>NW_004524789.1:1686369-1733225 GCF_000260255.1 Octodon degus
CCAGAGCAGGCAGGGGCCAGAACAGGAAGGGCCCAGAGCAGGCAGGGCCCAGAGCAGGCAGGGCCCAGAGCACGCAGGGCCCAGAGCACACAGGGGCCAGAGCAGGCAGGGCCCAGAGCACGCAGGGCCCAGAGCACACAGGGCCCAGAGCACGCAGAGGCTGAGTCTCCCTTCCTTATGCTGTACTCAGGCTGTCTGCCCCAGGGTGGGTGTAGCACTCACACCCATAATCCCAGTGTTGGATCCTGAATTAATTACAAACTGTAGAAGCCCCAGCCCCATGGCCACGTGAGGCTTCACGGGGACAGCTAGACACCAACCATAACAGGGAGGAAGGGAGGAAAGGGGAAGCAGGTGGAAAAAGAACTGAAGATTTAAAAAATGGAAACGGAACCTTTGAGAATGAGAAGGAGACCAAGAGTCGGACGGAAGGCAGGGCAGGGGGTAGAGGAGGATAAAAGGAATTAAGGCGCGGCGTGCACAAGAGCTCACTGTCCATGATGAACGCCAGCATTAGGTATTACAAACATCACTAGTAAACGTAAATAAGTTTTTAAAAGAACGAGTAGAAAAGCACATAAAACAATGTTGTGAGCATTTTGTGCAGGCTTTATGTTATAGATGGTCCACCTTTCGGTGACATGTATTTTCAAATTCATTAAAACCTGAGAAATAAAATGTGTGAAGGTGAAATCCATTAGTTTTAAATTTTTCATAGTGATACTGACATAGTCCTTTGCCAAGGGACATGAAGCAGCAAAGTGTGGGGGACATATGTGTCTCCTGATGGGGAGTACATGCAGGTGTCTGTGTAACAGATCTGTGCTCAGGTCGGGGGTGTGAGGTTGTGTATGTGTATTTGCCTGTCTCTTCTCGCCGACCTTCTTACAGATGGCATTGGGCTATTGTGTCACACAACTCTTGGATGGGGTGTGGACGATTGTATTAGCCTGTGTATGTCCTTGGAGCCTCCGTGGAGCGAGGCTGCTGTTACTCTGTTGGCCCTACACAGTGGCCCTGTCCAAAAGCACACAGAGACAGAAACAGCAGCTGAGAAGTCCCAACCAGTGATGCGCTTTTTCTCTTCCTCTTCCTTCACCCTTTCTTCCTCCTTCTCCTAACCCTGGTTGTCTTTCTTCTCCTTTGCATTTTCTCCTCCTCTTCCTCCTTCAGAATTCCACTGTTAACTGTTAGCTTCCTCTCCCAGTTTTTTTACTTACTCCAACCTGTAAAAGTAAGTATAAGCAATTATACTACTGACCACTCAGCATCTTAAACTATGGTGTTTTATTACAAAATCGCTACACAGTTCCAACTCATACTGATCCTTCTGTCTCAGCTTCACCAGCGCTGAGATTACAGGTGTGGGCCACCATGCCCAGTCTTGGTGGCTGGCTCAGCGCACCTGGGGCATGTCTGGTGTGACCTGTGGTACCTGGGATCGAACCCTGGTCCTGGTATTTGCCTAAGCAGGCACTTAGTCTGCTGAGCTATCTCGCCAGACCAGTTAAGACTTTTAAACATTGAAGTATCTCTCAGGATTTACGGTAACTTTACATAATTCAGAGTCACCCTTTTGGTTTGTTTCAGCTAAGGCAGTGTTGAGTCTTTAACAATAGAACTGGATCTTCAAAAGTGGGAGGTCTGGTCTGAATAAAGGCAATGTACTTTCAGAAACTAAATAATGTTTGCTAAACTGTTTTAGTTTCTGTTATTTGTCTTAGTTTCCTTAATGACTAGTGGTATTCCAGTAAGTATTGGAAATTTGCAGTAAGTATATTTGTTGGAGTTTAATATCCTTTTTTCAATCTATTCTAGCTCTATTATATCTTTGAGATAGAAAGAAGAAATGTGCAAAAAATTGTGAATTTAGATATCAGTTGTTTTTGTTTCCAAGAGCATATAAATTATTTTTGTTTGCAGTCAGTTGATTACTATAAGCTGGAATTTTTAGAAGTTTTTTTTTTAAGGCACTAGAAGTAAATTTGGCTACAGTATTAGTGCAAATATAAAAATTTCAATGGGATCATTTGTTGGTACTAAAATATATTTGATATTTTATATATTGTACACTATGTCTATAAACTCATGTGACATGTGTTGAAATTACCATCACTACAATATTAACATTTGGATGGTCTCAGTTACTGTTCTCTTGTTGCTGGGACAAATACCTGACACTCAGAAGGAGGGAAGGAAAGGTTTGTTTAGCTCACGGTTACTGGCGGTTTCAAGTTACTGCTCCTACTCTACAGGGTCTGGAGGAGAGTCTGGGGCGCTGCTGTGTCCAGGATGACCCTCTGCACATGTCCGAAGGAGTCCGCTGGCTTGGAGAAATTGAGATAAAAATAAGTCACTGCTCATGATTATGCAGCCAAGAAGGTTATAACTCAGTCTTTTTTGTTTCCAATGATAACTTTTCTTCCTATTTTAGGGTAAGTTACGTATCTTACTGAACTTTTTATTTCTTTGCCTCTAACATGGAAATCACATGTTCATCTTTCAGGATTGTTACAAAAAATAAGTGTAATGAATGTTAAGTGCCTGGCATTCACAGTCATAAATGGTGGCGATGTCCTTATTCACTTTATAGTTGCTGAGATACAATAACCAATACCCAAAACTTAAAGGCGGAGAGTTTGGATGCCAGGTGGAAGGGGTCAGTCAGTGGCCAGCTGATGCCAAAGCAAAGGCATTATGGTGGAAGGTGTGGTGTGGGAAAGCCCACGGCTGTGAAGCACAAAGCGAGGGAGGGGACAGGGATAAGCTACAGTTTGCTAGATCAGAATCTTGGTGATCCACCCCTCCAAGCAGCCTCTACTTCTAATCACATGGAATTTGGGGGACAGTTTAGAGCTCAGTCATAACAACCATGTCACTTCTACCTCAGAGATAGTAATAAAGTCAGCCAGTTAGTTGTGCTTTGTTTTTCAACAATAGTAGAAAAGGAATTGTCAAAAAGGAAAGAAAACTAGGGTAACCACATGGTAGTCAGACATAAGTGGGGTCATACTCAAATGGCAGCCACGCAAAATAAAATGACATCATCACTGAGTTGTCCAGAAGGAGCATACAGCTCCATTGGTGACAAAAATCACAGCATCGTCATTGAAGAGCTTGCTGGCTGGGATTTCCTTGGACATATCTGGAGCTTCTCAGAGAGAGGGAGATGGCGTGACACAGTGGGCAACCAGCAAGCACCGTGGAGGAGCAGCGCAGTTATGTTCTGCACAGTGACCTCTTTCATTTTGCTTTCTTGAGTTAGGTTAGTGAGCCAATTTGGGCTTCCTGAAGCATCTTCTTCACACTTGCCTTGTCTGCTCACATCCTCTGTGCATGCTTACCTCCAGAAGGTTCCCAGTACTTCACCTTGGGGATAGTAGTTGGCCAAGCACAATATTACGTGCTTGAGTGATTGTCCCGAGAACATGCCTTGCCTCAAGGTCGGTGGCCTGGTGTGTGGAAGACGTCCTCTTGCAGCCTTGGTTTCATCCAGGGTAGGAATTTCCACCACCACATGCAGAAATACTATTGAGCGCCTCCAGTGGGCATATAAGGTAGTCACTGCTCTGATCCCTGGGGAAGTGTCTAATTATCCCACCGCTTACTGCTGGCTCACGCTATTACTAAGTCCGCTCTGCTGTTGGCTCGGCACTCACCAACTCAAGGTCTGGGAATGATGTAACTACGGGGATGGGAGCTGAAGGAGAAAAACTAGACATGGCTCTGTGTTTATTCTGTGGAAATAAATAGACATTTTGTCCCCTGTTATGATTAATCACTAATTACGAGAATTTTAACTAGAAAGACTAAGGCTGTCAAGAATAATTTTGACTGACTCATAATTACTCTAAAATTGGAAAAGTTCGATACAGAAGCAGCATATGACCTGTCAACAGAGATGCTCCAACCAATCCTTTAGAGATGGGAACCCATAAATTAAGGTATGGGCTATTTCTAGATTCATCAGCCAATGGTTCTATCCCCATGAGCCCTAGCGTGATCTCCCCATGCTTCTAAGAAAAAATTGAAATAAAGTCTTTATTTACAATGTTATGAGAAGTTGACCCCAAGAGAAAATCTCCTGAGGGTTAGAAAGAATTAGTCACATTTTTAGAACAGCTTTGTTCAGATCAGAATTCACAAGAATGAATGCCTGCAATGTGGCTTAAGCCAAAGTCAGGTCTTTGTATAGGTGTTACGGGCAGTGTTAAGTTTTAGAGATTTAATTTTAAATTATTGTGGCTGAAATTTATTTTTCTAAAGTAGGTTTTTAGATGATCTTTTCTTTATATTTTGCAAAATAATAGGATTAACATTTACATTTTCAAAGAGACAGTTTGACAGGAGTTATTTCATATTTTGTATTTAGGGTCAAAAAAATCATGAAAATCTGTGAAAACATTGAAACCATTTTAAAGAGTTGTGTTGTTCTTTTTTTCATGGGAAACATAAAAATTTTATTTAGGAAAGGTGATTTACTATGAGACTACCCATTAAAGGATGAATTGAAATGTAAAATGTAGACCGAGCCGAAGCACATAACATTTACAAAAGGACAATGTGTTAAGACCTTGTACAAATTCACCAGCTTTTGCTAGGTAGAATTCAGTTCCTCAACTTGGGAGGCCCTTGGTATCCAGTGGCCATCCACCAGTCCTGGCCGGATGGCGTTTTTCACAGAATGAAGGTTTACTTGCTCAAAGGCAGAATACCTGCTGCTGCCCTGAACATCTTCTGACTCTGATCTCTGGACTAGTTCAAAAATGTTCACTTGATCAAATTAGGCCTACACATGATAACCTCCCTTTAGATTAGCTGAGATTCAGTTGATTAGGGACTTTAATAACATCTTCAAAAATCTCTGTGTTTATCACTCACCTAATCACAGGAATAATATGTATCACCAGGGTCACTCACACACAAGGAGGAGAATGGCAAAGGCTGTGTCCACCAGGAGGCAGGAATCCTGGGCACAACCTCACATTTCAGTCCCCTGTGTACACTCTTCTCTGGGGATGGGTGGTAAGGTCAATTGTGTCAGGCCCCCAGCGAGAAAGAAATAGATGTCATGATAGTCTCATTGAGATGGCTCAAAGCCAACCACTATGAAATACCTCACGAAGAGTCAAGATAACTTTCTTTATAGGTCACTGGCTGGCTTGGTGCTCCACTGTTTTTTTCAGACAAAGGGAAAGAGCAGACCAGTTCTATGCATTCTACAAATATAAACAAATAAAATCTATATTTAAAAATAGTCTTATGACGTAGACCTCATTACCCCACCTCACAGAGCCATCTCCCACGGTTTGCTATTTCCTTGGGCTTTCTCCTTCTCTTTTCAGATAGTTTCATATGTGTCTGGCTGGTGCATCCCAAACCACCCCATGCACCAAATCACGGTGCGCAATCCAAGGGTGCAGGGGATGGAGCCTTCCCCAGGAGTGCAGAGGAAGACAGCCACCCCCCTCTGAAGCACTCCCCTGTCCCCATGCCAGGAAGGCTTGGCTTTGCTTACAGAGCTCCTGTCTCTTTGTTTTAGTTTGTTTGCTGACTTAGAAGCAGTAGATTGCAGACTTAGTCTATTCCAGAGATTTGTCTTCTGAGTTTGTTGCCAGGTTTGTGAATCTGAATGCTTTGGTTTCCGCAGGTGTGACACATGCAGGGAGTTTCAAGGGCTTATTCTGAGCGAAAGCTAGAACTCGCCTCTGACTTTGCACACGCCGTGTTAGGTGTGCCTCAAGCAGCTTGTGCCGCTTGTTTAGTAAGGTGTGAGCACAAGGTACAGAGGGTGTTGAGGGGCTGGGCTGGGCAAGGGCCTGGTGACTGTACCGTCAGAAAACCAGGGCAGTAATGCCAAGAGACAGGGAGCCTGGGTTGAGATCTCTTATCCTGTAGCACATTTGGATGGCAGATGTCACTGGATTGTCTGTTGGCAGTTACGAAAGCTTCTAATCACTCCTCTGATGAGGAATTTTTACAGGAGCCAGAGACCTTTTAGCCTAGGGAGCAGCAATCCCTGGGGGACTTAGGCTGGTGCTTTTAAACGTTGGTTGCATGGGGAACTGTCAAAGATGGGGGAAGGGAAATTACCACATTTAAAAAAAAAAGTGGAAAGATTCAAAATATGAGAAGCAGCTTAAGAAACAGCACCAGAAAACCACATCAGTATGATATACATGGAAGACAGCTTGACAGACTCCGCACCACCAGCCTCACTTACTCCCAGCTCTGTCCTCTGCCACTTTGATGACAGATGTTGGCTGAGTTGAATTCATAACTTCTCTGGCAAATGAAGGGGTCTTTTAACCTAGCTTTGACCGCGGAGGTAAGAAAGTTGACAGAAGTCTGCTAGAGAAGCTTTTGAGTTTTGAATTAGAAGCAAAACATACTCACCTTTTTCTCTGGTCACAGACATGATGCCTAAATGGTGACAGCCACCCTGAGCACAGTAGAAATCTGAGATATGAAAGCAGGAGATGGCTTGAGTTCCCCAGAGGACCTCTGAGGTGCTGAACCACCACCCGCTGCCCTCCACCTCCTGTGTGACTGTTGTGTGAAAAACACCCCTCACTCATTCTGCTGGGACTTTCTGGGACTCAGAACTGACGCATTCTATGCAAAGTCCTCCCTCCTCGCGTTCATGTGCACCACAGCTTCCTCGGCCTCACACATCCGACTTCAGCACTCTCACCCCAGCACAGTTAACAATAATTACAGGTTACTTGCTCGAGTTACGATGTGATAGTGATTAGATTTAGGGTGATACAACCTGACTGGGTAGAACAAAGCATTCAAACTGGTGGTGCTGTGTGGTCCAAAAGGGGCAAGGTCCAAATCGTGACAGTGACAGCTGTAGGGGGATGGCCTTGAAAGCCCGGGTGAATTTTTTCTTAAAGCTTGTTTTTTCTTTTTCTTTTTCTCTTCTTCCTCCTCTTCCTCTTTCTTCTTTCAGTTTTCTCTCTCTCTCTCTTTCTCTCTCTCTCTCTCTGTCTCTCTCTCTCTCTCTCTCTCTCTCTCTCTCTCTCTCTCTCTCTCTCCCTCCCCCCTCCACCACTCTTGCTCTCATATTTCTGTTTTTCCTTAAGTGCTTACTGAGCTCGTCCTGAGTCTAAGCACTGTGTGGGATCACACTGACAAAGTGATGTTTTGTAAGTGACAAAAACACATGTTGAGTGCAGCTACCTCAGACAAGTGGCTAGATGGATTATCTCATGCTTGCAGGTCATGCTTTAGATGGTGTCTCAGTTACTCTTCTCTCGTTGCTGGGACAAACACCCGACACTCAAAATGAAGGAAGGAAAGGTTTAGTTAGCTCACAGTTACTGAAGGCTTCAGTCCATACTCCGCTGGCTCCAAGGCAGAGCAGCACACAACAGAGGGCAGCCTTTCATGACTGTGGCAAAGAGCAAGAGCGCAAGGGAGGGGTAGCAGCAGCTCAAGCAGCCAGCTTCTCTTCCCACCTTACATGGTAATGCAAATTACCTGCCCCAGGGCACGTGCAGCATCCACACCCACAGTAATCAGTCAAACTCCAGAATCTGCCCCAAGACTGCATGAGGCTTTAGGGGGACACCTAGACACAAACCATAACAGATGGGTTGACTTTATGCTTGCATGGGTCCCCTTGGGAGTCTTGGGAAAAGACCTGAGTGATATACACCAAACATGTATAGAAATTTGATGGGCCTAAGTCAAGTCACTTGTACAGCCTCCCCAGTGCAAAGATTGATTTATAATTCACTTACCTCATACATCAGTGATATTGTACAATAAATAGCATGGATTAATTTATATAAGGATGATGGCCTGGGGCCAAATGCACATGCTGTAAAATTTGGATACACAAAATGATTATAATTTCTAATCTTCCATAGCTAAACTAATGCTGTCCTCAAGCCCCACCCATCTGGTTAATGGTTAGTTGGAAAGAAAGTGAACACAAGATTTAAATTTGCCAATTGTCATCCTCTTAGCCTCTTCCGATTTAAAATAATTTTACTTGGGATAACATTTTCTTTTCAGGAAATACTTCATCTTTCAGGGTTGGTCCATTTCTTTGTTACATAGTAGCACCTTATTTCAAGGGAGGCTATCTATATTTAGGCTACAAAGATGAGGACATTTACCTATGTGCTGTCTCCTGGGATAAATCTAGTTTCCAAGGAATCAAAATAATAACATACTGTGGTTGGAGCGTGTCCCCTAAAATCCATGCATTGGAAATGTGATGCCCAATGCCGCAGTGTTGGGAAGTAGGAACTGCTAGGAGGGGGTCAGTGAGGAGGGGATCAGCTTTCCTGGGTGTACTAACACAGTTGTCTGTGAAAATAAAGGTAAAAAATCAAAGAGCAAGTCATTATATAAAGCTGAATCCAACTCCTGTGCTTTCTCTCTTGCATGTATTTACCTTGCCAACACATTCTGAGGCAGCATAAAGGCCTCCTCAAGACACTGACTACATTGCTTTTGGAATGATACCAACCAGAATTATGAGCTGAATAAATCCCTGGTGTGTAAATTACCTAAGGGATTTATAGAATTCTGTTATAATGACCCAAAATGGGTCAGAACAGGAGGGTATTCTAGAAGCAGTTGAGTTAGCATCTACAGTTGCACACTCGCAAAATGCTTTATAAAGTACTAACGCATTGTTCTGACATTTGAGATTCAACCACAGCAACAGCAACAGCAACACCTTCTAATAACGCTGGCTATGACATTAGTACCACCTGTACATGTCCAAGCTCATGTCTTAGTATTTCAAGCATGTTACCAAATCTAAATACTTCTGTTTGTTGTATGGATCACTCTTGGAACAGCAAGGAAAATGCTGAAATGTTTTCTGACCCATAAGAGAATGTCAAGTGAATGTTTATAGCAGCATTCTTTCTGATTTTGGCATTGTATAGCACTACACGCGAAATGCAATGAAGTGCATAGAAATTTTCAACCTCTACTTTAACATGAGTTTACGGATGCCCAAAGAATGGGGCGTTTCGTTTGCCATCCTTGTCCTGCGTCGAGTGGTGGAGAACACATGAACTCAGAGCATTCCAGAGGAAACTTTAGAACATGCTGCCTTGGTCATCCGTAAGAGCAAGTAATTTTTTTCAAAGGATATTTTTCAAAAAGGAAAAAAAAATGCTCCTCTATTGAAGAATTTTCTCTTTTACTTTATATTTGAAGATGAAATGTACATCATCCATATTATCATAAAATGTTAAATATTCTATCTAAAAAGTCATTTAGAAATACTATTCTTTATTCTCTGAATTGAAGCAATGCCTTTTGTAACTGTCTTTTTGCAAAAGAAAGGCTAATATAACAGGTATGAGATTTTGCCTTCAGAAAGCCTGTTTTCCTTTTTTAGAAATTTTTTATGTGTTTGGTACACGGTCTCCTTATGCAGTTCAGACTCATAGTGATACTCCTTTTAGTCTCCCCACTGTTGGGATTACAGGCATGCGTCACTATGCCTGGACTCAGTGGCAGGCTCAGCGCACCCAGGGGCAGGCCGACGTGGCATGTAGTGCTGGGGACTGAGCCCTGTCCCTGTGTTTGCCTAAAAAGGCCCTTCGGCCCCTGAGCTCTCTCGCTGGCCCAAAGCCTGCTTTCAAAGCTGGTCAGGGGCTGGTGTTTAAGAGTTGAATACGGGACGGGTCCTTACCGTTGCCTAACTGAGGGACTGGTTCATTGTGCCTGGGTTGGAACACAATGCGGCTTATGACAAAAACATGTTTCCTTCTGGGAGTCTGGAATTTTGGAACATGCCAAGCAAGGACGCCTGTCGGATGGACCACAGATAAAATCCTCCAAAGTCAAGTTTCATGCGACTTCCCTAAACAGAAGTGGTCCTCACGAGGATCTGCATCATGACTGGTGTGAAGAGTGCTCTGTGTGACCTCTGACGGGAGGGTGAGCGCAAGGACCGTAGCACGGCCGGTGGCTCCTCGGGGCCTGCGATGCTCTGTGTCAGAAACTTCGTTACTGTTGTGCGACTTCACTGTGAAATCAACTGCGTGCTGAGTCTCATGAATCCGTTAATGGCTCTGCATGCTAAGGAGGTGCTGGGGACACTGACGCATCTTTGCAATATTTTACAGCTTTTCATGGAAACGACATAAAAATAGAAAAGTGCGAACATTCCATGACTGTGGATTGACAGGATTTTTATTACACAGATTGATTAAATTTTATTTCATTATTCTGATAGGCAAATAGGTCAAACTATTCCTCCAGGGTTACAATAATAACCTTTCAATCTCAAAATGCAACAGGACATCAGAGATTCCGGGTGTCAATATAAAGGTTGAATTTTAAAAAAATGAGCATGCAAAATTTTAAACGAAGTCCGGTTGAATGTGGATGGTATACATTTTAATCCAAATAAGGTTAAGATTGGCCCTCGTAACTACTCCGCCCGGAGGGAGGGAAAATGCAGTGGGCTGGTAAATGTGTAACAGCTGGCAGGCTTCAGGCCGGCTCTTATTTTAGATTACTACAGTCCTGGCTCTCCGAAATGAAGCCCAAATCGCAAAGAACCTTCTGAGGGGATTTTTGAAACTTCATTTCTTTTTCATTTTCTTGGGCTCATTAAGCTGGTAAATGTAAAAGAGAGTGTGACAAAGAACCTCCGGTGGGTCTGATGATGAATAACGAACGGGTCCGGGAGGCAGGCAGCCGCAGCTCTCGGGGTAATGAGTTTTAAGTTGCCAGTTAAAGTATTGTGAAAACTTGCTACTGACTAATTGAATGCTGGCTTAGGTAGAAGGAGAAAGCCTGAAAGCCAATTAAGTAAATCCAGATTCATTGCAGTCCCTGAGCTGTCTCAAAGCACATGTTTATGAAGATGCTGGGGCTTAGGATATGTATATATTTTTAAATGTTAGAGATATGTTTCAAAATCCGAAGGTTTGATGATTACTTCATGGAAAGAAATAAAATACATAATAGATTTTGCATTATAAAAAACAAAATCAACAATTAAAAGCTCAGTTTGTGTAATGCAAAGCGCTCTCTGGTCACGGATGGTCTACTCTCAGGTTTCATGCTGACCGCCTTTATTCTACCCTGCGCCTCTGTGCATTACCACCTTATCGGAGGTCCAGAATGATAATCCTTGACTAGTGTCACCTGACTTGACGTGAATGGGACATTTATTGTCATGCTCGTTATAGAGCATCCGTTCCCCATCTTTACTTAGTGCTTTGAAGGGTGTGTGTGTGTGTGTGTGTGTGTGTGTATATATATATATATATATATATATATTTTATTTTCAGTTCTGGGGATTGAACTCAGGACCCTGTGCTTGCCAGGCAAGCACTTATTCTACTGAGCCATCTCCCTGCCGCTGTATATTAATAAGAACCCACCTTTTTGACCCTTGTGGCACAGTGTATTGAATCAGCCAGAGCATGCTCACTGGTTATGATGGCGATAAGGAGGGCTTCTTCGTGTAAGGAATGCTCATGCTGCTCCTTAGCAAGCTTCTTGTTTCATAAATGGAGCAATGCAGGGTTTTTTTATGTATTTGGTACAGGCTGTCACTGTGCAGTTTGGCCGTGCAGTGACCCTTCTGTTTTCAGCCTCCCCAGCACTGGGACTACAGGCGAGCGCCACCGCGCTGGGTCCCAGTAGCCTGCTCGCACACCCAGGGGCAGGGTTGGCACGGCATGTGGTACCAGGAACTTGGTCAAACCTTTGGAGCCCAGTTCCTGTGCTTGCCTAACAGGCACTTAGTCCACTAAGAGCTTTTTTTTTTTTTTTTTTAAGAGAACAAGATATACAATTTCTATATGCTGTAGTTCACTTACACTGCTTTCTATGGGTTTTTGAAGTTCATGTAACTAAGTCTTTTTATAGGATATTTCAAAAACAAGTGTGGTTGTGTGTACCTAAAACATGCTTTTTCCCCGCAACAAAACATAGTTTAAAGACAAGTCTTGCACGGCTATGTTGTTTCAAATTTTTGGATCCACTCAGCTGGGACAAGGGATGGTAAGATGTCATTTCTGGATGTTGTACAGGGCGTTTCCAGATGGGAGCAGCGTTTAAATTGGTAGGCTGAGCCGCGATCACCTTTCTGGACACTGTTAGATGTGTTGGGGGCCCAGATAGAACAAAAGGCCAGGGCCCAGAGTTAGCCCCTCCCTTTGGCTGTGCTGCTTGGGCTGGAATGCCCCATCGCACTGCCTGCTTTCACACTGAGTTTCACCCCACTAGCTCCCTGGTCCTCAGGCTTTTGGACTTGGACTGAATCACCGCACTAGCTTTCCAGGATCTCCAGACCACGGAGAGCACAGTGTAAGTGTCTCTCTCCCCTCCCCCGCCCTTCCCCTCCCTCTCCTCCCCCCCAACACTCCCTTCTCCCTCCCCTCTTTTCCTCTGTCCCCCTAGTTCCAGTTCCCTGGAGAACCCTGATGAATACACACACCTTGAGTTCCCCCTTTCTCTTTTTGTGATTTCCTACCAGGTCTCACACTGTGATTTTCCCAGTGGTTTGCAGAAGTGTTTCATGGATGTCTTCCCTGAAGCCCTGCATTTTGCTGAAACAATAATATTCTCTGGACTATTTCCTCCTCTTTCATTCCCTGGCTACTTTGGGTAGGAGCTTCATAATCTAGGGCCTTTGGCCGCTGTTCTACTTTGTGTTTTGTGATTTTTCTACCATGTCTAATTCTCTCCTTTCTGTTCAGCTGCAGAGGAATGTTCTTCATGCTTCCAGTGACGTCACGAAAATATTCTGCCCAGCTTTTTTTCTCATCAACTGATTATATGTGCCGTGCTGCAAGAATTATCTAACATAAAAATGCATTGTAATGTTTCCTATTCAGAAGCAGGATTTACAGAACATCCCACTTTAATTTGACCTCATCTTAAAGACTTACAAAGGCAAAGGCTCCATTTCCAAATAAGGTCATATCCTAAGGTTCTGGGTAGGATGAGCTTTGGTGGGGGCACCATTCAGCCCACAATAGCCATCAGCTAAGCATCTATACTGAGTACTGTGACAGATTCTCATGCCTGTGATTCCCAGACTGCACTTGGAGAAACTGGGGCTGCTTCTGATGTGAGGATGGGCGTGGCCCAGGAAGAAGGCACCAGGAGCGCTGAAAGGTTCGGTCCTCCCTGACTGCTCTTAAGGGCCAGCACTAGTAAAGCAGCATTTAATTGGATTTTAGGGCTGAATTAGCTCTTTAATCTCAAGGAATCTTAAGTAAAGAAAGATTTCAACCTAATTTAGAGCTCCACATTATTGCCAGAATTGAAAACTGATAGGAACAACACAAGCCTTCATTGTCCTGCACTGTGCGGTGGCATCCGGGCTCTACTGCAAAGGGGCAAGCGCGTGCACATCCTTAACGAGAAGCTGCAAGGCGACCCGACTAGAAAACGAGGCTCACCTGGAGGCTGTGCCCGACGGCCGGGTCTAGGTAGGAGACCTGATCATCAGGGAGACAAATCTGTGTAGGAAAATGTGTTGTGCCTGGCAGATACGTGCCCAAATATTTCTGAGAAAGCAGTAATATTGCACGGAGGGGAGGAACTTTCTGTTACATTTCCCTGGTGCCATACTGCACAAACCACTTACTAACAGATGTGGTAACAGAGAAAAGTGGCGCAGGTAATTATCCAGAAATTGGGCTATGAAAAAAAAACTACAAAGGCTATCTTTTAAAGAAGAATGAAGCAAAATCAATTAAATTTAGTCTCTAATTTAACTGGTATAGTGTTTCAAAGAACGGCTTTATTTGGCAACAACTCTGGAAGTTCTTCTAACTATTTTGATTTATTTATATATTTTTTGAGTCAGGGATGCACTCTGTAATCCAGGTCGGCCTTGAATTGACATGCAGCTCAGGCTGGCCTCAGACTTGGCAGTCGCCGGCGTCACTCTCTCAAATGCTGGGACCACAGGTACTTGCCACTGTCCTTGGATTTTCCAACTACTCTGAGACATACGATGAATTATTATTCATTATATTGACCTTACTTTGCATAGAATGCCAGAAGTTATTCCTCCTACAGTACTGTAACATTGTACCAAGAAATGAAACATCGCATTGTAAATAATATTTACAAATATTATGTTTCAATCAAAAATAATGTAATTTAAAGGGAGTGTCTTTATTTGGAAAGAATTTATAACAAGTCCATGGCTCCTGTGATGAATTAATAATTCCTTTAACAACGAATGCTATTATAGTTTTTGCAAAAATCTTACCTCATAAATCGCATTTTTATACTAGGTACAATTACAATTTTTCTCAGTCACATACACAAATAGATGGCTAGATTTAGTATACTTCTAAGTTCTCTCCTAGACAGAGAGATCTCAGGTATTTTAATAAATAATTTTATTTACTCCCCCAGAGCAGAAATAATAAAGGCAGGTGGAGCTGAGGGAGGAGGCAGAGAGGCAAGTGCGGGAGGCCTCCTGTCCGCTGCCGCTGCGGCCGGCTTCCTGTCCTTGATCCTATGCGCTCACAGTGTGCAAGGCTGAGCCTGGCACCGGAGCTTCCTGCTGCTAGCAGCACAGCCACGACCTCCCCAGCCACGGAACCGCAGTGGCTCCCGCTAGGCCCTTCTGCCTAAAAAGCGGCTGTCAGCTGTTAGCCCCGCACTCGTAATTCAACGAACAACACTGTGTTGCTCGTGGTCGTGTAGTATCTCACTCAGCGTTAGGCTCTGAGATTATCACATGTTTAAACTGGTGCATCTTCTAAAAAAAATGCTCACTAATGTTTTATTGAATAAAAGCCTTAAAAAAGATCAAACCACCCAGGAAAATACAAAATCACTGAATGGCTGTTACGGTATTATGTTACTGTAAGCTACTCAGCATCTTCGTACCAGTCGCGACAACAAAATGGGTTCTTCTTAAGGACACAGTGAAAAATTATAGTTCAGACATCTCCTTACTACCGAGCCGACGAATTTCTTCACATGGTATCTTTAATATGTCACATAAAGCATTTATAGGAAGTGTTCTGTTGCCGCCTTCCAAGGATCTCACTGACATTTTGAAAACATACCAACAAATAATTCAACTGCATCAAAAGCTACTAAAATCACTTACATAGCCAACTTTGTTTTTGTCAAAGTATAATTTTTTAATTTTTTCTTTTTTATGTATTTAGTATAAAATCTACAGGGTCTCACTATGTAGATCGGACTCGTAGTGATTCTTTTGTTTTCAGCCTCCCAAATTACAGGTGTGCGCCACCACGCCCAATCTCAGTTACTGTCTCAGCATGCCCAGGAGGTGGAAAGGCTGGCACGGCAAGCTGGGGGATTGAACCCTGGCCGCTATGCTCAGCCTAAGAAGGCGCTGTAGTCTGCTGAGCTATTTGGCTGGCCCCTAAAATTATTTATATAACGTGCCTTTAAATTCAAACCAATGCAAGCGTAATGCTTTTTTTCTTCTTCCATGCACCTCCTGGCCTTTTTACTCTATGTTTGGGATCCTGGGTTTCCCTGTTAGCCTACTCCGGGAAGACTAAGAGGTGTGTCTTGATATTTAGCTCTCGATGCTATTTAATAAAAGAATGAGATATGCGGGCGAGGACGTGTTGGAGGGTGAGAGGGCTCCCATGCACAGAGGGCGCAACGGATGCTGGCTGCTATCACACACTGAGCAATTCAGTGTTTTAAATTAACAACGAGGGGTTCGATCCCCAGCACCACATGCCACACCAGCCCCTCCCCAGGGTGCGCTGAGCCGGCCACCAGGACCGGGCGTGGTGGCACGCGCCTGTAATCCCAGTGCTGGGCAGGTGAAAACAGGAGGGTCACTAGGAGACCGAGCTGCGTAGTGAGACCCCGTGCCAACTAAATAAAAATAAATAAATAAAAGTAGCAGTGAGTGTTGGGGAGACAGCTCAGCAGCATAAGCACCTGCCCAGCTAGAGGAAGGCCTGAGTTCCATCCCTGGCACGAAAAATCAGTCAATCAATTAATCAAACAATCAATCAATAAAATAACAATAGAGAGAGAAAATTCAAAAGGCAATCATTTGAATACATCTGTTCTTAGGATAAAATAAGAAAAGTCCATCTTAAAGCAAAGCTAATGAAGAAAACACAGATATAACTCTTGAGAACACGACTGGATTAAATTTGTGCAATTGTATGATCTTACAGTTTGTGTATTTAAACCTCAGGTTCTGAGATCTTGCTGACGGAGGAGGGTCTGCCTCTGCCTGGGCTCACGGATTCCTCGAGACAGACGGCGGTGACCGCCCCGGAAGCCACAGCGGTGTCCCACACAAGCCAGCAGGCCGGAGTCCACCCAGCCGCCTGCTCCGGGGCTGCGCGCTCGTGCCCAGATCTGCTCCTGGAAGCCCTGGGCCGGGCCAGGCGGCCAAGGAGGGGCGCCCCGGAGCCTGCGGGGTGATCCCAGCCGGCCAGCCCGGGCTTCTCGTCCTGCTCCTCTCGCAGAAGCCAGAGCCTGCGCCGGCCGGCGTCCCCTTGTCCCCTCCGGCCTTTTGGTCGACAGGCCTCTCCCGCTCGGGAACTGGGAGTAACGGGCCATCCTTCCAGGGGTCACCGCTCCCTCGTTTGCTGTCCTTACGTCCTTAATAAAACCTACTTTTTAAAATAGAGTCACTTAGAAGTTATAGTAAGTATTGCCATTGCCTTGTTTTTGGTCATTTTTATTTATCTTGTTTACTCTTACTTTTTATGAGTTTTAGTTTAGGTTTAGGTTTTGGTTTTGGTGCTGAGGACCGAACCCAGGGTCATGAGCTTGCTGGGCAAACTTTCTCCGCCAAGCTAAATCCCCAGCCCCCATTGTCAGCATTGAAAACAAAAGCAAGAGGACCATAATATAATCTATTCATTGATACTTTTGCCTGATGAACCGGTTGAAGTTTTATAAATAATTACAAAGAGAAAATCTTATTAGTCTTGGATTTTATTTAGTATAATTATATCCAGGCTTTTCATTAATTTGATTTTTGGCCATTTTTTACTCTTTCAACTAATATAATTCACTAACAAGATAAACAAAAGCAGGTTAAGTTATATTTTTATGAGACTAGTGATCTTAACAGAAGACTAAAGTTTAAAAGGCATACACAAAGAGTATTTTGTTTTATTACAGTATTTTGTAAGCACAATAAAATAACATCTTGCTCCAAATACAGTTTTTTGTTCCAAATCCAATGGATTCAAAAAAGACAGATCCAGTGAGACACCAAACAGACTTTGCTAAACCACTTTATTCACAATTCTAAAATTCAAAAGTTATGAAAACTGAAGGGTTTTCGTAAGTTAGGAGGAAACATTTAATGGGAAAACCCAGCACAATTGATGAGGTCATTTTTTTCTTTCTTTAGGTTGAGGACAATAGTCACATTATGAAATATGTATGGTAGAAAAATATTAATGTGTTTTAATATTTGGAGTGCATATTATGGCAGGAATACTAAATAATGTGCAGTTTATACTTGATCTTAGTGAAAAGGCCAAGAAATGATAATGTACAGTTTAAAATTTTTATATCTAAAATTCATAAAAATTCTGAGTTTTAAAATATAGCCTTCAAGAGTGTAAAGGGGAGCAATTATAGTTTCAATTTAGTGTGTGTGTGTGCACGCGTGCATCGGTGTATGTGTGTGTGTGTGTGTGTGTGTGTGTGCGGCTTATATATTTTGGTTATAGGAGCAGAAAATGTTGTTCTTTTTATTTAATATTTCATTCAGTTTACTATAGAGATGGTTGTATTTAATTTTTCTTTAATTAATTTGAAGGAATATAGTAAAGCTCCCGGGCCAACAGTGCAAGCCAGTTCTTGCTAATCCTCTGCGATGGGGTAGGAAGACCTAATTTCTGTATTTTAATGGGGGCAGGAAAAATAAATAATGATGTTCCAGGGAGAGAAATAATAATGACAGTGTGGCAAACGCTGCTCATGTTGTATTTGATGCTCTTCTGCATCGCTGAGCAGGGAGGTACCAGGCGTCCGGGGAAAATGGCAAAGAGCGATTCTTTTTGACCAAGAAAAGATGTTTACCAGGCAACGAGGCAAAAGGCCACTCAATTCCAGCACCACTTACTCTCAAAGCGAAAGAGAATATCAACTGGGATAATTAAATAGCCTGATGTCCTCTTACTCCGCCATCATTCAAACTCTTCTCATTAGCGTTGTCTCGTAAATGGCATTTTTAGCTGCCCGGCGCCGTGGACATTCCTCGCGAAGAGCAGCCTGCTGTTGGACAGTCGCTGCACTGCAGCGGAGTGGAAGGCCCTTTGCAGAAACACCAGAGCCATTTGGGTTACCTTGAAGGAGCGCTCTCACTCAAATACCACGCATCCCTCCCTGTCCCACAGGACAGAGTCTTGGAAAGAATGGCTGTTAGGCCCTGGATTCATCTCACTCACCCATAAACCACATTAGCGAGATAAATATAGGAAGCACTTGCTTCGAAGTGTATACCATTAGCTTGAAGGGACGTGATATTTAAAGCTCGGGTTAGGGCTGACAGTGCTGAAGTTCAACCTGGTATTTTCAAACGTCCGTCTCCAAGAAGCACCAACAGCAACGCTAAGATCCACTGGGCTCCTTTCAGAGAAGGAAGATGACAGTGCAGAGACAAAAAGCGAAAAGGTTACAGGCAAAAAAAAAAAAAAAAAAAATTAAAAAAAAAACCCACTTCCATTTCCATTGTGTCAGGCTTTTATGGGGAAAATTTTAATGTCATTATTAATGGCTTGTCTAATTTTTCAGCTGAGCCTTTTTTCACGTTATATCCTGGCTGATACAAATCATTGAGCATCTCTGTACCATAAATCATTTGAAAAATGTATAAAGGTGATCAGCCAAAAGACGGTACTTAACATTTCATCAGAAGTGACCTAATATTTTTCACCTACCATGTGTAAAATAAAGCATATCATTCAATTTAATCATTAAGCAATTTTAAGTCACAAGGAAAAATATTGAACCTTGCAACAAAGAAGTGGTTTGGAATAGTTTAAGGGAAAAACTTCTAGACAGAGAGTTTAGGGGCCTAATTCCTTGTGGAGGTTCATAGCTGGTGCCCAGGAATTGATTTATATTTACCTCTGAGAATTCTTGATTACTCAAGTTTAAAATCATGTGGGTTAGTGTATATAGATTCTAAGATGTCTTTTTGTTAAAGGCCTCCATCATTTTCACCTTAGGCTAAGGCCAGGTTGCAATCTTATACTGTTGATAACTGGCATTTCAACTGGAATCTTTTTACAAAGGCTTTATTCTCTAGGTAGTTGCTAATAATATAACAATAGCTAATATTTCATAAATAATGCCACTTAACGCAAATGACACACAGGTCATCCCAACTCTTTACCATTTCTGCAGAATGAATGACTAGTTTTCTGCCAGGCTTGGTTATTTAAGGATAGACAAATAATATATTATATAAAAATATAATGCATAAAAGAGATCATTATATCTGATAAAAAATAAAAGTCTACATATTTTATATCTGTGTTAGTTTTTCCATTGCTGACATACAACACCTGATAACTGCAGTTTAAAGGAGGACAGGCTTAATGTGGCTCGGGTCCAGAGGGCACAAAGCAGAGGTGGCATCGTGAAAGGACACAGAGCCTCTACTGTCTGAATTGTCATCAGCATTCTGGTCTTCTGCACTATAAAGAGGATCCCCTACCAGGGCATGGTGACACATGCTTGTAATCCAAGCATCTGCGAGTTCAAAGCTTACCTGGGCTACATAGTATGTTCAAAGCTAGCCTGAACTACATAGCAAGTCCCTGTCCCCAAAAAAGAAAAATAAAGAGTATCTCTTATCAAGTAATCCTTACAGCATTTTGAACCTCCCAACTTTTCAAACTCCTACTTAAAACAAATCCCAAAGTTTCTGAAACACATCATCACATAAACTTGCAGCCATGACCCCACTCCTGGTAGTGAAATCTGGATGAGTCACTTTGTCCATCCCTGAGACACATTAATGCTCATAACTTAGACAGGGAGAAGGTAATTCAGCTCTTTGGGTTCTGTCTGTGGTCAGCAAGCTCCAACATAGTAAGAGGGCTTTGGAGAGGATCGTTATTCATTCTGTGGCATTCAAGAAGCAGAGAGAAAAGGGAGGAACCAAGGACGTCCTGTCATCAGTGACACTTCCCTGTTGAACAGGTCCACCCTCTGAACATGAGACTTTTGGTGAACATTTTTCTACTCAAACTATAATTGTAACTTATTTGAGAAACTACTGTGATAGTTGAAAAATAGTCTTTGATAATAGTCACTTGTCATCCAAACTCCATCCCCTGTAACCCGTATTAGATAATCTTGTAAAAAATGAATAGACATCAAAATCTGTGTTAGAATGTGATTCAAGACATTATTTAGACAAGGTTAGTTGAACCCTAGGGGCTGTAAGCACTGCCTTGCTAGTTATACTGCTTTCAGTTTTAGGAAATAGAGTCCATTGCTCTGTTATTTCTTTATGCTACTAAGTACAGCAGCCAATTTAGCAACCCCCTGACATCATGTTTTCTTCCCAGTTAGTTCTTCAATGATGGTCATTAGGTGCTTGAGTCTGTTCTAAGTAACTAACTCTTATATCAACTTCCAAGAAAGAATATGATTACTCTTGTTTCAAACATGGAGAATTTCAAAACAGACATTTGTAAGTAACTTTTTCTGGGACATATAACTGGAAAGTTTTTATACTGAAATTCAAGCACTGGGTGCACGGAGGAAAACCTCACAAATTTAATCCGCATGGTGTACCCTGATGGTTAAAAGGAGCTACTCAGACATATTTCTATGTAATGTTCACTGTCTCACATATAAATATATAAGTATCCCCAGTTTCACACATGCGTGTCTTTAGCAACAGATTATTTTAGATTTCTGCTTATCTTAAAAATAAAACTGATACCCAAATGGAATCAAAGAATTGAAAGCTAGTTTTTAAGCCCTCTGTGAAGATCTTATGAAATGTGTTAAAGATCAAATAAACTTTGAGTTAAAAGAAGCTTTGATTTTTCTAGTTACTCCATATTTTTTTCCCATTGGATAAATAGGAAATTTGCACACTCATGATGCTGGAACACTCTATCAGCTTCAAAACATTTTTAATATCTTTGAATGTTAGCTTACTTTAAAGTCAATAAAAAAACAGATATGACTAAGCATATAACTATCCCAAAAGAATACAATAAGACTTTCAGTCTTCTATAAGTGTTTTGTGAAAATATGTTGAAAAACTATTCCCATTAATCATCGAATCTATTTCCTAATCTATGCAGAAATGTCTTTGTGGAATCAGGGAATTAGAGATGAGAGACTCAATGAGCTGATGGTAACCAACTTACTGACTCTAAAGTCTCATATTAAATACAAATTTACTGAGCCAGGGACATAGCTCAGCGGCATAAACACCTGCTTGGCAAGTGCAAGGCCTTGAGTTCAATGCCTGTACAGCCACAAAATAAAAACAAGTTTATTTAGAAAGGCCATGTGAAGTATTCACAGGAAACAAGGATAGGGATATTACTATAGGAGGAAGTACTATTAAATTTCATGGAAACACATTTTCCAAATGGATGTTTGACATAGTTTTTTTGAAACTGGAAAATTAATAAAAATACAGTATCAGTCTAAATGTTTGAGAACCCAGGATTCAGTGTGAGTGTCTATGAAGGGCACCTTCAGATGCAGCTTAATGTTGGTCTGTGGAAATAGCTCAGTGAGTTGATTGCTAGCTGATTTTCTCAGCAAATCCCCTATTCCTCATTTGCTCATACAGTATTTATAATAGACATATTCATTCATAGTAGAGGGCGGTTTAAAAGAATGACTTCTTGTCTGCAAAAATTAACTATCACTATGTAGAAAAGTGGCTTCAGTTGTTAGGATATAAGGTCTAAAACCATGGCTGAAAGTTTTTTTTTTTTTTTTTTTTGAACTGCAGTCATTACCAATCTTTGAGATAATCCCACCCTGAAGCACAAATCTGCAGCTCTACTGTTCAGCGGTGCCCATCACTAGTTTCTTGATCAGCTCTGATGTCTTGCAAGACCTCTTCTGGGTTGTGATACTCATTTGATTACACAAAACAGAAAATTGCCTTTGATAAAAATCAACAGCATCCACATTATTTCCTCAGCACACAGACAGCTGATGTGTTTGCACTGTAAAAAATCAAGGGCTCTATCTTGATGTGAAGATATGTGGTTCATATATTTTATTTATTATCTTATATCCGGCTGGCTCGTAATGTCTTGACAGTCTTATATGCCACCTTATACCAAGTTAAATTTTTAGTGCTACTATTCCTATTGTTATTGACGACAAGGAGAAAATCACAACTGTAATAGAAAGTTCTAAATATATGAAATATATTGGCTTAACCTTTATTTAATATAATATTTATGAATTCAATGTGTGTCATTGAGTTTTTTTATACTTAAGAGCATGAAGATGTGTAAGCCTCTTTGTTGATATAACATAAAATATTTTTTTAATTGTCCACATCTACAAATGAACTAAGTTTGTAAAATTATATATGCAAGTGCAAAAATAAAAAAGTCAATTATATTCACTGATGGTGAATGTTGGTTAGGCATCTTGCCATATTCCCTCCCATGATTATGGGAATCTTCACTTACTATGGCCAGATGCGCATGCGCGCGCGCGCGCACACACACACACACACACACACACACACACTAAATTGAATCTATAATTGCTCCTCTTTACACTCTTGAAGGCTATATTTCAAAACTCAGAATTTTTATGAATTTAATAATCTTAAATTATTAAATTATATTTCCTATTGGGAAACATGGGACTGATAATGGTTTGTGTATAGGTGTTCCCCCTCAAAGCCTCCTGCAGTCTTGGGGTATCTTCTGGAGTTTGTGGTTGAGTATTGTGGGTGTGGATGCTGTGCCCCTCCTGGGCAAGTAATTTGCATTTCAATGTAAGGGGGGAAGAGAAGCTAGGGGCTTGAGCTGCTGCTACCTCTCCTTTGCTTTCTGGCTCTTTGCTGCCTGCAGTGAAAAGTTGCTTTCTGCTCTGTGCTGCTCTGCCTTGGAGCCAGCTGAGTATGGACTGAAACCTCCAGTAACTGTGAGCTAAATAAACCTTTCCTTCCTTCATTTTGAGTGTCGGGTATTTGTCCCAGCAATGAGAGAAGAGTAACTAAAACATGGATATTTGACATAGTGTTTTAAAACTGGAAAATTAATAAAAATACATTAATCTAAATGTTTGTGCAATAATATTTTCAAAATGCCTTGCACAATGTAAACTCTTGAGAGACGGTTGTTGAATGGTTGATCTTAAAAACTTTTACAGTTGAAGTTCTACTAAAATGTCCACAACTAATATGAGAATAATGTAAGGTTTTCTACATAGAATATCAAAAGACAAGAAAAAGAATGAGAATTTAATAGGATATTTCAGCAATAAAAATAAAGTGATCAGATATTGAAGTGTATAAAAAAATAATTTTCTTGGCACTGGCAATAATTAATTAGAAACATAATGACAAGAGAGATATTCATAACAGCAATGCAACATGTTTTATACTTAGGATTAAATAGAAAATATGCAAGAATCTTCAGTTATTTTAAATCTATACAAGGGCCGGGGAGATAGCTCAATAGAATAAGTGTTTCTCTAGCAAGCACAAGGTCCTGAGTTCAATCCCTGGCACCACAAAAAAAAAAAAAAAAAAAATAAAAAAAAAATAAAATCTATATAGATAAAATTCTATCCCACATTTTTAGTAGGAAGATACAACATTGTAAAAATGTTGAGAACTTGGTTCTCAGTCACATTAAGAAGGAAATAAAGCAATGACTAGCAAATTGATTTAAACAAATAATAATGAGATTTGACCTACCAACAACCAGACAATATAATATTAAATTAAAACTGGATTTTGGTACAGCTGTAGACCAACAACAACAAAAGAAACTGAGAACGTGTAAGAATATAGCTTATAAGAAAAGAAGCATCTACAGTTAGTAGAAGTATCTTGGATTTCTCAGTAACCTGTGCTAGGACCAATGGCTAATCTTTTAGGGGCGAATTTAAACTCAGAATTTATAGCAGATGAAAAAAAAAGTACGAGACAGTGTGTAGAACAATTTTTCTTTGTGGCCGGCTCAGCCCACCGGGGGCGGGGCTGGCGCAGCATGTGGTGCGAGGATCTAACTGCGTCCTCGCGCATTTGCCTGAGTTTGCCTAAGCAGGCGCTTCAGGCCGCTGAGCTATCTCATCGGCCTTCTGGAGAATAATTAAAAACAAATTGTTGGCCTTTTGGTCTCAGGCCCCAGCCACACTGCGGTACCCAAGACGAAAGGAAGGAAAGGGAAAGCAAAGGCACCTGGTTGGGGACGGGCTTGCCGCAGGGACACGGACAGCAGGCGGAAGAGCTCCGCGCTGCGCTCCGGAGGGGCCGGCGGGCCAGGAGGGGTGCAGCTCCCTGCGGCGGCGCTGCGCGGGATCCACCCGCCAGGGGGCACCGGAACGCGCCGAGGACCGAGGACGCGAGGCGGCGGGACACGGTGCACCGCAAGGCCAGGCCCGGGCGGCTCCGTGCAGCGCAGGCTGCGGACGCCTGAGGACTGCGAGGGGCAAGCTCGAGCCGCGGGGCCCCGGGCGACAAGCAGCTGAAGGGACGAGCTCGGTCTGCGAAGGAAGACGGCGACCCACGAGGCGCAGGACAGGAAGAGCGTCCAACCAGCACCGGATGCAGCCAGCGGAGAGGCCTTCCCCGGCGGGGGCTGGTGTCCAGGCCGCTGCTGGGCCACCCTGATCAGCTGCCCCCAAGAGCAGAAGGGGGGGCTGGCCGTCGGGACGCCTGGGCAGAGCCTGGGCCAGGGCGCGAGGCGCTAGTGGGACCCCAACGCAGCCCCGAGCCCCTGCACGTCGCAGAGCCTGCCTGGCAGCACTGTCCAGCTGATAGTACTTGTACACCAAAGACAGGAAGGCTTTTGGACGTGGAGGCGCACGCCTGTAATCCCAGCACTTGGGAGGCTGTAAACAGGAGGATCACTAAGAGTCGGATCTCCGCAGTGAGACCCTGCAGACCTTGTAGACCCTGTAGGCCCTGTCCTAAAATGCAAAAACAAACAAACAATTTTATAGCTGGGAGTGAGGAAATATTTCTTATGAAATATGCCAAACATATAAATCATATAAGAAAGTATTTGTACATTTAAAACTTTGGCCTCAAGATATTTTTGGTGCAACAACTATAAAAATTAACTTACAAGATGAATTACAGACTAAAAATTATTTCCAGCATACCTAAAAGAATCACTGTAAACGGAGTGCCTACATAAGCATAAATAAAACACACACCGCCAATCAAAAGAGAAAAGATTAAAAAGACTATTGGCAGAAGAAATACATTTGACTAAAATACATTGACAGAGGATTATTTACCTAGTTGTAAGCTTAGTCTTTGACCTTGCAACCTACTTGGAGGAGTCTGTTCCAGAGAAATACTCACTGGAACTAAGATATGTTTACAAAGTTTACAATGTGTGATCTCAAGTCAAAACAAACAATACCATCAATAAACAAGAGAGCAAATAAATTACACAATATTCTGTTATTATAATCAGATCTCTCTATATGCTAAATTAGAAAGTTCTTTAAAGCCCAAGCAAAGGGCCAGCAAGATAGCTCAGCAGACTAAGTGCCTGCTTCCGCAAGCACAGGGACTAGGGTTTGATCCCTGGCACCATGTGCCACATGGGCCCCGCCCCCAGGCACACTGAGCCAGCCACTGAGACCAGGCGTGGTGGTGCATGCCTCTGTAATCCCAGCACTGGGGAGGCTGAAACAGGAGGATCACTATAAATCTAAGCTGAATAGTGAGACCACGTACCAACCACATAAATAAAACCAAAAAATCTGAGTAAAAAGTTATAGCATAGTAAAATCCTATATAATTTATATGTGTATGTATATATATACACATACACATACACAGTCAGTGATTTTTTTTATAGGCTGAGAATAGTGGCTCAGATTCTCCCTCGCAGGCTTAAGAAGTGTGTTAAGGCAGGCGTGAGATTCCCGTGCCCACCGCTAGCGGGGCTGGGACCTCTCCCTACCTGCATTCTCCTTCACTGTGGCTCTGCTGACCATTTTTCTTTGGTCAGCAGTGTTAAATGGGCACAATGGGAGATTCTACGATGTTATTCAGGTCTTTGCTACACAAAAGCTGCTTTGTTGAGAGAGGTCACAGAGATGATCTGTCCCGACTTCCATGCTTCACACGCAATCTCAGTTTCTGAGGTGGCCGGAAACTCTAATGGGAATTTCATAGTTTTCACATTTGAGTCACATCCCTTCACCCAGAAGCCTGGGCTTACTTTACCACTGAGAAACAGGGTAATATTACTTTCTAAGTTTTTCAACCAACAAGACAATAAAACAAAGGCAGTTTCATTTTAAAAGCTAATAAACATTTTGCAGTTTACAGCTACTGTCTTACCATCTGATGAGCCAACACTCAAAAAAAGATTTCCAAGGTCGCTTTAATTCTTTATATTGAGACTCCTTAATGCACAAATCCTACTATATTACTGTCCATCAATACTGCCCATTTTCTGACTGCATCGCTTATGTCTGTTGGTCAGATCACTGTGTAAGAGTAATGGATGCTCTTAAACCGAGGTCTATTCTGTTAATCAGGCTCTGTGTCCCTGGGCCTTTCAAGAAATTCCCTGACCCCCCCCAGACATTGACAAGGAAAAGTCAAGAAATCCTGCTTCTCAATTGGGTAACTTTAGTCCTTGTAGAACGCTTTGCTTAGAGTCTTACTTGCATTCAGCTAAACTGTGTCTGCTCAGATGTGGGCCCACATGAAGAGACTGCCTCTCCATTCAGGACCCTGCTGTTCATGGTCTATTCTAGAAGGAACTCTTGAGCTCAAATAGATGCTTGGGTGTCCCACACTTGGCTCTCAGCTGAAAAACTGACCCAGTACCAAGGTCATTGGTAAGCTGTTTGCTCTTTCCTGGCTGGGTTTCGTAAGCTGCAAGTCCCCACCCAAAGCCCAGGCCTCTGGCGATGTGAGGAAATGAGATGAATGACTCCTCCGAGGTCTCCCAGTCTTCTAATAGCCACAAGAGTCCAAATGAAAACAACATTGGCGTCTTGGATCCAACACCGGTGTGATAATTTTCAATTTCTAAAACTTCGTATGAAAACGGAAGTAACATGCTGGAAGTGATTTGCTCCTTCCTAGAGTTATATTATTTTCATATCTTTGCAATGGGAGGAAACAGTCCTGCTGGTGGCCAGTGAACAAGCGAGGCCCTGAAGAAGTCAGAGGTGATACGGAGCTCCAGCATCTACAGCCTTGTTGGCTCAACGCGGCCCACAGAAGTATACCTTTTGTTTATGTTTCTAAACGTTCCTTTTATCTCTAGACAAAAGTGTACAGAGGAAGTTGCCAAAATTAGCCCACACTTTGGGTCCGAGCCACGGTTAAACTTAGTTGTAAAGAAGATCAAAGACTTTCCATCCTGATCCCCGAAGCTGCAGCTCAGGAGCAGAGCCGGGGGCAGCAGAAGTGGATGAACGCTTTCTGGTTCGGGACATCTAAGCAATGCCTTCCAGTCTGTGGGGTACAGAGCGAGGTAGCTCTCGTGCTTGCTTTGATGCCATGCGCCTTCCAGGATTTGATGGATAGGTGCTGGTTTATCGGGAACCCCCCAGACACCCCTGGAGGTAGCCTCCAGGAAAGTTTTGCTGCTGATGGACAATTTTTTCTCCTCTCCCAGGACAAAAAGAAATTAACTTTTTCCATAGTGTTGCCATGTTTCTTTTAGGTGAAGTCAAAGAGTTGAAGATTCGTCTTTGTAACTCCCCATGCTTCCCTTTTTTTTTTTCAAAGTTTTATTGATAAACAGATAGCAATGAGACAGTTTCAAATCAAATCGGAAGTACAGTTTCAACAAATAATACACTGCATATATTCTTCTTGGTGGTTAATTGCTGTACAAGATGCGGACTTGTGATCCTATTTACAAACACCATTGGAACAAATCATTCTATTCATTAAGAGAATGCAACTATATATCTATCCCAACCTCTTTGAATACACAGATACAAAATGGACATTCATCGGTATACCCCATTTTTTCTAAGTTCCGTTATTGAATATTATAGCTGTGTAAACTCAGCAAAATATTCTAAAAGAGTCCAGTAGCCCATAATAGCATTGGGTCTTCTGTTTAACTGGCAATGTCAGAAATTATTGACCTGAGTCCCCCACAGCTCAACTTAACAGCATGGCTTTATTTCTTATATTTCGACTTCATACTTTTCTACTGGATGGTTAAGACCAAGGTAAAGCAGGACCTATGCAACAAGAGTTGTAGCTTTTTGGTCTGAGAAGGTCAGTGAAATCCTGTCAGGATTTGTCCTGAGATCCTGTACCTCAGATTGTAGAACCTTTATCAGTGCAGCCATGTGGATGAGTCATGGCCATTGCTTGGCCAATGTGCTCTCTGTGAAAGCCTGAGAGAGTATCTTCTCCCCATGTGACTCTCCTTAGGCACACTCTACGTCATCGATCACTTTCCTCTTTGGCCCCATAATCTTCTTGATCAGAAAATTTGGGACACTACCAAGGTACATGATGTTACAGTACAAGTTCTCATATGTCCTGAGTCTTCATTGACCTTAGAAGGCTAGGGCCAAAATGTTGGCTTTCCTTGTATCCCTCCTTTTTCTCTAACATGCTTCCCTTTTTAATACAGCTTTCTAGTTCTGAGTTTCCAGAGCCTAGGACCAGTGTCCCTGTGGGAAGTGGACACAGGCAGAAGCAGAGGACCTTTGGGTTCTGGGCCTGAATAGGGTAGAGTCATGGAATTATTCATGATCCAAAGCAGAAAACGGACAAGTGAGAGGGCACATTTAGCACTAACCCCGGCAAATGACAAATTGGAGTATGTGGTTATCCTACGCACTGGGGATCAGGTGGTTTCTTGCACCCAAATCTGTTTTTTTCCTGCATAGACTGCGTATTTTCTAATAGTTTCTTTAGATTATTGCAGATAATCATTTCCTGCTCCTGAATACAAACCTAGTAATATGAAAAAAATGGGCAAAAAAGTTCCTTATAACTTAGAACACAGATCTCTTGTTAAACGATGTAGCTCCAGAATAGATTTTGCTGCAAAGAAAATGTTCTGTACAAATTCTTTAAAGAAGTCCTTCAAGCAGACTATTTTTTAGGGTGCCGCCACCCATCACTGACAAAGAAAGCCTTGATGGGGAACAGCAGCACCTCAGGCCACTTCTAGCAAAGAGATGTGCATTCAGTGCTCTCAACACAAAAGCACTGCTGTAACTGCACTCTGGTATTTGTTGCATCCAATGTATTTTTGTCTTCAACCACAGTTGTATTGCTGTGTTTCCTTTCTGTTTATTTTACCACTTCCCTTCTAAATATTGTGCATCATCTTGGAGATTTTCCCAGGTTGTGGCCACTTGCTGGAGGGCTGCCTTCCTCTGATTTGGGGCTTTAGGCTGTTGCCATGGCAGGGGACGTTTAAGGCGGGGAACACTCTACAGGACGGGCAATCCCAACCTCCTCTCGCCTCTCCTCCACATGCTCAGCTCTTCTGAGACAACAGCCCAGATATGGCTTTCTTTGCTCATGAGCTACATTCCTGAAGGGTGAACTTTACTTTGCTCTGCCTTCAAGATAGGGAAATATTTGGCTCTGTTTATTTCTTTTAAGCTGGGCAGTGCCCTCTTGGCTGCTCTGATTCATCCCCTTGTCAGGGCTGGAATCTCCTAACAGTTTTCTTCCAGGTAAATCACATCATTCAAATCTGCAAAATAAAACATGCCACAGAGGACAAAGCATGACCCTGTGGTGCTCGAAGGCCATCCACTTGCCGGAGGCCTCTGTTGGTCAGGAGGGCTTGGACCCAAGAGAAGAGAAGCTTAGTCAGAACCTGACAGGCCTTCGTCCCTCACATCTCTGCAGAGGAACCAGCCTGGGGAGAGATAAGAGCATGGGGCAGACACCCTGATTATGCGCACCTTTTTATTTGTTAAATGTGGAAGTTGAGTCCATTCAATTAATAAGTGCAGGAAATGGTTTTTGTTTTCTCTTTGTATGAAAACATGAAGTAATGGCTTTATCTCAGTTTGTCAGGCACTGCTCGAGAGAGTACAGCCGTGTGGGCTGGTGGCCAGAAACTTGCTCTAAGGCCCCAGGATTAACACTCAGATATAAAAAGAATGCTAATTGGTTTTCCAGCTGAAAAATAATAAGGAACATGGTGCCAGAAATGTTGTATGTTATGGAAACCCCAAGTTTATACAATAGGCCCTGATTGCAATCTGGGGGCTCCATTTGTGCTCAAGCTAGAGCTAAACAAAGGAAGGTGTTTCGCTCATCTGCCTTTGTAGAAAGCGCCTGTGCCAGATTTCAGCTGGGTGCTGCACCAGGCTTCCCACAGTCTTCCTGCCAAATCTCCCAAGTTTTTTTTTCCTGGCTTCCATTCAGGAAAGTACAGCTCCATCCGTGGCACGGAAAGTTAAAAAGGCCTCGCTTGGATACACTGCAATATCTACAAACACTGCCCGACGCACGGAGAGGGCTGGCTCTGCCCTGGCATCCTGGGCAGGTAGAGGCCGAGAGGTTTAAAGGATGCTTTGGTCAAGAGATTGAGTTATTAGCTGGAAGAAAAAGCTACTCAAAGTTTTGGAAAAGCAAATTCAGCATTCTTCTTAATTTTAGCCTCTACCCACCTGAATTTTCTCATCAATAAAATGTCAACTAACCTTCAAGATATAAATCAAGTGAGGAAATTGGACTGGGTCACCTTGGGGCCATCAGGCTGGGTTTGGTGTTTCTAGGGGCTATGAGGGAGTGACTGATTATCATTAAGATTAACTTCTTGGGACCTGGGGGTGGGCCTTGGGCTGCGGAGCCCTTGGGCAGCACGGGCCAGGACTGGTGCGCCTGTGCGTGTGGGCTCGTTGCTATCATTTTTTTGTAGCTCCTGCTGTGACTGTGGGACCACCTTGCTCATAGAAACATGCCTGATATGAAAGGGTTTCATAATAGTTACAGCCTTGTTCTTGATGGGTATACTTAATACCACTGCAGAATTCACAGGATTTAAACAATAATACTCATAATGGTTTTTGAAGTGTGGGTAATAATAAAAGACATTACCTATCCTGTCACAAACAAAGTTTGTAGGCTATTTTCTTTAACAAAAGAATGACTTTGATAAATATAAGATCTGTTTTTAAAGCAACCACTTCTGTTGCATCTGTGAAGTCTCTTGAACCACTCTAAGGTCCTCTGGTTTCTCCGTTGTCATTTATACCACTTTTATTGTTTTCACAACATAAAGGAAGCATGTGAAAATTTCAGTAGCCAGGGGCCAGGGAGATAGCTCAGGAGAGTTAGTGCTTGCCTGGGAAGCACAAGGTCTCAAGGCCCTGAGATCAAACTCCGGTACCAGAAAAAAAAAAAAAGAAGAAGAAAGAAAGAAAAAAAAGTTTCAGTAGCCAGGAACTGAACAGAAGGAGCTTCCTTTCCTTACTATTTTTGTTTTTAATTGCAGGAAGGAGAGGCTATCCAGTACACTCTAAATAAAGATAATGGGCTGGGGAGATAGCTCAGTAGAATAAGCACTTGCCTGGCAAGCACAAGGTCCTGAGTTCAATCCCCGGTACTGCACACAAAAATAAATAAATAAATAAATAAATAAATAAATAAATAAATAAATAAATAAATAAAATGTGTGGTAAGCCTGGGGACCAAGAAAAGAGCTTTGACATAGACTACAAACTCATCAGGCTCTAGGCCGCTGTCTCTGACTCTTAGGATCATATACAGGCTCTCTGACTCCCCACTAGAGTAGGCTGACCACTGATGGTGAACTTGTAACACCCTGGTGAGTGGCTCAGAGTGGTGCTGGTGTGGGAGGCCCAGCTGAGACTTCCTGCTGGTATCATGAGATGCAGAATGGACAGGAAGAAGTTCCGAAGCTGTTGGGAGCTGCTAGGACGCCTCTGGCTCTCGGGCTATTCTGCTGGAGCACCTTGTCACGCTGGCGTTCCTCATGACCTCGGCTGCTCTTGTTGTTGAGCAGCGTGGCACCTTGCCGTTGCTGAGGATGGTGTAGTGTTTTGAGCATTGCTTCCTGGCTCCAGTGCAGATCCTCAGCCTGCTAGCACAGATCCCTCATCCCCACTGGCTCGGACTTCCTAGCTGCCGCCACCGACCTTTGGACCTTCCCATGCAAGTCCACGAAGCAGGCCTGCTTGAGACACTGCTGTGGGCTCCTGGGCTCCAGTTGGACCCATGGGGGGCGCTGTTATGGGCTCTCAGTCTTCAGCTAGACACACGCAGAGCATTGCTGTGGGGTCCAGGGCCCCACCTGGATTCTTTGGTGTTTACTGTGTGAAGGGATTTCCCACAGTCCTTCTCTATATGACTCTTTGGGTGACTGTTATAAAATAATTCTATAAACTGTGTCCTGTGTCAAACTGTTCTTCTTTGCAAAGCCCTGAACTACACCAGGGCTATCTACTTTCCTGCTTCCCCTTTCTTACTGCCATTTTTTTCTGTTTTTTATCATTTCAACTTAACTATTCCCAGACTACTGAAAGAGACTTGAAATATTATTTCCAAATTTTGAGCACATTACCCATGCTTCTTGTGCTTTAATATCCAGTTCTCTCTCCATTTACCCAGTGTGGCTGGGGGTGTGTGGCACCAACAGCTACCCAAGCCCACTTGCACTAGAGACAGTGGAGACAGCTGGGAGCTGGGCCTCAGGAGTGAGCAGGCCCTCCGGAAGAGTCACCACCTGCAGTGATGTTATGCACCCATACGAAGTTCCCGAGGGCATGGAATAGGCTTTGTTCATCTTATTTCCATCACCACGTTTAAGATGGCACTACTCAACCACCTTGGCGCCTGCTAACCCTCACCCCCAGTAGAATCAACTGAAAATTTTAGCAGCCCTTCAGCACCCGGTCCTCCGCCTCAACACCACTACCAGTGATTGTGCATTTCATGGGTGGACACATGGCCCAGACAGCAGGCAGAAGGAGCTGCTGGGCTTTCCAGGCCAAGACTGAGGTCACTGAATACACAGGGTCACTGAGAGGGTGATTGCTATGCTTGAAGAAGCGACCGCCTTGAAACTGGAAGTCTGATGGAGAAGGGAAGGCTGTGAAATAGCTGTAAGTATTTGCTTGGCAGTCTATTTATGGAAGGATTTTGTCTTTTAGCTATTGTCCTATTCCTGGATTCTTCAAAACCAGGAACGTTCAGACTCGTATTTCAGTTTAAGAAGTGGGAGTCCATTTCGAGCTTAAGACAAATCGGAAAGCCACTAGATGGCAATGATTTCAGTTTTAGCATTTGATCAGTCTGAACTGGGTGAGTTTTCCTCCAGAGTGGCTGGGAGCTGATGCACTGCAGGATTATACAGAGCCGCTTGTCTGTTCCATGTGTTCTCCACCGTCTTTGTTGTGTTAGAACCAGCGGACGCCACTCGCTGGTTGGAGAATTCCTTGGTGGAATCACTTCTGGAGCTCTTCAGTATGGTCAGGGAATCCAAGTGGTATTCCAAGTTTTCCCATGAATTGGCTTAACTTCTGCTTGCTCAAAGAACAGCGCTGCCTTGCCTGCCTCTGTGACCCCCTCGAGATTTTTTTGTTTGGTCTTTTGAGACAGGGTCTCTCTATGCAGCCTTGAGATACTTCTTAATCTCTGCATATGAGGCCGCCCTAATCCTATGAACACATTTGACACTAATCATGCCGATTCCCTTCTCTGAGAAGGAGGCGTTTTGCCAATAACAGAAGGCCGCGTAGCACTAACCTCTTGGGCAAGGATCTTGAGCAAACGGAGTGAAAGATATCTTTGTCCGTTTTTGATACAGAATAAGAAGACTTAGTTTCCTTTCTCCCTCCCACCAGCCAGTGTCAGCACTAACACTTCACTGTCTTATCTGGGCTCTAGGCAGGAGGGCCCCTCTGCGGATTTCCATCACACCTCCAGTCAACACCTGAGATTGAAAAGTGACTTGAGATGCTAGTTCTTAAGATTCCTTTCTCTAGTAAGACACCAGCTTTGCCTGGCCACAGAAGCAGAGACACCGCGCTTGCAGCCTAGTGTTGGCAGAGTGGAAAGCGCTCTGGACTATGCCTGGAGCAGGGCTTGGTGACAGTGTGTGTGTGGGGGGGGGGGGAGAAGCTATGTTTGTGTGATGAGCTTAGCAGTTAGAAAAGAGCCTCGGCCCTACCCACTCGTCGCATGCTGTAAGGGTGATTCTAGAACATCTCTCTGACTGGATCCCAAATCTGTGCCTCAGAAAGGAGCATAGCCGGGGACATAGCTCAGTGGCATAAGCACCTGCCTGGCCAGTGCAAGGTCCTGAGTTTGATCCCTGGTACCACAAAAAAGAAAAAGAAAAAGAAAGGCACATAGTGCCTTCTATGTAATTCTGCTCTGCTGGATGGCACTGAAATGCCTGACATTGCCAGGCTCACAGATGGAAGCAGCTCAGCACTACGGATATCTTGCTAGTTGCATATTGAAAATCTAACTCTGAAGTGGGCCAGCCAAATAGCGCAGTGGATTAAAGCACCTGCGAGCAGGCGCAGGGGCTGGAGGTTAGGCCCTGCCCCTGAGGTATGCTGAGTGACATGTTCCTATAATCCCAGCATGTGGGAGGCTGTAAACAGGAGAATCACTATGAGTCCAATCTAGTAGTGAGACCCTGAACAGCCTTGTGCACCCTTCCCTAAAAATAAAAAAAAAATAAAAAAAAAAAAATCTAACTCTGAAGAACATGACTGCCATTAATGAAGCTACATTTCTCTTGGCCCCCAAGGCTTTTGGCTATGCTCCTAAAGCAGGAACAAAGTAACTAAATGAAAGATCCATTGTGAGCCTCACAAACTCTCAGAGGAATAAAGTACATTTTCTTTTGAAGACTTTTGATTTTGTTGCCTCAAGCCCCAAAATACTTTTCATCACATGAATCATAGGGAACAAATTTCTTGGCAAATTTTCAAAATGCTCCCCTAATGTCTGCTGTGAAGGAAGGCTCTGCTTGGTGATTAAGATAGAAGATGCTCTGAATTGGTTTCTAGAATATCCCATCACTGTCCAGCTTAACTCTGAAGAAACTCTGATTCAAAACTCAACTTTTGAGTTGTGAGTTGAAAACCTCACTTTGAGTTATCTGCTTTAGGACAGCCTCCTGAGGAAGATCTAAGTACTAACTGTTAGGACCAGCAAGATGGCTCCGGACTAAGGGCCTGCTTAAGCAAGCACAGGGACTGCAGTTCCATCCCTGGCACCACATGCCACACCACCCCACCCCAGGCGGCGCTAAGCCCACCACCAAGTCCAGGCGTGGTGGAACATACCTGTAATCCCAGCGCTGGGGAGGCTGAAAGCAGGAGGATCACTATAAGTCCAAGTTGCATAGTGAGATCCTGTACCAAATACATTTTTTTAAAAGTATTAATTATTGTCTTGACCCTCAGCACGTTTTTTTTTTTTTTTTTCCTGGAGAAAAAGTAGAAAAATACGCAGATTGAAATCATGCTATGTAGTAAGAATTGTCTCCAGAATACTGGGGGAAATACTGGGCACCTACCCTCTTCTGGCTACAGTGGGCAGTCTGCGGTAGCATGGGGTTTAGGGAAGCATCTGGAAGAGATGATGCCGAGGCTGAGTTTTCTGAGCAAACGGAGAGAGCCCGCGTAGAGCTGTGGGGTGGAGAACAGGGAAGACACGCACGCCATGGGCACAGAGCCAAGAGACTACAGGCAACTGAGGAAGTGGCGCACATTCTGTGTTCCTGGAGTATTCATGGAGTAAATGGTGTAGGTGGGGAACAAGAAGTGACCGGCAGCCTACTTCAAAAATTACGCTATGGTTCTATTAAGGATGTTAGGGTTTTCCTTCATCAAAATGGAGATATTAAAGAATTTTAATGCCCTGTTTTCCTGTGATCTGGGTCACCCTAGTGATGGGCGGAGTACAGACAGACTGGAAAGCCTGGAGATAAGGAGCTGTATTAGAAAGCTGCTGACCAGTGGAACAGAATAGAAGAAACAGAAACAAGTCCAGGCACATGCAGTTGTGCAATTTTTTACAAAGGGGCCAGAGCCCATTGCTGGAGGTAAGACAGCCTCTTTAACAAATGGTGCTGGGAAAACTGACTGTCCACATGCTGAAGGCTGAACTTAGACCCACAGCTCTCACTGTGTTGAGCTAAACAGAATGGGTCCAATGACCCACTGGAGGACAAATCAGGCAAAACTCTCAATGCTTTGGGTGTGGGCAAAGCATTCTCAATAAAACACCATTTGCACAAGAAATAATACTTAGAATAAACAAATGGGGTATCACTAAATCCAAAAACTTTTCCACAGCAAAGTCAACCACCAACAAGGGAAAGAGACAACCTATAGAATGCAAATATTTTTCCAGCTACTCCTCAGACAAAGGACTAATATCTAGAAGATACAAATAACTCAAAAATTTAGATCCCCTTTGTGGTGGCCTAATAAGCAACCTGTTGTACCCAGCTGAACTCATAATCAGCACGATTCTAGATGTAGGAGGCCCACCCGTGCACAGTTACCAATAGCATAAAAGGAGAACTGGAGGGGAAGAGGGTGCGCTGTTGCTGATTTTCCTGGAAAAGCTTGTCACGCTGGCTGTGCTGATATGAACTCAGCCCTCACTGTTGGGGGAGCTCAGGTCCTCACTGAGCCTGCGGGGCGCTCTTGTCCTTTCTTTGAGCCTTGCTTCTGGCTGTAGTGCAGATCCCTCAGCCTGCTCGCACAGACCCCTCATCCCTCAGGCCAGGCTTTCGAGCTTCCACCACCAACCTTTGGGCCTTGCCCAGGCAGATCCTTGATACAGACTTGCATGAGACATTGTCGTGGGCTCCAGGCCTCCAGCTGGACTGGTGGAGGACATTCCCACGGAACCCTGGCCCTCAGATGGATACTTTAGGTTTCTAGTGTGTGGACAGGTCTCCTCTGCTCTTCTGCGTTTCACTTTAGGGATACTATTATAAAATAATCCTATAAATTATGTGTCTTGTATTAAATCTATGCCTTGTAAACCTTGGGCATAATAAAATATTTTAAATTTTAAATATTTTAATTTTAATAAATATTTTAAGTTTTAAATATCTTAAAATATTTAAAATATTTTATTATGTTCAATCAAAAGTGGGCATCTGAAATGAGCAGCCACATCTTAGTTGAAGATTACAACTGGTGAATAAATACATGAAAAAACATTCAACAGTGCTGGCCACTTGAGAAGTACAAATTAGAACATATTAATTAGAACAAATTTCATTCTAGAATAAATGGTTACAAAATATTGATTGATCAAGAGGTCAACCAATAACAACTGTGGGCAAGGTTGTGGGGAGAGAGGAGCCCTTCATTGTTGGGGGGAATGAAAACTGAGCTGATCATTATGGAAATCAGTATGGAGATTAAAGACTAAAAATAGAAATTCTATTTGACCCAGCTATTCCCCCTTTGGGTATCTTCCTAAAAGAGTTAAAAACATCATCCCAAGGTGGTGTATGTGTACCTGTGTTTGTAACAGCACAAGTCAGAATTACTGAGCCTTAGAACCAGGCTATTTGCTCATCAACAGATGAGTCATAAGAGAAAATGCTAAATAGTAAAGTGGTATGTATTCTGTATCATTTCTGAATTTTTGATGTTATATTTCTTTCCTTTTTTTTCTTTCTTTCTTCTTCTTCCTCTTCTTTTTTTTTTTTTTTTTTTTTTGTGGTACTGGGAATCAAACTCAGGACCTTATGCTTGCCAGGCAGTAGCTGCACCTCTGAGCTATATCCTCAGCCCCTTATTATCTTTCTTGCTAAAAATTTTGTTAAGGATGCTGTCTGTTTATAGCTTGGAAATCTCTGTATTTTAAAAATTACACACATATATTTAATTTAATTTTAGAAAGAAAGTTATTGGTATTGTCTAAAGGAGAAGAACGGCCTAAGGCAATGACAGTTTGATAGTGAATGGTGAATGGAATAGAGAAAATTTGAAAAGACGTGAGTGACAGAACATGTGCCACAGTGGATTTGGTGAAAGGAAAACCACAGGACACTGTCAATGCAATTTCTGCTGCATGTGACCTGGCGTAGCATGTACTCCTCCTCTTCCCTCGACCTCAGTCCTGCCCACTGGGCCATGCACTGCTCCTGCTGTGCTTCCCTGCTACGCCATGCTGCCTCCGGAACACCTGAATATGGACTGAAACCTCCACAAATGGTGGCTGAAAATAAACCCTTCCTCCTTCAACTGTGCGTGTCTGGTGTTGTGTTTTAGTAAGTAGCAGTAACTAAGACAGTTGCCGTCTTACATTTGATTCTGCAAGAGCAGACATCCACATGTTGCAGAGAGGGCTAGCAGAGAACTGCTGGCTATTCTTTCTTGGAGCCCTGGAGGGTTTCCCTGCTCACAGTGAGCAGCTCTGGGGAGCAGGAGGTGAGACAGACAGACGTAGGGTGCTTGGTTGACAAGACTGTAGAGAAGCCAATCAACTGCAAGTCTTGCCTTCTATAGAGTGAATGGTAACAATTCTTTTTACCTTAACTCTAAAATTCAAGTGGCAGGTGTCTGAAGAAAGGAATACATCAACCCAAGAAGCTCTGTGACTTCCTGTGGTTTATGGAGAAGGTGGACTGTACACAAATTCAACATACCCTTCAATGTTGGTGCACATCAGAATGACTGTAGGATGTTCAAAAGCTAAGGCTACACCCTTATCCTAATTTTTTCTACCTCAAATTTACCATATCTCACATGTAACTCTCAGTCAGTTCAGCTGTCTGTTTTCTAAGCTGAGAAAAGATTAGAAGCAAATTAGAGGCAGGCATTCTGGCAATAGCGGACCAATGTAAGACCTGACAACTTGATGGCAAAGGAACAAGCATAAAAAGAGCATTAGATGCAAAATTATGCAATGTTTCATAGCATCATGTAAGAAAAAGATAAAGTCATGGACCATTGTTACCAAGGGAGAGTCACTTATGACTTGGTTTTTTAAAAATTTAAAACACAGCCCAGAAGATTGTCATCAAGATTATTAAAATCGTTAGAGCTTAGGAATTCAAAGATTTTCATTGTTTGGGAAATGTAGACCCTCACGAAGTGTCTCATCCTCCTTACAATTTTGACACTAAGCCTTGCAGAGGGGTCATAAGCTTCACTGCTCCTTATGTGGAGATAGATGAAAGACAGTGAAAAGCAGTGAAGGAAGTCGTTACTGTCCTTCACTTTATAACTATAACTGCAGTATTTAAGTGGGACAGAATGATATTTACAGAAAAGCAAAAGAATGAAGTGCAGAGCAAAAATCCTAGGTATTTATAGCTTTTGTATAGATTAAGATACTGATGTGAGCTTCAGACACTACAATAATTAACAATAGGTTGGCAAACAAACTCTGTTAGAATGGACTGCTCTTCGGTTTTATTTTAAGTCTTACTTATTAATGCATATGGATTGTAAATATTAATGGTTTCATTTTGCAGATTCATGCAAGCACTTAACACAGGGTACTTTGATCACTGTCACCTCAGCACCTCCCTCGCTCCCCATAAAGATTCATTTTAAGAGGTGCATTAATGAGCAACTTCCTGTTCCAAACTATTACACCCCATTTTTGTGGGAGATATTTTTATATAAGAATGTGATTGAATTTCAAGTTAAATTATTATACCAGTTTACTCAGAAATCATACCACAGGGCTTTTTAACATATCCTTGGAAATTACTTCTTCGTCAGGCAAGGAATGTTGGAAGGCTGTGATGGTTGGTTGATCATGTCCATTTGAGATGCACAGTCAAGAGAAGTTTAACTAAATCAAAGCAGCCATCCTGCACCCTAGGGCTGCTTCACCTGGGTGGCTCAGAGGGGAAATGGAAGGGATGGAGCTGCTTCTGTTTCCTGCCGGGGCTCCAGTCTTCGCCTTCACCTTGGATGTCATCTCCTGGCTTCTAGCAGACGCTCTGGCTTCCGGTGCAGGCCCATTCGGCCTTCTGGGGCATACTCTTCCATCTTCCATTGCAGACCCACAATCCTCCTTATTTGAAGTTGGGTGGGCACTGCAGTGAGCTCCGGGCCTTGGATTGAATGCTTTGGTCTCCAGTGGGCAGACAGTACCTCTGTACCTGTCCTCAACTGATGCTGTGGATGACCCTTGTTAGCCAATCTTGTGAATTCGTATATATTTGCAGGTCTTCTATTATATCTGTTTCTCCAGTGAAACACTGCTGACTGATACATGTGCATAACTATTTTGTTGGTGATTTCTGAGGTAGACATTGTGATCAATTTATATGGCTACAACATTTTTATTGGATTGTGTTCCTATTTAATTACTGATTATTCCCAATTGACACGCTCCGTATCCCCGTCTTAGCCACTTTTCTTATTGCTGAGATGAAATACTTGACACCCAAAGTGAAAAGAAGACACTTACTTTGGCTCATAGTTTCTTGAGGTTTCTGTACTCTGAGAGCTGCTTCAGGGCAGGGTGGCGCGGCAAAGGGGCATCACAGAGGAGACTGGCACAGCTCACGGCATGGAAGGGGAAAGGCAGGAGGCGCACAAGCCTCAAGTGACATCGGCAACCCTCTTTCTGACCCTGACATTCTATCCAGCCTACGTACCCCGAGAACAGGTAGCACTCTCACCCAGGGTGGGCCATAACCAACGAATCACACACCCTTGATCCCAGCGTTATATACTTAATCCCCAGAATTTCACACTGTAGATTCAGCTGCCTCTGAAAAGCCCCACCTATGCGTACGTGAGCCTTGGGGAGGCCGCTAGACACAAGTCATAGCACCCTTTGAAAGCTTTAGCCACATGATTTTCTCAGATTTTCCTGGTTTGGATAACAAATCACTCTGCCATTCTGAAATAAAAGATACATTCCTTAAACTGTGTTGAGAAAGAGAATAAAATAAGACTCAGTTGAAAGCATTGACCTCTCTCCTACCCTACACCTGCATTAATCTGAAGAGAGAAATCACAGAGTGCAAAGCGCTCAAGAGGAGACCAGAGGTGCGAGCACGGGCCTGCATGGCAGAAGCTGAGCCGGAAGGGTGTTTGCCGAAAGCTGGGCCGGGGGTCCTGGAGGTCGCCTCAGGACCGCCCTTCGTTCTGACTTCTCTCTGTAGTTTCCAGGCCCCTTTAGCAGGTCTGTCAAATAGAACTGTGACTAGATTAAATAATTGAAGGATTATGTATAATTCAATGGGAATTTTGCCAAATACAGAATTAATTGTGGCACTTGACTCACCTTTGCCTGTCATAATCAGAAGGCTGATCCTTAAAGAAATTGAGAAATCTTTCGCGAGGGCTACTACTTCTTGCAAGGGTCCATGACAGCCCAGAATGCAAGAGCTTTCATACCAATTTCTATCACTTTCTCCTCCGCTTGTCCCCAAAGTGAGGACTACTGTGCAGAACGGGGAAACTGAATTGTAGAAGAAATTCACACCAGCTGCAAATACGAGTCACTTCACGCTTTTCCGGCCATCGTGAAGGCCCGAAAAGGGGCCGCCGCTTACTGAAGACAATGGACAATGCCACCGCGTGATCAGAGTAAACGGAGAATAAATAGCTTGAAAGAAAACACGGAACAAATGAAATCATCTCAAATGCTATTAGTGTCTTCAGAAAGACGTCAGTAGATGGTGCATCGTAAGATAAGCTTAGGCCAGGTGGAGCATTAGCAATTGGAAAATCGTAAGAATTTACAGCTTCCTAAATTTGAAAATGAAAAAGAAACGATAGAAAACAAAAATGGCAAGCTAAATATTTCAGAATATTGACCAAAAATGTGTAGCTGTTAACCACGGAAAATTGATTCAAGACAGCGAACATCTGGCCATTGAAAGGTTTAGGGCAACACGATTCTGAGACAGTGGCAGAGGAGGAAGTGCGGGGACGTCTCCCCACTGAAGCGAAGTAGGCTGGTGAATTCTAGCTAGTACTACTGTTTTGGAACCTTGGAAATTATTGAGACCTTGCATCTTCAGGAGACAGAGCAACAGTAAATTCCAATAAACTTCATTTCAGTGCAGTAGCACTCAGCCCTGACGTCGCCGACCCCGTGACGTCGTCGACCCCGTGACGTCGCCGACCCCGTGACGTCGCCGACCCCGTGACGTCGCCGACCCCGTGACGTCGCCGACCCCGTGACGTCGCCGACCCCGTGACCTGGCAGCTATGCGTGTGCTTCTGCAGCGACCTGCACACAGCTGGTGGAAGCCACGGCTGGCAAAAGGAGCCTCGTCTTCAGGTTTGTGCTGTCATCGCTGCTTCTGCTCACAGAGGCTGAGAAGCCACCAGCCGTTGTCGTTGCGTCTCCCTGCATTACAAGGCTGGACCACTTAGGTCAAAGTAGCTTCAAGGGCATTTAATGGTACAAAGTTCTTATTTCTCCCCTGTGCATTTTTGTTTCTACTTTGAGAACTAAGCATTAAAAACTAAGAAATACCGAGAAATATAAAAGCATGAACATATAGATCAGGTACATATCCGTATAAACATGTACGTATCCATGTAGTCATAGTACATACAGACACAGGGAAAATCACAACGTGTTTACATACTCGGGTAAAGGAATAGGCTCACAGAAAACAAAAATATAAAACAACTCTCAGAAGACCTTAAGTTTACATCTCAAGATCCGGTGGGCACAGAGGTACTTTTATATCAAAACCCAACAAACCCTGGAGAAGGAGGAAAACTGATTCTCAGAGTTATATCATGTGATTTAGATGTTCAGTTTTCAAACAAAAACCACAAGGTGTGTAATGAAGCAGGAAGATATGGCATATTCAAAGGAAACCATGGGAAACGGATGTCAGATATACTAGAGAAAGATTTCAAAGCACCTATCTTTAAGATTATGAAACACAAAACAAAGACGCAGAGATGTAGAGAAAGAATAAAAAAAAGATGTCTAAATAAATGGAAATATGGACAGAGAGCTTAAAAAAACGAACAAATTAGGAAGGAGAACTGAAATGAAAAAAATTCTTTAGTGGGATTCAAAAGCAGATTTGAATTAGTAATTTGAGACTAGCACAGTGGAAATTATTGAGTGAGAAGAATTAAGGAAAATAGGCTGAAGAAAAAGGAGAGTCTACAGGAGCGACAAGACACAGTGTATGTCAGTTGCTGTACATGGTGTATGTCTGAAAGGGAAGAGAGAAAGAGACAGAATACTTTCAGAAACAGTAAGTGGAAATTTCATAATTCATCCAAAAAGCTCAACAATATCCAATAAAGGAACACAAATAGATCTATACTAAGGTATGTTCTAATCAAACTTTCAAAGACCAAGGACAAAAAATCTTAAAGGCAGAAAGAGAGAAGTAACTTGCTACATACAAGTGATACTTAATTGCTATACAGTGAGATTATCAGTAGACTTTTTTATCAGTAACTTTGGAGATCAGAAAGCATGGGGCCACAAAACCACATCTAGTGTCTGTCAAAACTATTCTTTCAATCTAAGAGAGACGTTAAGACATTTCTAGATTTACAAAAAGCTAATGTTGCTTATCACTGGTAGACCCACCCTATAAAAAAACTTTTAAGAGGGCCCAGCAAGATAGCTCAGTAGTCTAAAGTGCCTGCTTAGGCAAATTTATGCAAAGTACAGGACCTTGGTTCAATCCCCAGTACCACATGCTGCACCAGCCCTGCCCCCAGGATGCTGAGCAGGCCACACCAAAAAAAAAAAAAAAAAAAAAGGAAAATTACTTAAGGGCTGGGGAAAATAGCTCAATAGAATAAGTGTCTGCTTGGAAAATATAAGATCCTGAGTTCAATGCCTGGTACCACCCAAAAAAAAAAAAAAAAGAGTTTGAGTCCTGAAGAGTGAAATGAAAGGATACTAGACAGAAACTTGAAGCCACATTGAAACATAAATATCTCAGTATATGCAAATATACATACCATTTTAAAGTCCAGTATTGTTGTCAGACTTTAACTCCACAAAAATACCTAATACTGTGTTACAGTATTCAGTGCAATTATAGGCTATTACCTGAGTCTGGGGACAGTAGATAACATCAGATAGCCCAGATTTGCAGTAGACCATACCACTGAGATTTGTAAAAGTGTGCCCTATGAAGCTCCTAGGGTTGCAATTGCCTAAGACACATTTCTCAGAATGTACTCTGTAGCTGTGCGGCCCTGCCCGCTGAGCTAGCGACTGAGGCCGGGCATGGTGGCACACTCACACCTGTACTCCCAGCTCCAGGGAGGCTGAAAACAGGATCACTGAGTCTGAGCTGCATAGTGAGACCCTATGCCAAATACATAAATAAAAATTCACTCTGTTGTTAAGCAATTGCAATAATATATTTTGTATGCTACTGAATTTAATTGGGGATGAATTGATGTTGTACCTTTAAGATACTACTCTATGTAACCAGAAAGTACTAGTTATAGAATGTATGCAAAAGCAATAAGAGAAGCATTTCATTATTCCATTACAAGTAATCAGCTAAATAACAAAACAGTAATGCAGGACATGAAGGAGAAAAAAGAAGGAAGATGCTCAAGATAGAAAACAAAAAGCAATGCTTTAGCAAGCACAGGGACCAGGGATTGATCCTTGGTCCTGCATGCCACACCAGCCCCACCCCTGGGGTGTGCTGAGCATCAATAGAGTCCTGGCATGGTGGCATGTGCCTGTAATCCCTGCACTGGGGAGGCTGAAAACAGGAGGAATACCACGAGTCTGATCTGGGTAGTGAAATCCTGTACCAAATACACAAATGGGGGGGGGGGGAAGGAAACAAAAAGCAAAATGACAAAAATAAGTCCTGACTTATTAAGATGCAAGACAGATTAAACTAAAAGACAATCCAAATATATGCTGTCCATAGAGTCCACTTTTGATCCATCGACTCAAACATCTTGAGAGAAAAAGACATTCCATGAAAATACAGTAAGCCAAGTACACAGGGCAGCAATACTACTGTCATGCAAAATCGCCTTTAAATCAAAACAGGTTAATATATATTAACACAATAGTTAATTCAGAAAAGAGGTTAAAAGTTATAGGCACTTACACCAACCCAGTAACACACTGCGAAAACTAACAAAACAGAAGGCAGAAATGCAGTGACATGGAATAGCTGCGGACTAATACTGTCATCTCACAAATGACCAAAGCAATGAGGTAGAAGGTAAGGAAAGTAATAGGAGACTGAGCATAAGGCAGCTAGATCTAACAGATATATATATATATATATATATATATATATATATATATAGAGAGAGAGAGAGAGAGAGAGAGAGAGAGAACATTATTACCTAGCAACAACATATACATTCTTCTCAATGGCACCTGGGACATTTTTCAGGTTTCACAATATATTTGCCCACAAATTATGTCTCAGTAGATTGTGAAGTTAAACATCATACTAGATATTCTCTAACTGCTGCAGGGGAAGTTAAAAATCAACAACAGAAATAAAACTGAAGCCAGTCCTAGACCAGGCCTGGTGAGTATGTGGGAGAGCTTCCAACTACCCTGTGCGGTGGGACATATTACTGATCCCAGCCCATGTGCAGCGTGGGTGAGACCCTCTTCCACCTGCTTGGGACGCCCCCCAACCCTCTGCAGCACATCCCCCAGCCTGCCAGCCAAGTAGGAATTTCTGCTGCATTCCAGGAACCCCCCAGACCCAGTCCTAGCCCAGACCTGGTGAGTGTGTGGGAGAGCTGCCTCTCCCCCCTACTACACCTTGTCCCCTCCAGGCTCAGCTCAGGCTTGGCATACAGGCCTGGGGTGAAACCCTGTAGCTGCAATCCCTGCAGAGAGTATAGAGGATAGAACCACCCAGCTAGTCCAGGAGCAGAAAATCTTGCCAGAGGGGCACAACAGGTTCACCCCCAAGGGCAGCAGCAAGAAGGAGCTGAGCACAGCAGCTAGACCCAAGGCAGGCACAGCTGGATAAATCCAAACTTTATAGATCTGCACCTGATCTTCAGTACGTGCTAAGGTTATAACTGCAACAAAGATCTACAACAAAGGTCAGAAGACAGTGCTACACAAAATGACAAGAAGGAACAAAATGCAACCTCAGAAACCAAGCCCACCCATAACAAGTGCAGAAGACACTAACACAGAACAAATTGGGAATCAAACAGCTGAAAGCAATGAATCAACAGCTTCTGAAATAAAAAGCTGCAGAAAGGTATAGAGGAACTCATATTGGAAATAAAAAAAGAAATCCCTAAATTAATAACATCTGCACTAAAGAATCAAATGCAGAAACCTATGGAGAAAACCCAATGCCCAACCAGAACAAGTGCAGAAGACACTAGCTCGGCTCAAATGCATGAATTAATAGCATCAATAGTAAATAAGGAACAGCAGAAAGTTATAGAGGAACTCAGAGCACAATTCTTTTCTGAAATAAAAAAAGAATTCTCAGAAATCATAGCATCTGAAGTAAAGAAGCAACTACAGAAACATAGGGAGGAAACCCAATCTGAAAAAAAAACACTGCAGTAAAAATTTGTAACTGCTTCTAAAGCAGACATTCATAAAAAATAGAGGAGATTAGAAAAATGACGGATTCCTTGAATGAGCAATACAGGAAAGAAATAGATCGCATGAAGCAGAGTCAAAGAGATGTAGAGGAAATTAAAATCTCAATCACAAGCTTGCAAAACTGGGTGAAAGTGAAGACAGAGTTTCAGATCTTGAAGATGCTGGTGCAGCTAGTGAAAAGGTAAGAAAGGATCTCTTAAAAACAATG
>NW_004524789.1:1741575-1759618 GCF_000260255.1 Octodon degus
TAACCACTAAGAAGAATATATGCAGTGTATTATTTGTTGAAACTGTACTTCCGATTTGATTTGAAACTGTCTCATTGCTATCTGTTTATCAATAAAACTGTAGAAAAAAAAAAAGTGTCCTACCAATTCCGTTTGAAACTGTCTCATTGCTATTTGTTTCTCAATAAAATTATGGAAAAAAATAAGGTGGCTGGGTGTCATTTTAGAGGCTTCTGCATCTTCTAATCTATTCCACTGATCCTCAGGTCTATTTTGTTACCAATACCATGTTGATTTTATCACAGCTTTGTAGTATATTTCAAGTCAGGAATTGTTATGTCTCCTGCCTTGTCTTTTTTGCCCAGGATTGCCTTTGCTATTTTAGGTCTTTTCTGGTTCCAAATAAATTTTAGGAAAGATTTCTCTAGGTCTGTGAGGTATGTTGGTGGTAAATTGATCGGGGTTGTATTAAATCTGTACAGCAATTTTGGGAGTATGGCCATCTTCACAAAGTTGGTTCTTCCTATCAATGAGCAGGAAATACTTTTCCATTTTTTTGAAATCCTCTATGATGTCTTTTTTCAGAGTGCTGTAATTTTCATTGAATAGATCCTTGACTTCTTCAGTTATATTAATTCCAAGGTATTTCATTTTCCTCAGTGCTATTATAAAAGATATTGTTTCTATAATTTCCCTCTCAGTGTGCTTGTTGTCTGTGTAGAGGAATGCTATTGACTTTTGGGTATTGACTTTGTAACCTGCTATGCTACTGAATTTCTGCATTAATTCTAGTAGCTTCTTGGAGTTTTTCCAGTCTTCCAAGTAAAGTATCATGTCATCTGCAAATAATGATAGTTTAACTTCTTCTTTGCCTATTCTTATTCCTTTTATTTCTTTCTCTTGTCTAATGGCTGTAGCTAATGATTTCAGAACTATATTAATAGGAGTGGTGATAGAGGACATCCTTGTCTTGTACCAGATCTGAGAGTGAAAGATTTCAGTTTTTCCCCATTTATAATTATGTTAGCCATTGGTTTGTCATTGATGGCTTTTATCATATTGAAGTAGAGGGCAACTATTCCAATTTTCTGTAGGACTTTGAAAGTGAATGAGTGTTGGACTTTGTCAAAAGGCTTTTCTACATTGATTGAGATGATCATGTGGTTTTTGAATTTCGCTCTACTGATATAGTGTAATACATTTATAGATTTTCAAATATTGAACCATTTGTGCATCCTTAGGATGAATCCTACCTAGTAATGGTATATAATCTTGTTGATTATTTGCTGTATTCTGTTTGCTAGGATTTTATTGAGGATTTTTGCTTTTATGTTCATGAGGGAGATTGGCCTGTAGTTCTCTTTTTCAGTTGTGTCTTTCCCTGGTTTTGGTATCAGTATACTACTTGTCTCCAGGAACGATTTTGGGATGACTGCTTACTTTTCAATTCCATTGAAGAGTTTGAGGAGTATAGGGATTATGTCTTCCATAAATTTCTTCTGTCAGGACCTGGACTTTTCTTTGTTGGCAGGGATTTTTTTTAATTACATTTTGTATTTCATTAGCTATTTTTTGGTTAGTAATAGTTCTTATATCATCTTGATTCAGTTGCGGTAATTTGTACCTTTCTAGGAATCTGTCCATTTCTTCTGTGTCTTTTATTCTGTGAGAAAGAAGATTCTCAAAGTAGCTATTGATAATCCTCTGAATTTCCACTGGGCCTTTGGTAATTACACCCTTTTCATTCCTTATTGCTTTTATTTGAGTTTTTTCTTTCTTCTTTTTGATGAGGTTAGCTAGGGGCTTATCAGTTTTATTTAATCTTTCAAAGAACCACCTTTTTAATTCATTAATTCTTTGAGCTGTTTGTCTTCATTGAATTAATTTCTGCTTTAATCTTTATGATTTCATCCCCTCTGGGCTCTGGGGTTGGTTTGCTCTTCGTTTTCTAGATGTTGGAGGTGTAGCATTAGTGTGTTTATTTGTTCCCATTGTTTTCCTAATGTGTGAGTTCACAACTGTAAATTTCCCTCTAAGAACAGCTTTCATCGCGTGCCATAAATTCTGATAAATTGTGCTTGAATTTTCATTGAATTTTAGATATTGTTGAATTTCTTCTTTGTTTTTATTGTGACCCATTTGTTGCCGAGTAGGGTGTTTTTAAATTTCCATGTATTTATGGGGTTTTTCTGGTTTCTCTTGTCATTTGTTTCGAGTTTCATTGCAGTGTGGTCAGATAATGTGCATGGGATAATCTCTGCTTTCCTGCATATACTCAAGCATGACCTATGGACTAGCATGTGGTCTATTTTAGGAAATAACTCATGTGCAGCTGAAAAAAATGTGCATTCAGCTGTCGTTGGGTGGAACACTGTATATGCCCACTAAGTCCATTTGTTCCAAGCTCTGGTTCAGTTCTGCTACTTTTTTGCTAATTTTTTGTCTGCTTGACCTATTTTTGGGGGAATAAAGGTGTATTAAGGTCTCCTGTTAAGATTGTGGTACTGGATATTAGATTTTTCATGTCCATTAAGATTTGCTTTATATAGTTGGGTGTTCCCATATTTGGTGTGTACATATTTATGAGTGTTACCTCTTCCTCTTGTTTTTTGCCCCTAACCAGTATATAGTGGCCTTCTTTATTTTGTTTGATCATTGTTGGTTTGAAGTAGAGACTGAGAACAGGCTTGCTACCCCTGCTTTTTCTGAGGTGCTGGCACGTGCAGTATTGTTTTCCATCCTTTGACGTTCAGTCTTTGAATTTCTTTATGAGTTAAGTGTGTTCTTCTATATTGTTGGATTTTGTTTCCTAATCCAGCATATTGTTGGATTTTGTTTCCTAATCCACTATGCCAGTCTGTTTCTCTTAATTGGTGAATTGAGTCCATTTACATTGATAGTTATAATTGAACTGTATTGACTTATGATTGACATGTTATTTGCCTGCTGTTGTTTACTCCTTTTTCTCTTGTGTTTAATTGTTTGCCCTATTTAGTACGTTCCTTCTCTTCTCATTCATGGAGTTCTGATCATTTCCATCCTTCTCTAGAACAGCTTCTAGTAGTCTGTGTAGGGTTGGCTTTGCCATCATGAAATTCTTTAGTTGTTCTTTGTCATGGAAGTCTTTCACTTTTTCATCAAACTTGAAAGAGAGTTTTGCAGGGTATAGTAGTCTGAGCTGGAGTTTGTTTTCATAGAGGACTTGAAGTACTCTGCTTCATGCTCTTCTTGCCCTCATGGTTTGTGAAGTCGGCCGTTATTCTGATGGGTTTTCCTTTAAATGTGATCCGTTTCTTTCCTTTAGCTGCTTTCAGTATATTGTTCTTGTGCTGGATTTTTGGGATCTTGACTATTATATATCTCAGTGTGCCTTTAATTGTATTGATATTATTTGGAGTTCTGTATGGTTTGGTGACCTGAATGTCAGATTATTTCCCCTTATTTGGGAAGTTTTCTGCTATTACTTCTGCCCATATTCTTTTTATATCATTTGTATTGACTCCTTCTTTCTCCTTGATGCCTATTAGTCTCACATTGTTCATCCTTGCATCATCTTGCAGGTGATGGATTATTTTTTCCTGCATCCTCGTTGTTTTTAAGGGATCTTTTCTTACCTTTTCACTGTGTCATCTTCAAGATCTGAAACGCTATTTTCATTTTCACTCAAATGGTTTTGCAAGCTTGTGATTGAGAGTTAAATTCCTCTATATCTCTTTGACTCTGCTTCATGTGATCTATTTATTTCCTATATTGCTGATTGAAGGGTTCCATCATTTTTTCTAATCTCCTCAACTTTTTTTATCAGTGTATTCTTGAGAAGCAGTTATTAATTCTTTTACTTTGGAGATTATTTTTGATCTGATTTCCTTTATATATTTCTGCATTTGATTCTTTCCTTCAGATGCTATTAATTCAGAGATTTCTTTTTTTATTTCAGCAGTTGTTTCTGATCTGAGTTCCTCTGTACCTTTCTACAGTTGCTTCTTTACTTCAGACACTATTAATTCAGACATTTCATCCGTGATTCCCAATTTCTTCTGTGGTAGTGTCTTCTGCACTTGTTCTAGGTGGAATCGGGGCCCAAGGTTGCATTTTGCTCCTTCTCTTTGTCATTTTGTATAGCACTGCCCTGTGACCTTTGGTGTAGAGCTTTTGTGCAGTTATAACCTTAGCACCTACTGAAATTTGGGTGCAGGTATATGATGTTTGAATTCATACAGTTGTGCTTGGCATGGGTCTGGCTGTTGTGTTCAGCTTCTTGCTGCTGCAGCCTGTGGAAGTGCTCCTGTTGTGTCCCTCTGGCAAGATGTTCTGGTCCTGGATTAGCTGGGTGTTTTCTGGCCCCTTGCCTCTCTTCAGGGACTTCAGCTGCATAATTTCACAACGGAACTGTATGTCAGGCCTGGACCGGTTCTGGAGGGGTCCAGAGAGTAGGATAGAAGGACTCACTCACAGGTGGGCCTGGGCGGGGTCCAAAGGGGTACAGCAGGCAAAGGGGAGTGTGGATGCTCTCCTACACACTCGCCAGGCCTGGGCTTGGACTGAGTCTGAAGAAAATTCATAATCATATATGGTTACACATAAACAAACTGGAATACTCTCAAACTGACAACCCGAATTTGTTTCTTGAGAGATTAGAAAAAGAGTCAGGTGTGTTTGCACATGCCAGGAATCACAGCACTCTGAAGGGTTCATGCAGGAGAATCACAAGTTCATGGTTGGCTTAAACAATTTAATGAAAGTCTGTTTGGTAGGAAGGTCTCTTTCAAATGGGAAGGAATAGAGGCCTTCCTGGTCCTTGGTTCTGTCTGGGAAGTTTATATTTGTAATCCCTTGGGTAAGTTATTGGAATCCTGTCAAGTTAAATCCAATCTACCACTTCTGAGCAACCCATGGCAAGAATAAAGACACTAAAGCATATTTATAATTATGGGGCGCCTAGGGGTCCTGAGTCCAACTGTGGTGTTTGCTATCCAGTATAAAGGCCTCAATACAAAGCCACACTCAGGTTTTGTTCAGTCATGAAGGAGGAGTGGCATGAGGATGAATGAATGAGAATGGCAAGAAGTCCTGTGAGCTGGGCTGGCAGGAGGCCTGTATTTATCTCTGCAATATGCAGAGAGAAGGATATGCAGAGAGTAGTCTGCAAGACACAATTGAGATAGTCTCTAATGTTTTGGGGTCCAGTGCTTCAGCTGTGATCTGTAGTCTTTCAAGCCCCAGGAAGTCATAGCCTCTATCTCAAGACTTGATCCCAGCCAGTAGTGTGGAGTATTGGCTCTTTGTCCTGGCTCATATTAAAGAGCAACATGTGTGGGTTATTGGAGAAACACACGTGCCACCTTCAAAGACGACCACCAGCACCTTGGCTAGACCAGTATGCACTGCTTAAAGCCAACTGAAGGGATAAGGAAAAGTCCTAGCCAGCTCTGTACCTATCAATACATTGGAAATAGGGTCAGGCACGGCCACAATGGAGACAACCCCTGTCCTTTCAAGGAGAGTCACCCAGGTAGTCCTCCAGAGGAAGGGGTCAACTTCATGCAGTGAATCAGTCTCTTCAGATATTGGCTATGCACAAGCAAAAAACTGAAGTTGGACCTTACCTAACACCTCACACAAAAATTGACTCAGAATCATTTAATGATCTAAATGTAAAACCTAAATCTGTGAAACTCCAAGATGAAAACAGAGCAATAGCTGTTGACATTGGATTTGATAATGATTTCATGCATATTACACTAAAGGTACAGGCAATGAAAGAAAGAATACATAAACTTGTGTCTTAATTTAAAAAAAAAAAAAATTTGTGCATCATGGAGACCCTAGTCATAAGTGAAATAAATCAGACCCACAAGTGTAAACATAGTGCTTCACTAGTGTGAGAAATTTAACAAGGAAGTAGGATCCGAAATGTATAACAGATATTGTGAACTGGGGAAAAAACTCTGCAAAAGAAAAGACAAACTGTAGTGGGGGGAGAGGAGAGAAGAAAGGGAAAAAAAAGAAATATACATCTACACAAGATAGTTAAGATAGCTTTACAGCTAGCTTCTCTTAGTTCCTTGAGAAGAATGCTTTATGCTAGTTCTGGTTGGGCAAGACGACATGCCTGCCGTCCTCTGATTGACGGACAGGAAGGCAGAAGTGTGCAGCCTTGCCGTCCTACTCACCTGTCTCCAAACTCAAAATGCACCAACTACTGTAACTCTCCTACTAACCTTTCAACTGTTTATCTTTTTTTCTCTTAAAAAATTTAAAGAAAAACTTCAACAGAGTAAAAAGACAACTTGAAGAATTGGAAGAGATATTTGCAAAACATGGGTCTAATCAGAGATTGTCATCCAGAATAGATAGAGAACTTCTAAAACTCAACAACAACAAAACCTGATTCAACAGTTGGCAAAGTGTTTAAATATTTCTCCAAGAAAGATGCACAAATTTCCAATAAGCACATAAACAGACACCCAATATTTCTAATCACTGGGGAAACACAAATCAAACTGCAATGAGGTGTTCAACAACATTAAACAATCAACGTTTAGGAAATCAGCATTAAACAAAAACTAACTAATGGTGTCAAGACACAGAGAGATTGAACCCTTGTGTACGGCTTTCGGGAATACTAAAAGGTAGAGACGCTATTGAAACAGTCATCATCAAAGACATTAAAAATTGAATTGCAAAGTGATCCAACAGTTCTATCTCTCCTGGACAGAGCCCAAAATATTGAAAGCAGAATCTCAAAGATATATTTATACACTGATGTTCATTGCTGATACATGGAAATAACTCATGTATCCATCCACAGTTGTGGGTATGAAATGTGATAGCCCCACAATGTTGGATATTTATTTGGCTTTAAAAGGAAAAACAATTTTAACAAATGCTAAAGTATCCATAGACCTTGCATACATTGTGCTAACTAAAATGATACAGTCACAAAAGAACAATTGCTATATGATTTCATTCTATGAGGTACCAGGTGCAAGTCAGGCTGGTGGCTCACATTTGTAATCCCAGGACTTGAGAGGCTGAGGCAAGAGGCCTTCTGTGAGCTCTAGGTCAGCTTGGACTACACATAGTGAGTTCGTGGCCAGCTTGAATTACATAGTGAGATCCTGTCTCAAAAAAAAAAAAAAATCATAAATACAGAAAGAATGGTGGTTGCTAGAAAGGTGGACAGTAACCACTATAATACAAGGGCAAGATTCTTTGATTTTCCAAACTTCTTATAGTTTTACAATATGAAAATAGTTACAGAGATGGCTAGAGATGATGTTGAATAACATTGTTAATGTATTTAATGCTATTGAGTTGTGAACTTAAAAATACTCAAAATGATACATTTTATATTCTGTACATTTTATCAAAACAATATTGGGAGAAAGAGTCTGTAAAATGAGTGGATGGAAAATAGAAAGATACCAGTGACCAAAGACATACTGGAAGAAAATTATCCAGAGTTGCAAGTTGCAGATTTGTATTTGAAAGAGCCCGTAAGATGCTGGAGGGGATGAATGGGAAGCCCTCCTGCCTGCCATGCGCTCACCCGGCCTATTTCAGACTTCAAAGACTTTATAATAGTATGAAAAGACACACATTTCTAGAGCATAACATCATGACATTCGTGAAATAATGACATTATAAGTGTTCTTTTCTAGCATCAATGAATCATCTTAGACAAGATTTTAAGATTAATTATAGGGCCGCGCGTGGTGTCACATGCCTGCAATCCCAGCACTCAGGAGCCTGAGGCAGGAGGATCATTGTGAGTTCAAGTCCAGCCTGGGCTGCGAAGTGAGCTCGAGAACAGCCCGAGATGCATATTGAGACCTTGTCACAAAAAGACCAAAACTAATGATGATAATAACTAATTATAAGCGCACAATAATAAAATGCAAAAGATCAATGGCCTGCATTCATCACAGAGCTGCGTGTTGCTCTGTTCAGGAGACGCTTGTCTACGAAGGCAGCAGTCAGGGTTCTGGATGTGGAAAGCCTTGCTCCTAGAAAAGTAAGGTCGCTCCAAGGACAGAATGGCAGGAGTAGGGCCGGTGAGGCAGCTCAGCGGCCTAAAGCGCCTGCTTAGGCAAGCTGGGGCAGGTGCAGGGGACGGGGTTTGATCCCCAGCACAGCATGCCTTCAGGGAGGGCTAAGCCGGCCAAAAAAAAAGGAATGGCGGGAGGAGAAAGGGAGTAGGGTCACACAGAAAACACACAGGCACTAAGTCGAAACGGGAAATAAAAGCCTGGTGCGTTGCTGAACTCCTAACAGGACAGTCCCTGGAAGGTCGTAGGTGCGTGTGCGTGCTTTGTGGCGTGGAGGGCGGAGAGGGGATTAGCAGTATGCGTATCCCGAGCTGGGAATCGGAACACGCTGGTCACACGTCATGAATCAGAAAATGCGGGCACAGGTGCGTGGGCAGGAGAGCAGCGGATGGCAGTGCCAGAGCAGGAAAAGCGGCGAGGCGCGCGAGGGAAGCGGCCGGAAGCGCCTTCCGCGGTGCTGCCCAGGTTCTTAGCTCTGGCTGTCCCACGCAGGTCCTTCGGTCCGCGGGTGGCACTACGCGACGTGACTGCGCCACGCCCGCAGTTCAGAGGCTGCAGGGACCTGCGCGCCGCCGCCGAGAGCGAGCGCCGCCCAAGTCTTGGGGCCGCTCGCGCCCCACCTTTCGCGGCTCGTGGGCTGGCACGGGGTGCAATACGGGCAGTACTCCTCCCGAGCCGCGGAGCGCTCTTCTTTCTCTTCGAATATCCAGGAAGTTATTCATCTCAGAATTAAATGACTACAGCAAGCTCTTTATCCCATTTGGACTTCTTAAATATAAAACATTTTATTGGAGGCTTATAAGAATTTGGTGACAGTTGAGGCAGGAATCACGCTATTTTATAAATTGAAGCAAGGTTAATTTATTTGGGGTTGCTGAGAAACAGTAAGAGCTGGTCCAAAAACTTCATTCTGCTCGCTTACATGGTTTTTTAAAGGTCGGGAGTGTCAAATAATATGAAAACATAAATGCTAAAAACACATTGCCAAGGAGGAAGAAGGAGCCACCAGAACAGGAAACGCCCAGGAAGGCCTCCGTCGTGAGCTTCCTCACCCTGAACACGCCGTAGCGTTGAACAGCGTAGTGGCTGAAAGCACACACCCTAGAAAGGACTTTGCAAGGCACCGCGAAGGTGAAAAGAAAGAGCGCGAGAAGCGCAAAATGCTCCTTCAACACAGAGAATTACATTTTGTTGCTGTGTTTGGCTATGTTCTCGGCAGTATTCCTTTTTTTTTAACTTTAGGGAAGGGTCTACTTGGTGTTCAGGGTCTCGCTAGTAGATCGGACTCGTAGTGATCTGCCTGTTTACGGCCTCCCAAGAGCTGGGATTACAGGCAGCGCCACCATGCCCGGTCTCAGTTGCCATCTCAGGGCTCCCCCAGGGATCGAATCCCCAGCCCCTGCGCCTGCTCACAGGCGCGTTAATCCGCTGAGCTACTTGGCCAGCCCTCATGCAGTATTCCAAGTGCTGTATTTTGTGTGCTTGCTCTGTCCTATGAAGGATCTGCTGGCTTAACATTTAAAAAATAGTAATTTGTAGCGGAGATCTTAAACGTGTGTGGTTAACCTACCCAGTGCACCCTGGCAATGAGGGGCTTCTCTTCCTGGGCTCAGCATGGGGGTGGGGGAAGGGGTATGAATGGAAGGAAGTAGGAAACGTAATTTACATTTAATCCCATTTGAATCTGCTGCCTGTATGTATAGATTAGGAGATTGGCTAATTGATAGGTGGGAAATCTCTGACCAGTGGTCCCTTTTTCATAACATTGTTTGGTTTCTTCAAAATTAAAATCATACTAATGGACCATAAATCTAAGATAGTATTTCAAAGCACATTCTTGTGAAGCTCTCCCCTAATAAAACAGAGCTCATTACTTGAGTGTTGAAATTGTAGCTCTTCCCTTGGGGACGCAATTTCTGTGCCCCAGAACTAGGTGACCAGCCAAACTGGGACGGACAAGAAGTGGTGACTCACAGAGTTTGTTTTTCAATTATTTCTAAACAAGTGAAGTGCAAAGACCATTGATAAGAGTGATTTTAGCCACTTCGTTACCAGTTTATGGCTAGGCAGGTCCCTCTTCCTTCCTCCCCTCCCTACCCACCCCTATCACAAAACCTTCCCCCGAGAGAAACAATCTACAAAAATTTTAAAGATACACTATTTGCAGCTGATATTTAATCTTGGAATTACTTGAAATTTATGTTTAGTCAAATTGTTACGGACTTTTTTCTTGACAGTTGCCTGTGCAAACAATGTAAAAATGTTTCTCTCATAGGTATCTAGGCATAGATAATTCTGATGCAATTTCATTTAAAGCTTTCAGGGATCTTTTTAATCTCAGTGACATAAAGAAGGATCAGGAGTCCATGTGTGTCACTGGCGTATAGTTGGCTTGATAAAACTTATATAATAAAGATTAAAGAACTTGAGTTGCAGCTACATTTATAAAATACAAAGGAAAAGTAGTGAAATTATTAGGTATAGCGTCTTTGGAAAAAGTGGACAATAACTAAAACAGTGGACAGTAACCACTGTCATACAAGAGCAAGATTCTATGATTTTCCAGACTTCTTATAGGATTAATATTAGTTTTGAAATTCTGAATGTGACTTTATTAAAGTTTGGAAGAGGATAAATTTAAGGCAGCAATAAGAATATAACAATCTTTCACATTATTCTTCTCTGAGTTGGGATATTTTGGCAAATTTGAAATGTGTACTTGAGCCAGTCAAATTCATACCTAACTCATATTATTTTAGTTAATTTCCATTCTAATGTATTTCTCCAAAGACTTGTTTTTAGAAAGATAAAAATTCCATTGACCTGTGCTTACAACTGAGATGGCAAACACAAGCCAAAGTTACACATAAAATAATAATTTTTCCTTGTAGCTGCCCAGCTGTCTCCGTGGATTTTGTACTGATATAACAAAATATTTGAGGCTAGATAATTTATACATAAGGAGTTTATATTGGCCGCAGTTCTAAGACTGGGCAGGCACAGCAGATAGTCTTCCAGTGAGAGCCGAAGTTGTGGCCTGTGTTTAGAGGCCCCCAAAGGCTCATGTGGTCGTAGGTGGGGCTTTCTCAGAGGTGGCTGGGTCTAGCGTCTGTTGCTGGAACTGATGCATGGCACAATGCTGGACCAGCAGCACTAGGATCAAGGCTGTGAGGGCTGCCTGTGCTGAGCAGCTGCCTGAGGCGAAGAGGCAGAAAGAGCTGAGGTCAGTGTTTGTTGCGTTGTTACCCTCTTCCCCCATGGATTGTTCTTCCTCCGTGATGCCTGTGTGCCATGGCCCTCTGCCTTGGAGCCAGCCAATTGTGGACTGAAAGCTTTGCAAACTGTGAGTTAAATAGACCTTTTTCCCTTTAACTTGGGGCATCAGATACTGTATCTTAGCAATGAGAGAAAAATAAGTAAGATATATGACAGCAGAAAAGTTGAAAGAGGAAGTTGGCACACGCAGAAACATGTGCTTGAGAAGTACTGGGGTAAGTACCAGCCTTACCTTCTGACGGTCCACTTGTGCAGTAAACAGTGTTATCCAAAAGACCTAGACCAAGCCTGAGAGACATAATGTAGTCTCCAAAGAACCAGCCTGGTTTTTTTGTTTTGTCTTGTTTTCTTTTGTTTTGGCTGGCTCAGCCCTCCCTGGGGGTGTGGCTGGCTTGGCATGTGGTGCCAGGGATTGAACCTTGGTCCCTGTGCTTTGCCTAACCTTGCCTAAGCAGCTGCTTTAGACTGCTGAGCTATCTCTCCGGCCCCCACTCTGGTTTCTTAAGTCACTCCACTAATGAGTGTAGTGCCTCCACAACCTGTTCTCCTCCCAACACCACCACATGGGGAATCAAATCTCAACATGACTGTTGGGGGTGGGGGGGAAGCCACAGTGACACCTTAGTGCCAGCCCATACCAACTTTTCCGTACTTGTCAGCAGCTAGAACAGGGAATATCGCTACATTTTACCAAAACCATGAGAGGAAATAACACTTGTCACATCTGGGCCAAATAATTGAATAATTGGTGCGAGGTTGTATCTTCACTCTTGCCTTATCCTTCACTTGAGGGTTGATGCCTGTGGCAACCTTGAGAGTCATGCACAGTGAAGACAGCACTGTTGTCCACTGAGTCTCTATAGGGTTGCGTAGAACAGAAGCATACTGGTTCCATCAATAGACTGTGACTAAAACAGTGCATCATAGATGAGCAAACTCCAAAATTCTATTGCACTAAGCCATAGAAATGTTGAAATTGTTGTTAATCAAATAGCTAACATAAGACAGTTAATGGGATATTATAGCATATGTCTCATATGTTGTCATTTTTTAATGCTGTTCTAAATAAAACAACAAGATTGGTTAAATCTTGTTGATCTCAATGTTGACTATTGAGTTAATCACAGAAAATGTTTTCTGTGTGCTATACCTGTGTATGTGTACCAGTATATTCATGGTATGTGTTTTACTACAGATGCTCAAATGGATGAGATTGGTACTGCAACAACAGATACTTGAAAAGAAAATCAAAATGCCAATGAGAGTTTTATTATATTTTTTATTTTTTAATTTTTTTATGGATTTAGTCCAGGGTCTACAGGGTCTCACCATGCAGATCAGACTCATAGTGATCCTCCTGTTTTCAGCCTCTCAAGCGCTGAGATTACAGGTGTGTGCCACCATGCCCAGTCTCATTTTCCATCTGAGTGCGCCCCGAGGGCAGGGCTGGCACAGCACCAGGAATCAAATCCTGGTCCCCACATCAGCCTCAGCAGGTGCTTTAATTGGCTGAGCTATCTGGCCAATCCTAATTTGTTTTTATACATTATGAAAAATGTCAAAGTTGTCAAATTTCTAGTGTTTTCTCTTGTTGCAGTGATTACATGATTATTTTAGCTTTGTCACAGACAAGCATTGAATCCTCTCACCAACCTTGAAAAGCATGAGTGTGAATTAAACAGTGTATCTCACTATGATCTAAAGTCCGATAGGTCTGTTTGTTCATGACTGACTCAACAGAGTAAGCACATAGACTTGCTTTGAAGTCTTGCTGAGGTAGTTTGCACATTTACTTATTGATATAATTCATGCAACTTGTCTTTAACATAGAGATCTATATGAACATTATCAATTTTATCTCAAATATTTTAATTAATTAAGCTAAAACTATAGGTGATATTCAAGGCAATAGAGTTTATCAGGTTAACGTTAGATTGCTGTGGTGGATTGACAGCTGTTGGTCAGTTTGTAACACCAGCTGAACTGAACCAGCATAGCACTGGCTGGGGGCTGGGAGCTGATTATTGTTGCCTGCAATTTAAGATGCAGAACTGGAAAAGAGGAGAAGAGGCTGTTAGGGAAGCTGTTGGAGAAGCTGGAAGGAGCTGTTGGTTTTCCTAGGGGAGCTTGTCATGCTGGCTTATCTGATGAACTCTGCTGTTACCATCATCAAAGGAGCTCAGGTCCTTGTTGTCACTGAGAATGGCTACGCTTCACTTTGGGGAGCTCTGGTCCTACTTTGAGCACCACTTCTTGGCTCTGGAGGGGAAGATGGTACACAGCTGAGTCTCCCGGGGAAGCTTGTCTCATTGGCTTTCCTGATGGCAACTTGCTGTCCTCGTTGTCAGAAGAGTTCGGGACCTCGCTGTCTCTGACGATGGCTGTGGTACTTTTGGGGGGAGCTCTGGTCTTTACTTTGAGTGTCACTTCCTGGCTCCAGTGCAGATCCTCAGCCCACTGGCACAGATCCTTCATCCTGCTGGCATAGACTTTCTGGTGTCCACCACTGACCTTTTGGCCTTCCCTGCACGGATCCATGAAACAGGACTGCGAGAGGCATTGTTGTGGGCCGTGGGCCTCCAGGTAGACTCATGCAGGACATTACTGAGAGACCCAGGCACTATGCTGGATTCTTTGGCATTTAACATGTGAACAAATTTCCTGCACTCTTTATATATGATTCTTTGAGTGACTATTATAAAAATAATCTTACAATTAACTTTTCTACATTGTATTGTTCCTCTTTCAAAAACCCAAACTACATCAGTTCCCAATTTTTTATAGCCAATAACATACATAATTTCATTCATTTAAAAATTTTCAGAAGTTAATGAAATAGCTATTAATCTTCTCATCATAGTATCTCTCAGTGATAAATATTAGTTATTTAATATCAGACCCTGTCCTTGGGGAGAACTTTGAGCCCTGCAGCTCATGACCTTTCAACATTAAAGTTCATGTGACTTTTATCCAAAAAGAACTGATTGCTTGGAGCAATGAAGGGCCCAATATTTTACTCTAATTGCAAGTGAACAAGTTAGTCTACAAAGTTTCATAGAGGCTGGCAGAAGATTCATGGCTCTCAGCGCAGAGACAAAGGACAGTATTGTGGGACAGGTAAGCTAAGCTCCATGTCTGCACTGATCCTCACATGCCAGAGAGTATACAGAGAGGCCCGAGGGGATCAGACACACTCAGTGCCTTTTTGCACATGTGAGGAATGCTGAGCCTGATGAATATGAATTTTTTAATGGGAAACAAGCAAACAAGCCCATTGTTTGCTTTGGAGGGAGCCGTTATATTTGTTATAAGAGACAGTAGGCAAAGATGCTCCCTGACCTACAGGGAGGCCTGTCTTCATCTTTCAGAGTTGTTGATTCTACAGATGTCCTTGAAAAAATAATGCCATTCAGTGCCTCTGCTCTATATGCAGAAAATTAAAAAGCCTCAGAGAATTGTCTCCCACTATGGTAGCTGTTGACGTGGTCTGATCCAGGAGATTGTGATGTATCAGCTATTCCTCTAGCTTCATCTTTTTTTTTTTTTTTGGATACAGGATCTCATTACATCATTCAGACTCATAGTGATCCTCCTGTCTCAGCCTCCCCAGTGCTGGGATTACAGCATGTGCTACCACACCTGGTTGTAGGCCAGCACGGTACACTCAGGGCTCCAGGGTCAGCACAGCCCGCTTCATCCTTTTAGAAGATAATTTTTCAAGCAGTCCACATTTTCCTCAGAACACTCTTTTCTAACAAATTACCCTGAGTTTAATGAAATCCCAAGGTCCTCCAAGTCACTGACCCCAGAAAACATGGCGACTTTGCCCACTACAAGTTTTTATTCTTGTCCTTTTCTATTTTTTTCAAGTTCCAGAATATACTAGACAATGAATTTTAGAGCCATTGTGATACTTTTCCTCTCTCTGAGCATATAGTTTGAGATAGCTGAGGCCACGAAGCAGATTATCCCTCATATTTCTTTTATTTTCTCTTTAAAGTTCAACTCAGCCCATTTCATTTTCACCTTCTATACCAGGAATGGGAGGGTGCAAAGGGGTGTATGATGCCACACCCCCGCGGGCAGTACATGGCTGGCCAGAGGACTTGGAGTGGATGCATGAAGTTGGAAAACAGGCTGAACGTATCTGTGCCAGACTATGACTGGCCATAACTTGTTTTACTAACTGGTTTGTGCTCAATATTGTTTCATTTTCATTGTCCCCTGGTGTAAGAAACTGTGATTTTTAAAGTCTTTGAAACAAAATCACGTTTCCCCCCTTAAGATTAAATCCTAGAAGCTGAATTCCTGGTGAAAAAGAATGATTACATTGTAGAACTTTTGATGTGCATTAAAATTGTCTTCCAGAAAATGTATGCCATTTCTAGCCACATGAGAATACAAACTTCCCTGCACTGTCACAGGAGTCTATTACTCGGGCATATTAACATGGTTTATCACTCCAATTTACATGTCCTTAGTTCCAAGTAAGTTTCTGTCACTGTCAGTAATGTATTAGGCACAGTATTTCTTCATTATGTCTTCCAAATTCCTCCGCTGTTATTGCATTCATCTTTGTCACAGATTTTAAACACTCTTCAGTTACAAAAAATATAACAATATCAATCATATGCAATGGTTGATTGATCACACCAATGTAAGAAGTTTAGAAGCTTAAGTAAATCAGCTCAGCAGTGCTCCACCCTAGGGCGTAGCGGACCCGCCCTCGGCAGCATCGCCTAGATCCTCTAACAGGGAAATGAGGAAGGACAGAGGGGCTCGCGTTCCTCGGAGCAGCGGCAGTCTGCCTTCTGCTTGGACGTCGTCTCCTGGCTTCCAGTGCAGACCCACCGGCCTCCTGATGTGGACTGCTCGGGACGCTGCACTGAGCGCCAGCCAGGCCTTGGGCGGAATCCTTCAGGCTGCAGCGTGTAGACACCCTCTGCACACTTCCTCATCCAGTTCTGTGGCTGACCAGCCTAAGCCAGTCTCGCAGTTTCTTATACATTTGTACAACCTGTGTTGTATCTGTTCATGCAGTAAAACCCTGACATATACATCATACATGTGGTAAATATTTCCTCAAATGATGACTTATCTTTCCAGGTTTTATAACCAGATTTTTATTTTATTTTTTATGTATTTAGTCCAGGGTCTACAGGGCCTCACTACACAGATCAGACTCATAGTGATCCTCCTGTTTTCAGCCTCCCAAGTGCAGGGATTACAGGTGCACACCACCACGCCCAGTCTCAATCGCCCATCTCCGTGCACCCTGGGGACAGGGCCAGCAATGGCATGCTGAGGATCAAACCCCAGTCCCTGCATCTCCTAAGCAGATGCTTTAATCCACTGAGCTTCTCTATGTAGAATAAGGTGAATTATTGTTTGAATCATTGTTCTCCCTTCAGGAAATGGAGTGGCCACTGTCCAAAGCCATCAGAAGTCAAATACAGGCAAAGTGAGGCCATGGCTTTATGCTCTGATACTGTTAGTAACTTACCAGCAGATTTGGTCACATAGCCCTGGGTATAGCTGGTCTATGCTTATTTTATTTTGCCAATCAGGGATAAAATAAGGAGGCAACAAAGGCTGGTAATGCAGCCTTGATTGCTAGCATACTTGCCTCCCTCTGAACCTTCCTTCAGTTTTCCAAATGATCTGCAAAGCTCACCGTTTGGTTGTGAGCTGACCAGAATTACGCTCCTCGTGCTATGTGGAAATTGGCTCAGAAGCTAGCGTGTAGCGGGAGGTATTACTTCTTTTTCCAAGAAAGAGGTGGTTGAAAGTCTGCCAGTTTATGTTCTATGAAACTTTTCAGAAAATCAAATTAAGCTATTTAATCTTTGCTTCGAAGAGATGCACATCTATCGCCAAGCGTTCCGGCCCTGTCAGAAGGCTGCTGCTGCTGCTCGTCTTTTTAGCTGTACTTTCATCACCACTTGACCCATATGTTCTCATTTTTCTGTCCCTCTGTGTGACTTTAATCCCAAAAGGTCAATCTTGTTGAATAAACAGAGCGCGCTCGTGCTGTGTGGGCAGGCCCTGGACGCGTGGCCGTGGGCACTACATCCGGTCCCTCGCGCGCTCCTCCCTCCCGGGTCACCGGGCTTTGCATGCCAGCCACTTTGAGCGGAGCATCTTTGCGGCACTGTGTGCTGCTTCCGTGACATTTCTAACCAGGAGCCCGCTGCCCACGGCCTAAATCAATAGTAAGCCGCAGTGAAACTCTTATCTTTTAATGTCGGGTATCAAGTTAATAATATCTCCTCGTTATTGCAGATTGCTCATGCCCACAGTCTCCCAAATGAGTGGATGGCAGTGATGGCTTAAATAACACAATAATATATATATATATGTATACATAAACACAAGAGAGTTAGGATAGATATACAGATACTTTCTCTTAGTTCATTGAGAATAAAAGTTTGTGCTAATATAGTTTAGACAAGATATTATGTCTGCCGTCTTGTCCTCTGAATACTGGGAAGACAATATACAATGTCTTAATTATTGTAACCATCCTAGTAACCTGATTTGAAACTGTTTCATTGCTCTTTTTTCTCATTAAAATGAATAAAAAATAAATAATTAATTAAATAGGAATAGACCATGAGCGCAGGCCCGGCGAGTGAGTGAAACAGACCCAGAGCACAGGCCCAGCGCGGAACCCTTCAGCAGAACTCCCTGCAAAGAGGCTAGAGGCAAGACCCACCCAGCTGATTCAGGAGCAGAAC
>NW_004524789.1:1761413-1775717 GCF_000260255.1 Octodon degus
TCTTGTTTTGAGATTTTGTGCCATTGTTTTTATTTTTTTTTCTTTAAAATAAAATAACTGATGTAAAAAAAAATAAAAAAAGTATAGCAGGGAACAGGGTTCATAAAACAAAACAAAAACAAAATTAAATAAATGAGGTAAATGGAGTGATTTTCAGGGATCCAGGAGGATCCTAACCCTCTCATGGAAGTCTTCTGGGGTTTAGAACGAAGAACTTCTTTAGGGGGGACTGATATTTGTTAGTTTTTACACAAAGGAAGGGGATACTGAAGAAAATGAAGGAATGTGGGCAGGACTTGGGGAGCCTTGAGGGACTGCTCCAAGGAACACACATGCTAATTTAGAAGAGCTGTGTCATCTCCATGAAGGCTTTCACCACAGGAGTGAGGAGTCTGCAGCTATAGTTCCTTTTAGTTAATGGGGTTGGAGTCAAAGGTCTTCAGCTGGGCCCCATCTTGTCCTCTGAAGCCCAGAAGCTTCAGCCCCCTCACAGGCCTCAACCCCCAGCAACTCCCAGAGGTTCACTCACCGTGAGTCTGATGCCGTGGGCAGGCCTTGGGCAAACTCACAAGTAAACCTGAGAAGCCAATTGGTTGATACTACATGTGAGCCTCGCCTTTGTGGTTTGCATCATCTGGGTGTTGAGTACTGTACAGTGATAGAAACACTAACCTATAGATAGATAGATAGATAGATAGATAGATAGATAGATAGATAGATAGATAGATAGATAGATAGACAGACAGACAGACAGACAGATAGATAGATATTTTTTATTTTGGTGCTGTCAGAGTGGGGCTGTTGCTATGTCTGTACCTGATCACTCAGTTTAAAAGCCTTTGAAGGGCTGGGAAGATAGCTCAGCGGAATAATTTCATTCCTGGCAAGCACAAGGACCTGAGTTCAGTCCCCAGTACCACGTGCTGTGCTGGCCCCAGAACCCTGGTTGTTCCATGCCCTCCCTGAAACTGGGGATATGCGATAAAACAATTGCTGAATTCCTATCATTGCATTTAGTGAAATTCTGAATCATTTCCAATTTTTTCTCTTTTTAAAATTCTCTTTAAAAAAATAAAAATGAAAAAATGGTTAACATTCGGTATTATGACCCAACAATGGGAAAGCCGATGAGCACACCGTGTTGCAGGCTTGCAGCTCTTCCCTCTATGGACTCAGCCATCATGAACTGGATAAATATAGTACAGTCAGATCGCTATAAGAAGCTCACTAAGGAGAGTCCATTCTGGATGTACACTATCCATTTAATAGTTGCACATTTCTGGTTTACAAGATAGTTCCTCACATTCAAAGATGACAGATCCAAATGTGGAAAACTCCATGAACTAATTCCCACTGATTGGCCTCTTGGGTTTAGTCCTTCATTCTTGAAATGGTCAGTTCGTGGCTGACCAATAAAATATGGCTTATAGAATTTCAATAATTTGATTACGTAATCTTGTATGCCGGTGGGGTAGAAGGTCACTGTCATTTTTTTTTTTTTAAATGTATTTAGTACCGGATCTAAAAGTTCTCACCATTCAGGTCAGACTCGTAGTGATCCACCTGTGTTCAGCCTCCCAAGCGCTGGGATTACAGGTGTGTACCACCACATCCAGTCTCAGTCACCATCTCAGGGTGCCCCAGGGGCGGGGCCAGCACACACACCGGAGGTCGAAGCCCCGTGCCTGTGTCTGCCTAAGCAGGTGCTCTAGTCCGCTCAGCTATCTGGCTGACCCTCATCTTAAATGCACCGTCTCAGCCCACTGATCAAGAGTCTTCTAATAACCTTGAAGAAGCAAGTGCTCCTGTTAGGTACAAATGGCTCTGAGCGGATTAGACATCAAGTAGCTGCCTCTAAGATGCAACAGCGACTTCTAGCTGACAACCAGGAGGAAGCGCAGATCCTTAGTCATGTTGCCAAAGAACTGAATTCTTCCAACAACCAGAGAGCACTCAAAAAAGCCCATGTTTCCCAGACAATCCTCCAGAGGAAAGATGCTGCTTGACTGAAATTCCGACTATGGGCTGGTGGGAAGCCGAGCCGAGGGCCCCACTAAGCCACCCTCGGTGGCTAACTCCGCACAGCTGAGGCAGCAGCAGCACACTGTGTCAAGATGCCACGTCTGTGGTGTTTCTTGCCAAGCCCACTAGCTAACACCCAAGCTTGGAGTCATTACTGTCTTTCTCAAGCCTCCCGTGCTTTCTATTTATCAGAACAAATGCTTTTTGAATGACTTTACTGTTCATTCTCAAAGATGAGCAGCTACTGAATCCTGTCGGTTTTGTATCTAACCCATCTCTTGTCTGGTTCCACTTCTCCAGGTCAGCGCTCATTTCTGGCCTGTTTCTTTTACTGCCTTCTCCCGGTGCTATGGCCCCCTTTCCTTCGTTCAGTCCTCTCTGTGTTTTCGTGCCATTTGGACGTATCTCTCAGCCGCATGCTGTGCTACACAAATCCCCATCCGCAGAGGCAAGTCCCATAGCGCAAGTGCCACCACACAGGTCCCCCAGGGGAAGACAGGTCCATGCTCACGGCTGACATGTATGTAGCATGTGTACAGCCTGGAAAATAATGAGCACACAGATGCTGAAATTGAGACTATTAAAATCTTGACGTCTTTGCTACTGCCTATAAAAGTACACTACACTGCTTTTGTCTTACCATTTTATTTTTTTTAATGTACAGGGTTTCATTATAAAGCTCCAGCTCGGTAGTGAGCCTCCTGTTTTAGCCTCCCAGAGCTGGGATTACAGGCATGCGCCACCACGCCTGGTCTCGGTGGCCGGCTCAGTGCGCCCAGGGGTGGGGCTAGCGTGGTATGTGGTGCCGGGGATTGAGCCCCGGTCCCTGCACTTGCCTAAGCAAGCACTTAGTCTGCTGAGCTACCTTGCCAGGCTTTTAGAGACTATCAGAGTTCTAAAACAGATCTGGCTGACCACACTTCTCACTTACTGCTTCCCTTTATACTCAGAATCACTCTAAGTGAAACTACAGACGCAGGTGCTGAATGGTGGCCGAGGTGGTACAGGCAGAAGCACGGGAGTACTAGGTCAGAAAACCAGGCGGCTTGTCTCACTTGCGACCCTTGGCACGCGCGTCTGTCTTTAACAGCTGAATTGGGAGAAACTCAGGGGTGCTAAAGCTGAACAGCCTTGATTTTTTTTATTGCTAAAAACAATCTGTTTATTGAAGTTTTCCATATCCTTTAACTCTGATTTTAAATTATAAAGGGAGACTAATCCTAAATTTCTAGTTTGTACTTGAGTTATACAAAAGCTTTATAAGAACCACTTGACACTCAAATATTAAAAAAAAATTCTTCAAGAACCTCTTTTTTGTTGTTTTTACTAATGTATTAGGAAAATGAGTTAGTGAAATAGATAAAAATGAGAAGAGGGAATTTCAAGGTAAAATTGGGATCATAAGAAAACTTCACTAACATGATAAAATGCATAGCATAATCAAATTTTAAAACAAGGGCTGGTCAAATAGCTCAGTGGATTAAAGCACCTATAACCTGGTGCAGGGGCCAGGGCTTCAATCCCCAGGGCCTGCTGTGTGGGCTCTGCCCCCAGGCGCACTGAGGTGGCAATTGAGACTGAGTGTGGTGGTATGCAACTGTAATCCCAGCTCTTGGGAGGCTGTAAACAGGTGGATTACTATGAGTCCAATCTAGTGGTGAGACCCTGAACACCCTGTAGACCCTTCCCTAAATACACATAAATAAATAAATAATGTCCTTTATTCAAATGGATTTTTAGTGCAGCACAGTATAACCTAATTGCTTTACTTTGAACAAATCTTTGCCTATAGTAAATATGCACGTGTTCTATAAGTACAGCCTGTGTGAAATACTAGATTTAAAATGTCTTCTCTTTTATTTCCATATTAGGGTAGAAATTATTTTTAAATGCTTAGTCATATGCCATTAAGTCATAGTAGAACTTTTCTCCATGAAACGAGTCAGAGAGAACTTACAAAGGCAGAATCAGCCAGGGAGTGTGAAGGAAAAGCGAGACTGGCGGCACGAGCCCTCTCTGTCTGGAGGACTCGAGGGTCCATGACATGTTGGACCCCAGTACGTGTGCAGCGATCTTACCTGCTGAGGAAATCTGAAAGCTGATAAGTGTGCAAAAATAAAAGTTTGTGAATCCACTGTACTTTATCAAGCATTGCTAGTAAATTAATTTCTGCAGAAATACACACAACTACTCCCTACACACATGAATGCTCACAAATTTCTTGCTCAGCACCTTAAGCTTCAGCCTCTAAGATACCTGGCTGAGAATGCCAGGGAGCCTGGAGCTCCGCGAGCAGTCTCCCCACCTCACTGGTTCTGACTACAAGTTGTGTTTGGTCCAGAGCTACTCCATTGCGTTGTGTCTGGGCACCATGACAGATTTCAGGTCTGTTTGGTACAATGACTTAAAATAATGAAATGAAAGCTGTCCTTTGAATTGAACCCAGGGCTCACTGTATCTGGAATCCGAGCCCACGTGCCCCAGTGCACAGGCCTCCACCCTTCGTGTGATCACCTGAATCGAGCACTTCTCAATTAGGAACAAAGGACCTCACCACCATCAGCACGGAATTAATTCATGAAGACCTTCGTGCTCAGCACGGCCTCGGCTGTGCCAGCACTTCACAGAGCATACTCGATGCCTTCGGGTAGTGAGTGTATTTTTGGGTTTCTGAGCAGATGCGTTTCTGCATTTGAAAAGCAGCTTGCCAATAAGCTGGATGCTGAAAGCTTGCCATTTTAATAAGAAAACCCAACATAGTGGTATAAGTTCTTGGCCATCTGTTAGTGCCTTTATAGAGAACATTATTGCCTGTGGTGAGACCAAGGAACGTGATCGATTCTCAGGTGCCATCCTATTCTGAGTGCTGTTAATCAAGTATTTCCGATTTGTTTACTATTTAATGCCACTTAATATAATTTATTGCTGGTAGTAGCACATAGTATACGTAGGCTTATGTTACCTGATGTACATAACTAGTCTCCGTGTGGTTACTACCGTAACCTCCTTACTAGCTTTTCTATTTGATTGTTGATGTTGGAAATATACTTAAAGAGTATATGTGAGGGGACAGGGCATGTGCTTCTCATGTGATGGTGTAAACAAGGACAAAATAAAGCCCCTTTGTGGACAGAGTACACAGTAGTTTTAGTTTTTATTAATGTGAAAATGATTGAAGTCAGAGGTTATGGAACAAGCAAATTGTGATAGCAGATACGAGACACCCCTAAAGATGTGAGGAGGTACCTTGGAGGGGAAGGGAAGGCAGCCTCACCCTTTGCTTAAGAGTAGCTTGTCCAGTTATACCACCTGCAAGTAGAAGGCGGTCACAGTGACCCTCAGCTTCTGACGTGGCAGCCAAGTACCCCAAAATGTAGCATAGTCCCCATAAGCCCTTTGGAGTCTCCCCGATTCCTCTCTACATTTTATTACTTTAAACATGGCAACAGATGTTTAAATTTAGTACCTAATTACATGCTCTAGGATATGTGAAAATTATAAAAGATAACAGTCAATTTTAAGTAACACAGAAAGAGTTGATCTTAGAAATAAATTGCCATCCTAAGATAAAAATGTAATTCTTAAACATTTTATTTTTGTAGTATTTGTATCTATTGATGCAAAGTAGAGTCCTGTTTATTTAGCCCAAAAGCAATAGTGGTCAATGCTGATTTCTCCTCTCCCCCGACACTAGCAGAGGCATGGGGGAAACTGGTTTGGGTTCTTTTCAACAGACCATGTATGACCCTATTAGGAGATGTTTTAAAGGCGTTTCTTAGCATTTTGAAGAAAATATTTGTGCTCCCAACTGAAAATAGCTTGATATGAAGTCCCAAAGGAATCCTGTCCGCCTCATAAAGTTGCTTGTAGAGTTTTCAGTTTTTGGCCTTCCCCTTCCAACCACGCAGTGAATGGAAAAAATCTATCTCCAAGTTCAGAACAGGAGTGATAGCATATTTCTATTAAATAGTTAATGCTTATCCTATTCTTTCATGAGAGAGTATTTTGATGTATGGAAACAATTAGAGATCCATAATTCTTAGTGGCAAAATATAGATGAATTCCTCGCCCCGAGGTTCCTACTGCAATCAAGTAACAACTTCCTTTCTTCACCTCACCACTGTTCCACACTAGTCTGAGACTTTGAGCACTGCAACCACAGAGCGACCTCGAATTATACTGACGCACTTGCCAGCTGTGTAGCCTTCAGCAGGTCACTTCCCTGCTGCAATAATTCACTTTCCGGTTTGGTAAAATACAGTCACCATGGCAACCGCCAAACAGGGTTGCAGTGCAAAATAAATTAGTGAATGTGAAATGTGTGGCGTAACACCCAGCACGCACGATGTGCTCAGTAGCTATCGGGGACAGTTTCTTCTTATTATTTAATCCTTTCTCTGGATTTTGTTAGTCAAATGTTTTTATAAAAGGAAATTCAATTTTTACTGACTGTAACATCAGTCTTGCATAAGTGATGCCCGAGACAGAGCACCAATTTATGATCAAGTACAGACAGACCGAGGGTGCTGTCTGGCGAATGCGGTTCAGCTAGGTAACCAATAGAAACACTTAGAATCCAAAATAAGTATGGAGATTGGTCTTTTAAATTCCAAAACTAGAATTTCTTGTTAGAAAATAATAAATCTGATCCTTAAAATTTTTGAGTAAATGTATGGCACATTTTAAGCATAAGCACTCTTTTTGATATGTTCCTACTTTATGGAGGTAAATAAATATTTATTGAGGTAGGTAAATATAAATAAACTCTATAGGAAAATACATTCAATATTTCGATTTTTTATGTATTTAGTACAGGGTCTACAGGGCCTCACTACACAGATCAGACTTGTCGTGATCCTCCTGTTTTCAGCTTCCCAAGTGCTGGGATTACAGGTGCGCACCACCACGCCCAGTCTCAATAGCTGTCTCAGCGTGCCCAGGGGTGGTGGCCACTCCAATGAATGACAAGTTTGTGTCTTCTTTTACTGGCCTCCTACCTCCACCTAAATGAAATACATAAACTTCAAATTGACTTTTTTTTCTAACAGGACTTCTGGTTTCCTTCAAACTCCTTTTCCCAATGTTTTCTCCAACTCAAGAAATGAAATGTATTCTTCTGGTCCTTTTGTCAAAAACAAAACCAAAGCAAAAATCAAAAGCCCCCAATGAACAGCTCTGGAGTTATCTTTGTATCTAGCTTTTCTCTCCTCTTGCACACCCGGTTCATAGGCAAATCACTGGGCTCTACTTTCCACATATCTCCAGAGCTAATCCTCACTTCCGGCAGTATGGCTGGAGCCCAAGTCACCATTTTTTACCCTGATTACCGAAATAGCCTTCTAGTCGTCTGAGTCTGTAACTGATCCAAATAGTGGTAAGGTGGGTGTCATCCCGGGGTGTAGCCCCTGAATACAAGAAACCTAGGTCATTTTACTTTAGGAAAATATAGAGGAAGGCTTAGAGATGGGTCTCAGGCATAGATAGAAGGTGAGTCCAGCAAAGTAATTTAAGGTTTTGGTTTTATGATTGCGCAGGGAGAGCTGATTATGCCTTTCTATCAAGGCTAAATTTTCCTGAGTGCTCTGTCTATGGCCTGGGAGTTAATTTTCCAGTCTGGCTGGTAGGGGAAGACACTGTTTTTGTTTTGTTTTTATTTTGTTGTTGTTTATTTGTTTGTTTTTACTTTTTCATATACTTTTATATTTTGTTAGATTTCAACAGAACATTGTTTTACTAAATGTTTTAAGTCTAAATAATGTCATTTTAAATTTAACTTTTTAATTTTTCATTATAAAATATCAGAATGTAAAAGTATGATGATGGTTGTGTATTAATCCCACACCCTAGAAGCATGCTTAGCTCCTTCCTTATTTCTAGTGGCTTCTTTGCACACTTTCTGTGATTTTTTTTTAAATCTAGGACCTCTGATATGCTGAACAAGAATGATGAGGTTTTGTTCCTGATCTTGGAGGTAAGTGTTTAATTCCTCAGCATGAAGTGTGATGCTGCCGATGGTCTGTGTTTTTGTTTGTTTGTTGTGGGTGATTTTAGCCAGTTGAGGAAGTTTTCTTCTATTCTTAGATGGCTGAGAGTTGTTATGTCTATCATGAATAAACATGGCATTTTGCTCATATGTTGTGCAACCTTCTTATTCAAGATGGAGAATGAACCCAGAGCCTTCACACTGGGCGACGTCTCCATTCCTTTATTTTTCTATGTTGAGGCAGGGTCATGCCCAGCCCAGGCTTCGGCTTGTGATCAGACTGCCTCAGCCTCCCAGTGCTGGGACTATAGCTGCCTGCCACCAAGCATGGTTCTTTTCTGTACCCATTGGGATCATCCATGTTCATATTTATTTATTTATTTGTGTGTGTGTGTGTGTGTGTGCGCGTGTGTCTGGCTCGGCTCACCTGGGATGCAGGGCTGGTGTGGCATGTGGTGCCTGGGATCTAACCGCAGTCCTGCATTTGCCTAAGCTTGCCTAAGCACGTGCTTTAGACCACTGAGCTATTTCTCCAGCCTGATCTTCTGTTTTAAAAAATATAATGCATCACCCTGAGTGATTTTTAAATGTTTAGTTGTCTCTATATTTCCACAATGAATCTCATTTCTACTGTATATATATATATATATATATATATATATATTAGTATCTTGTTGGTTTCTATTTGTTAAACTTTTCTTAAGGTACTTTACATATGTCCATGTGGTATATTGTTGTGTAGTCATCTTTTCTTGCAAAGTCTGGATTAAAGGATTGGAGGAATACAAGATCATAGATGAGTTAGAAAGTTGTGTTCTTCAATTTTCTCAAAGAATTTGGGTAGAATTAATATCTTTCTTAAATTTGGATAAAATTGATATTCTTCCTTAAAGGTTTAGTTGTCTCTGCATGAATCTCATTTCTGTAGCATATTATTATTTCACTTTAAGAATTGATATTCTTTCTTAAATGGTTTATACTTTTTTTTTGTACCTGGGATTGAACTCAGGACCTTGTCACTGAGCACTCAGAACTCAAGCACTTATTCTACTGAGCTATCTCTTCAGTCCTTGGTTTGTACAATTTAACAGCAAAGTATCTGGTCCCTGGAGTTTTCTTTGTATCCAGTTTTAAAACTATAAATTCTTGTCCTTATACCTGCAGGTCTGTCTGGCTGACTAGTTCTTCCTTCGAGCTTGGCGCCCTCCATTCAGCACCTCAGCTCTCCCCCTTCCTAAGGTTAAATTCTAACAATCCTTGGAGAGCAACTCGTTTCTCACTTGTCCAAAGCTTCCCTGAAATGCCCCCTTCCTTAAAGGTCTTTCTCCCTTGCTCCACAATACCCTCTGCTTCACCATTATTTATTATATTACATTAGAATTTTGTCTGTATTTTCTTCCCTCAATAGACATATAGTTGAGGGTACGAACCATGTCTTGCATAATGTAAATATATATATATATATCACTTTATATAATTAATGTGTAAATCTGTGTGTGTATCACACACATACACATTTATATGCATATATGCATATTTTACACATATGTTCATATGTAAAAGCCGGTCTAGTTTTAATCAGTTCTCTAAAATGGAAATCATCAGCATCATGATTGAAATCACCGTCTGTGCTTAACCTTGTGAGGTTTCCGAAACATTGGGAAACTTTCTGTGCCCATGAAGTTAATGCTTGTGAGGAAATCCAAGCTCGGAGCGGCACCAGGGCTGCATTTTTCAGGTCTTAATTGGAAGAAAACTATGAGATTTACCAAGCCTGCTGTGATTACTGGGCTCCTCTCTATCTTCTTGCACGCATGTCTAATTTTCTTCCATATTTCTTTGGTCTTTAGCGTTTTCCTTTCTGAAAAACAGGCTACGTTACTGGGCACATCTGAACGCGAGCATTAGTCATGGACGTGGTGACTCATCAGGTTGGCTTTAAAGTGAGCAGCCTTGCCCTTCCTAAACCTCCGCTGGCAACTCTCCTTCCCCCCTCTGAATCAGACGTGTATTTGTTTGAGTAATCAAGAAAGAACTGTCTGTCTTGTGACCTTAGAGGCTGGTGAAAGGGAACAACTGAGTATTTTTGGCATAGGAAAGTTAGCAGAACAATGCAAATCTGTAGAGCAGAGAGCCACTCGGCTTGGCTGCTTCCTCCGGGCAGACTTGAATGTCACAGGATCCTGTGATTGCCAACAGTATTTTTCATCCTTAGTGAAAAACTATTTCAATGTAAGCAAAGTGCATTTCAGGTCTTTCTTAAAAAACATGCTTAAACTCTCTCTGTGCTCATTTTGCTAAATTCTTTACCTTTGGGGAAGATCAGCAGTCCTTCCAAATGTGTGCATTTTTTAATCCTACTGGGATCAGAACCAGTAAGAGACAGCTTTACAGCATGGACACCATTGGGAAAATAATCAGGCTGGGAGTGAACGGATAAGCCTAATGCAAATTAGGTGAGGCAAGGAGACCACACAGAGAGAGGATGTTGAAACCATTGCGAAGATAAGGAAGAGGGAGAACAGCCAGGGAGCCCAAGCGCTTTGAAAGGAGTGACAATGCTAATGACAACAAAGCCAAAAGAATCTGGGAGAGATAAGGATTCATTTCTATTGAATTCACACATCTATTTGTCCATTAATCAATGAGGATTTAAAAAATATTAGCTGCAGAAAGTCCAAATATTTGACTTTAAGATCTCTCTCTCTCTCTCTCTCTCTCTCTCTCTCTCTCTCTCTCTCTGACTTCTCATTAAGAATATGTTGCATGTCATTAGAAAAAGCAGAGAGAGCTCAAACCACTCCATAGAAAACAGCTGCTAGACTCCTCTCTGTCCTATGTTTGACAGCCTTCAAATCCATGCCCCTTGTTTTGAAACCTTAAGCAGTCTGCACCCTTCATTGTCTGCACTGGGAACTGAATTCCATTAGGTGAGCTGGGCTGGTCAGACACCTTTGACTCAGGTTTTGAAGTCGTCTTATTTCAAATACAATTTGGGGGCAGTTACGTGTGCTGTTCTGATATCTTCTTAGAAGGAAGTTATTTTGAAAGTAAAGTTACTAATACAATCAGCCCAGGAAGTGCCCTTGGCAAATATGAGCATTATTAGAAGCTACATCACAAAAACACTAAGTGTTATTGTTACCAGAGAGTAGTAGTACGTAGAACTCACGGGAGGACACTGCTTTGGGTTGCGCTTCTGCACTGGCCCACTAGATTAGATCAGAATGAAGGATGGGATCGCTGTGGCTGGCTACCGTGAAATCCAACTGTAGTTCAAAGAGGTTTGGTTTTGCAAACACAAAAACAAACAGACAGAAACCCAGGAGATTCCTACCAACTAATCAGAAGCGTCCATGTTGCCATCCAGTGATGAGCAAACTCCTCTCTGTTTTAAGGAAGGTGCTTGGAAAGGACCAGTCTGCTTTTTGTTATTTACTTGTTCTTTTCTACCTAGAAAGCTCTCCTCCCCTGCTCAGTTCACTGGAATTTATTTCTATTTCATACATAGGATTACAGCTAATTCACAGATTGCTAACAAAAGCCAAATAGATCACTAATGAATTTGCTGAATTTTGTCTTTTCTTTCTATTTTTGTGGTGCTGAGGCTTGAACTTGGGACCTTACCCATGCCAGGTAGATGCTTATGCTGCTGAGCTGTCTCCCCGGCCCCTGCCTTTTGATGGTTACAATAATAGAAAGGTACAGCTTTCCAGAGAGAGAGCCTTTGAGAAATGTGAGGCCAAAAAATTAAAGAATTATATTCAAGATAATTACCTACCTGCTTATTTAAGAGACAATTTCCTACATACAGTAAAACATAGAAAATTAATTTGAAGGGAGCAAGAGTTAATATCACAAAAGTAAGCAAACAAAAATGTTCTTTCCACATTAATGTGAGTCATGCGAGTTGTCACTGCGACAGAATACCTGAGGCCTGCCAGTTAAAGGAGAAGTTTGCTGGGTTAAATAGTTACAGAACCAGCTCCAACACAGAACGCGTGGTGGAAAATCCTGAGTGGAGGAAAGCTGCGCCCCTCATGGCGACCAGAAGGCACGCAGAGGACGGAGGGGCCCCTGGAGGGGTGCAGTCTCCCAGCTCACGCATCCCAGGACCGTCCTCTTCCGGCCAGGCCCTGGCTCCTAGGAGCAAGTCGGCTATCGTGCCCCCAAGACCGAGGCACCTTCCAGAAGCTCTACCTGTCCGCTCACGTTCTACGCCGAAAGTACGGCAGCGGCCCACAAGGAAGGCTCTCCTTTCCGCAGCCCCTCCTCTTGTGAGGAGAAACTGGCTTGAACAGGCCTGTTCCAGCTCTGGTCACCCTGACTCACCGCTTCCTGCAGGGTTGAGCCAGTCAGGGAGGGCGACAAGGGGACCACCTAGAGGAGCACCTGGGCCTGTCCAGCCCTGGCTTGAGCCTGCTCTTCTGCCTGTCCCATTCAGGGCTCAAGTACTGAGGTCGATCATGGACGCAGATCTTAAACCACACTCTTTCATTTGTTCTTTGTGAGGCTCCTGGCCTGGCTCAGGCCCCAAAGGAGCCAGTAGGGAAGACAAGATACCTCACGACTGAGGACAGTAGAGGGTTCTGCTGTGGGCCAGGCCTCAAGACAAAAACACACCCACATGACTCCCTAGGGCTAGACATCACAGATTGATAGTCTAAGTAGGTATCAGTCACCTTGAGAAAGCCAGGAAGGGTCACTAGCCCAAGCCGTCTAGGCGAAGCCCCTGTTCTGTATTCAGGCAAGCTTGCTACCTGACCCATTTCCCCATTTGATCCTCATGTAATCAATTTTATCCGAGCAGTTATGCTTGCAGTCTCACTCGTTGACCAGTCTTGTCCCACCCCGTACCCACCTTGTGAGTTCCCGTGTTTCCTGTTTCCCACTTTATACCAACCTCATCTCGCCGTTTTGCTCTATAAACCCCCTAGAAAAGGTAGGTTCCTTGGCAAACCACTTGGGTCCCCTCCTGTCCCTCTCTGACAGAAGTTTTCTTTCCCCCAAATAAATATATTCTGCTTTTAACTTGCGTTGTTCCTAAAATTCATCCTTCGGTTTTAGAGAACCTGAACTCATCCCGAGTGTCTTTCAGGTTGGGAGTTTGTCCTATATCAGTTACAGATTCTACTGAAGCTCTTAACAACCGGCTGAAAAATAAAATTACCTGCAGTATAAGAAATATATGGGGCACCAGCCAGAAAAATCCCGTAGGACCTATTTTCTTGAGAAGAAACAAGGTCAGAGAAAAACACAGCCAATTCTCTCCACCCTTGTTTACGCTTGTTTACACTGATGTACAACATCAGAAAAGTTATATACTCAAGATCCAGCACAAAATGAGCACAAGGCTCCACTGAGGGTTAACTGAGTACAGAATAACTGGAACTTTTAAAAAGCCTAAAAGAAGAGTTATGTGTTAGGTTTTACCGGCAGTGGCAGCATGGCAGAGAAGCAGAAATAAAGGTGAGGGGAGGCCTTTACTGATCCTGAAGACACGGAGAGGATCACGGGCAGGGAGTCGGGCAGGTCCTCTGCCCTGAGACGGGAGGAGGAGACTCCGGGCTTCCGCTAGGGGCGGAGTTTGAGGGCAGGCTCAGGGACACTCAGCAGCTGCCTGGAGGCTCCCTGGTGTGGCTGGAAAGGTGAAAGGACGCTGTACCCAGGGCTGGAGTGGGGAAGGGGGAGGAAGTGGTCGCTGGGGAGAGAAGCTGCTGTTGCGGGGACTCAACCGTGTGGGGTCAGGGCCGTGACAACTGAGCAGTCTCTGCTTGGGCTGGAACCTGTCATTATGAACTATGGCTGTTGTTTTCCTCTTGTGAAGGAAAGTAACTGCAGATGTGTGAGAGATCTGTGGCCGTGGACATTGTGAGGCGAGTAGTGAAATGAGATCCAGACAGACACTGGATGACTGATTCCAGGGATCCCGTGGCTGTGCAGGCCTCGTCAGGGCTCTGGTGCAAGGGTGTTTTCCCTTCAGAGAAGAGGAAGTGCAAATGAGAAGGTGGTCATGACAGGGTGAGAAGAGGCTGATGGCTGGCATGCGGCGTGGGCAGGCCCGGCACAGCGCTGTGCGGTGCACGCAGAAGGCGGAGGCGGCGCTACATTTGACTCAGAGCAGGCAGTGAAGGCCCTGTCCTTAGCAGCTGAGCACTCACTGAAAATCTTGCTTTCCGAGGAAAAGACGTGCTGAACACTTCAGCATCAAGCAGACTTTAACAACAAGTGAATAAGGGTCCTCCTGGGCTGTTTTCCCAGAACATGGCTTTTCCACCTCCCCTCATGGTGCTGGCCAG
>NW_004524789.1:1777259-1798660 GCF_000260255.1 Octodon degus
CTGCCTCAGCCCTGCTCAGCCCTGCCTCAGCCCTGCTCAGCCCTGCTCAGCCCTGCCTCAGCCCTGCCTCAGCTCTGCTCAGCCCTGCTCAGCCCTGCCTCAGCCCTGCCTCAGCCCTGCTAAGGTCCTGCCTCAGTCCTGCTCAGCCCTGCCTCAGCCCTGCCTCAGCCCTGCTCAGCCCTGCTCAGCCCTGCTTGGGTCCTCCCTCAGTCCTGTCTCAGCCCTGCCTCAGCCCTGCTTTCTGTTCTCTGCGGCCTTACGCTGTGTCCTTTCAAAGCTACATCGGGTGGCCCAGGCAGTACAAACTTTGAGAGAAGTGTTTGGAAGCAACCTCTGCAAATTACTGTCTGCCTGATTGTGGACAGATTATCAAATCTCTCCCTAGTTTCTTCATGGATTTTCTCCATCTGGAAAATGGTAGCGGATAGTCTATGAAGTTGTAATGTAAGCACCGTGCGCTAACCGATTGCGCCACGGGAGCTTCATGAAGTTGTTGAATTAGATAAAATAACATGCACAGAGCACTTAACACAGTGGCTGACAGACTGAAGGAACTGAGCAAAGAGTGATTGTGAGTGTAGAGCTAGCCCGTGTGTTTTCTATCATGCCAGACACACTGTATTTCACTTGCCTGTCCACAGGTGTAACGGATATAGTGGGATGAAACTCCCAACCGAAAGTTATGGGATGAGTTTGTATTGTCCAAAATGCTAAAACACGCAGAGAGGGGGAGGGCTGACAGCAGAATGGTAGCCCAGCGTAAAATTGCGTCAGGCATGCTAAGGCAAAAGGCGGAGCTGGATGTCAGTGAGGTGGGTAATGACTGGAGGATTTTATGCTGTTTGTAGTATGATCTGATTTATGTCCCAGAAAGACTTTTCTGCATCCTATAGGAAGAATGGACAGCAAAGAGTAAGGGCACAGCAGGGGAATCAGCTAGGAAAGCTTTTGAAAATAATTCAAGTTACCGGTGATTTGCAGAAATTCAGTAGTAATATATTTCAGAACTACATATTTGGTTAAAAATTTTATTAAGGGCCAGCCAGATAGCTTAGTGGACTGAAGCATCTGCTTAGGCAGATGCAGGGACTGGGGTTCAATCCCCAGCGTGCCGTGCTGGCCCTGCAACTGGGGCCCGCTCAGATGGTGATTGAGACTGGGTTTGGTGGTGCGCCTGTAATCCCAGCGCATGGGAGGCTGAAAACAGGAAGATCACTATGAGTCCGTGTAGTGTGATCTTGTAGAGCCTGTACTGAATATATTTTAAAAAATTATTAGTATGTGTTTGAGATACATAGTAAAAATATTCAAAATAGGCTATTGATACATATATGTGTATTGTCTTGATACTTGTTTTTGTTAAAATGTATTTGGTACATTTACAAATGTACCAGGGTCTTATTACACAGCCCAGACTCACAGTGACCCTCCTGTTACAGCCTCCCTGGCACTGGGATTGCAGGCGTGCACCACCACTCTCGGTCTCAGTAGCTGGCTCAGCACGTCTGGGGTTGGGGCCAGCACAGCACATAATGCCAGGCCTGATGCTTTTTACTTTAAACTGTAAGTTCACTTAGTGTCAAACACCAGTGAATCTTGGCAGTCATAATTCAAAAGATATCTCTTGCAGAGGAAAGAGAACCTCATAGAAAACTTTCATATGTGACAGTGTTCTGTGTCAAGGACAACTTGGTGCTGACCAAAATCCATTTCTTTTCTAGATATACAGTTAAACTCTCTTTGCTGGCCTCCTCGACCACATGACTGACTTTCTAGCCAACTGAATTCGAGAACTCAAGATTATTTTGATGGATTCTAAATCCAATGACATCAACAAGATAGCTCAGCAGACTAAGTGCCTGCTTAGGCGAGCACAGGGACCAGGGTTCAGTTCTCAGCACCACATGCTGTGCTGTCCCTGACTCTTGGGCATGCTGAGCTGGCCACCAAAACTGGGCATGGTGGCACATGCCTGAAATCCCAGCACTGAGGAGGCTGAAAACAGGAGGATCACTGGGAGTCCAAGCTGTGTAGTGAGATCCTGTACCAAATACATACATACATAAATACATACTACATACATACATACATAAAATCCAATAACAAATGTCCCAAGAAGAAAAAAATGTTAGAGACTTAAGTGATAAGGATTAGCTGTATAAAATCAGAAAAGAAATTGGAGTTATATAGCAGTATAAGTTATATAGCCAAGAACTGCCTGGAGCCACCATAAACTTGCAGAAAAAATAATTCTCTTCTAGAATCTTCAGAAGTACAGCCTTGCCAACTTCTCAATTCTGGAATTCTGTCTTCCAGAACTGTCTGATAATGAATTTCCATGGTTACTAGCTACCTATTTTGTAGTAACTTGTTGTAGCAGCCTCAGGAATCCCAGAGTCATTACCTGAGCACTACTTTTAGAAGAACATTCTTCTCTTGTAATTCATCAACTGCAAAAGGATTCTATTCAACAATATCACTTGAATGATTTGATTTTTCTGAGATTTTTCTTCCGCCAATCTGTCACTTACCTTGAGTCCAAGCTGCCGCGATCTCTTGCCTTCCCTCCTAGAATAGACACCCATTTACCCTTCTTTTACTACCCTGACCCTCAATTTATTGCCCACACTAGATCCAATTTTGAAATGATAAAACTAAAGCACATTTTGACAGTACAAAATTAATATTCTCCTATATCTGCGTAAAACACTTTGATGGCTTTCGGTGACAATGGATCGAATCCCTGCTTCTGTGTGGTCTCCAAGCTCGCATCACGGCTGCCCTGCAGACGCAGCACATTCCCCTCACCTTCTTCTCTGCAACTCAGCCTCCTCTTTCTTCATTTTCGCCTCTCACAGAGATTCATCCCTAACATTTCAGTGACTTGTAGTATGTGTTGCCCTATTCTTTACCTGGCAAATGTGTACTCTTCTTTCAGTGTAATGTTGTTTGCTAAGAGAGTTATTCCCGAGTCTACACATAAGTCCTCAAGATGCATGTTAAACTTTCCCATAGAAACCTACACCATTTTTCTTGCAGAACTCACAATCTCTAATTCTGTAGATACGCTAGCTAATACTTGCTTACTGACTTTCTGTCCCTGCAAACTGCTACGGGATGTGTCAGACTCACACCTGCTTCCGGGCTAGCACATCTAGACCATGAAGCCTGTTTTCCTGACTTCTTCTTGGGTGTCCTTGGCTTTCAACTGCACAATTCTGTTTATAAATTTTATCTTTCTCATAATCTATGAATTCTCAACTGAAAATCATCAATCTCCAGAAAACAATAGTTCAGTTTCTCCCGTGGGCTCTTGATTTGCCAATAATATACCTATTCCCCAGTGTCCTGGAAGACAGTTTGTGTGTGACCCCTAACAGTTCTCCTTTTCCTCAGGGATGAGAGCCATCATCAGCTTTTTATGTCTATCCTTTGTCTTAGTTCTATCTTAGCTTTTACTGCCTTCCTTCTGTGTCTGGTCACCACAACCTTGGCCCTATTCAACATTTTGCCCTGGACAGTTAGCAGGATTTTTACCAGACCCCAGCAACATCTTCACTTGCCAAAACCAAAACTCTTCAAATACAGCCAAAATTCCCTTGGCTACACCACCCCCGGAGACATTGTTTTAGAATATTACTTTGTTTCCTTTGGTCCAAAAAACTTGCTTGGCCTTATTTCCTTTAGACATTTCCTTCTTACTTTCAGTCACTCAACACATTTTAATTCAAAATGCAGTATTTGCAGGTGATTTCACGGGAAGCGTCACCGGAAGCCCCTGCTTTGGGGAGTAGTAGGTAACGGATGACCACTGGCTGGAGGGGTCACTGTGTTGGTCTTCTTAGAGTCATGTGTTAATCGTGTCACCATTAACCATGCTTCCTAAGTCTTCAGTAGTAGTACACCTCCACAAAACTTACTCTGTAATCCTCAGTGTGCATTCCACAGACTGGACTCAGCTTTGCCTTTCCCAGCTGATGCCCCAAACTTTTCTAGCAGTGCCTTTGCAGCCAGTGTGTTTGTTCACTGACCGGTCAATATGCACGCGCTCTTACCATCTCCATTCCACTGTCGTACCTGCCATTCTTGCCCTAAGTCGAAACTTCCTCCACTTCTTTTCTTTCTCTCCGTGGAAACTTTCACCTTTTGTCCATTCGGTGAGCATTGACTGGTCATGATATTGACTTGGTGTGCATCTCAATTTTTCGTACACTATGTATGAGTAATTTCTATTCAGATGCCAACCCAATCAATTATAAATGCATTTAGACCAAAAGATATGTTTCCCTAGCCCCTACAATAGTTACTGAGTTGACAAGTGGTTCAAGTTCTGTGAAGACTGCTATATTCTTGTTTTTAAGAATCACCAAGTGTATCGGCTGATATGCTGTGTCAATGTCACACATTTTAAGAGATTTAGTAGCATTTGTAGTTTTAATTGCATAGCACTGGGGCAGCAAGAAGGAACACAGGGAAAAAGAAAACATCCTACCCTGGAGCTGGGAAATATTTTGAATCTGATATCACAATTAGTAGGAAGGAAAAATGAAATTTTCCTGAAATGTGAGTTCAAAATTCCACAGGCTTTTGCCAGGCAAGGGCAGATTTTGGTACATCTGCAACAGCTGGGTTAGCGACAAATGCGCCTCTTCTATGCTGGACGAGATCAGAGGTATGCAGGGTCTAAGTGTGCAATGTACAAAAGGGAGGGGCTTCTTTTCCTTGGCTTTTTCTTCTTCTCCTTTTTTTTTCTTTTCTTTTCTTTTTTTTTTTAGTACTATGCCCCACTATACTGCATTGCCATCCCTCTTTCTTTGTTTTTCATTTTTTGAAATAGCCTTGTTTACTTGTCCACACTGACCCTGAATTTGCAATCCATGTGCCTCAGGCACTTGAGTAGATGGGATTAGGGGGCTAAGCTGGCTCCCTCAGCTAAAGGGGGCTTCGTAAGGGGGAAGTGTGTGGTATCTGCGAAGTCACGTTCACTGTGGGAATGAAATTTCTTGCTGTGATGAGCTGAAATCTCACCCCGCTCTGCGCACGGGAAGGTCACGAAGCCTGCGCCTTTCCCAGGAAGACATTGATGAGAGGTCTGGAGGGACTCTCACACAGGCACCTGTGAAGGAGAACAAACAGCACATTATACTCATGTTAACATTTGTGACCATTAACCTTAAAAAATGTGTGTTCATGACCCATATTTTTGTGCAGGACAATTCTTTCTTGTTAGTATAGAGGCGAAAAGAATTGGAGACTCTTAAAATAATATTAAGAAGAATATAGACAAATTAAAGTCAGTTTTAAATGAAAGTGTGTGGAGAATGAAACCAAGTGGCTTAACCAGGATTTCCCTTGCTTTCCTAACCTGTTTCCTTTTTGTGTACTTCCAGGGAGATTACTTAGCTAGTAAAAGATGTTGAAAAGAAAATCTCTACATTTATTTTACCCTGCCTCCAGAGCAGATAGCATGATTCACCTCATGGTTTCTGTTAAACAGAACGCATGGGAGGCCATTTTTCTCAACTGGGCCTCTCAGTTGCTCCCGGAGACCCGTCCACACCAAGATGGAGTCACTTTTGCTAAATGTTGCATAATCAAACGGAAGCTTTAAGGCATCGGGCAGATTCCAAAACAGGGTAATCTTTTCCTGAACACGAGACATTCTAGTCTACCTGAATCAACATAATAAAGAAATTGCTTCGGCTTTAATCCTTGCCAAAGATTAAAAAAAAACCCTAATGTACCATGATATTAACCAGTTTTTTGTTATTATTGTCTCCTCTTTTATGTCTTACAAGATGTACCAGTGAGCTATTGCCCAGTAGGGATCTCATTCTGTTTTGCAGAATGGAGGTTAACCTGATTCACTAGTCCTGAATAAAAGCCAATTAGAACTATAACTGAATTTGTTTTCATATTGTCTTTTGACATTACCATAGATTGCAGGTCAAACTTTCTTTTCTTTTCATTTTTCTTTACCTGTCTGGTACAGGGTCTCATTGCACAGCTCGGACCTCCTGTTTCAGCCTCCTCAGTGATGGGATTACATGTGTGCACCACCATGCCTGGTCTCAGTGGTCAGCTCCGTACTCCCGGGGCAGGGCTGGTGCGGCACGTGGTACCAGGGATCGAATACCGGTCCCTGTGCTTGCCTATGCAGGTGCCTAATCTGCTGAGCTATCTCGCCAGCCCTCAAGCTTTCTGTAGAACAGACTTCAGTCAATTCAGGGAACTTGGTGAAAAGCGTCCTTACTCATGCTATCCCTGTGGTTATACTAGTGCGCTGCAATTTGTTAAGGGCCACAGGAAGTTAGAGCAGTGGTGGCGAAGCTGCTAGAGCCCTCACTGGTAGCAAGACAGCCCACTGCGGCACACATTCCATAGGTTTGTGACCACTGGCTTAGCATCACCCACAAATTAGAAGTTTCTTAGATACTCAGTGGTGGAAATATCAAAGGGTGAGGGTATGAGCCAACTGTGCACACGAGGAGCACACTGTGCTACTATTTGTGGTTCTTCTAAACTTTTGGAACTGTTTGAAGTACCGCAGAGCTCTTTGAAGTTGAGCTGTTGCTGGTATTGTTGGGGAAAACGAAGTCTGTTCCATTAGTTATTTGCTAAGCTGCATAACAGCCTGTTTGTCACTCTGGCTCTGCTGTTAATGTGCTCAGATGTACTGAAGTCACTTTTCCATAGATTTTTATCCCAAAATTCTCTCTCACTACCTACCCTGAAGGCCTAATCAGCTCTGCCCTTGAGCTGGTCTGTTTCTGTTAACACAGCACCTGGCTACCCAGGGTGGTCTGCTTAGAGTCTGAATCATCCAAAAAATATTTATTGAGCAACTGCAAGAAGCCAAGCCCTGGGCTGGTTGCTAAGGATACAGAATTAAATAACATTGTCTTTGCCCTTGAGTTACTCCTGGCCTGGCGGTGGGAACTGTGTTCTGCTCCTTTTGCTTGACAGATTTCTTGATAACTAAAAATGATATGTTTAGCAATGAAATGAAATGGAAAAAAAAGGCCCAGGACTCACCCTAAAAATAACAAATAACATTATATATTTTAAGTTGGCCTAGAAGATTTAAAAGATAAAAAATTTAGTGTAAATTAGACTTGGGTAAACAGTTTCTAGGACACTGTGGGATTCTAAGTTCCGTTCAGACTTTGAGATGAGTTTTATCACTCAATGTAAATTTCCCACCTGACCTTACTGGATGCTCCATTTTTATTCTTGGTTAGCAGTTGTCTCAGTCCCAGGAATAAAGAAAACATTCTCTTTTCCTCCAAGGATTTTTCCTTTGAGATTTGTACTGTACCAAAGCGACTTCATGTTAATTTTTCTCCACTTCCAATATGTCTATCATCTGTCACTCCTTGCTCTTCCGGGTTATTCTTACTAAGTTGTCTCCTACCTTACCGCTAACTCACCTTTCAATAAAATTTGGATTTTCCACCTACTGCTTGAAAGTTGTAGTTTTGTCTTTGTTTTTGTTTTTGTCTTTTTGAGACAGGATCTTGCAATGCAGCTCAGGCTGGCCTTGAGCTCACTTTGTAGCCAGGCTGGTCTTGAGCTTGCAATGACCCTCCTGCCTCAGTATCCCAAGTGCTGGGATTGATAGACATGCACCACCGTGCCTGGCCTCAAGGTTGCAGTTCTAAAAGCATCAGTTATTTCTTTTTATGTTTTTTTTTTTTTTTTTTTTTTTTTTTTTTTTTTTTTTTTTTTTTTTGTATTTGCAGTACTGGGGATTGAACTCAAGGCCCTGCACTTGCCAGACAGATGCTTATTCTTCTGAGCTATCTCCCCAGAAACATCAATAATTTCTTCTTCATTGTATTCTCTATTCTGAGGGAGAAAAAAAAAAGTATCAGTCAACATCTCTCCTCAAAGAGAGAGCACCATTATGATGGCTTATGACAACAACTGTTTGATCCAAAAATAGAAAAGTGGCACCAGTCCGGCCAATCTGCACATGCAAAGCTGGGGCTGTGACACTGACACCCCTATCTTAGAAAGCAGGGAGGTATCACGGCAGGCTCACAAGGTATCCAGCCCGGAATCAAAGCCTTTGTCAGCCCAGCCTACCGTGTTAGTCACCTTTGTATCCCTCTCACGAAATACCCTAAGCAAGGCAATTACAAAGAATGAAATGATTTTTTTACTTAATAGTTTTTGAGGTTCAACATCTAATCAGCCTAGTTCAGGCGCTCTTATGGTAAGAGTGCCCCTTGGATCTGCCAGCTCATGGTGTGGTTAGAAGCAGTGGACACAAACGGGATGAAAACAAGTAGGTATATCTTGAAGCGTTAGCAGGGAGGCCAGGAAAGTGCACGCTTCCTCGGGTTACATCCTTCCCGTAAGAATTTACGGGGTTTCCGGCGGCCTCCTGCAAATCTCATCTCCTATGAGCCTTCTCTAGGCCCTGCCTCTTAAGGGCTCCACAGTGCCGGGTGACCCCACCTGGGAACTGAGCGTCCAGCCACAGCAGGCCGTGGAAGAGGCTTGCACCACACCAAGCAGTCGCACACGTGGGAGCTAGCGCAGTGGCGCAGCGACAGACCAAGGGAACCCCAGGGGAATTTTAGTCTTTAGAGACAAGCAAAATAGGAGAGAGAGAGAGAGAGAGAGAGAGAGAGAGAGAGAGAGAGAGAGAGATTTCCATACGAAAAGCAAATCAGTGGAAGGGGGTCTACGTGAAAATCCTAGGGTTTCACTGGTCAGATTTTCCTTGACCAACACAGATCGTCGGTTCTTCTGTGCTCCGAGGAGGACAAAGAAGAAAGTAAAAATTGGGCCTCAGAAAGCTAACTCTAGGCTTCCATTTATACTCTGAAGCGCTCAGGAAGTCCGTCGTTCACGGAACTGAACCGGAGAATCTCCCTACCGGATATGAGGTCTGACCTGAGAAGCGTTTCACCTCGCTGGAGATGGCCGTGTGCGCAGACACTCTGAGCACCCCGCAAGCTGTTCAGTGTCGCTCAGCCTCTACTTCCTCATCCATAAAATGGGAAGAGAACGCGGTCTACACTGTGGGGTCTTGAACCTCTCTGTGCAGAAACGCCGATCACGGCTGCCGATCGCAGCGCTGTGAGCGCCACTCAGCGTGAAACCGTTCACAGTTCTTCGCAGGTTTGCTGTTTCCTAGTATCTTCTTGCCCCAGCTTCCTGCGGCTAATGACGGCCCCTCTTTTCTACAGCGTCCACACTGAAAAGACCTCTACCATCGTCATTTCTTTCTTGCCTTTTTCCGCATTCTCGGTCAGTGCCAGAGACGGGAGCAATCCAACTAAACAAACCGGCTTTCAAGCTGGAACTTGAAACTGCTCAGCAATGTTGGCTCGTTCAAGTAGCACCTGTTAAATATGCCTTAAACTGGAAGAAGTTCAGCAAGTATAAAGAATGAACTCTTCTGGAAGGTTTTCAAGAAACAAGACCAGAAAAGACTGAATCCAAATTGCTTTTAAAAATAAATTGAAATACATGTGGTGGCCCAGTTTACAATAATGTTGGATTTGGGCAACATCTATGAATGTTTTGAGCCAGTAAAATTAACAGTTCTTGTAATTTGGTCTTTCGGTTCTAAAACTTACAAGATAAAGTAGAGGAGGGTGCTCCCTCGTATTCCTAGGTGAGCCTTTCCACAGAGTCAGATGGGAGAGAAGAGGTATATTGGTAGATAGCAAGAGGAGAAGCATGAACCCCTACCAGACCCCGAAAAAAACTGCTTCTGATGCTTACTTGTTGGAAGACCTTAGGCACTAAAAGTCTCTGACCCTTACTTTGTTCTACTTAACTTTAATAATGTTTAGTCCGTGTCACATTGTTTTGAATATTTTCTGATTTTATTTTGAATCTATAAAGATTGGAAAAATCCCAGAGTAATTATCTGCCATTGTTCAAGCAGCTGACTTTCATAATATTAAAGGTAAATATATCGAGTAACCTCTTAGATTGTCTTTGATTAGCCCGTATGCAGTGTCACTACATGCTACCTTCTGAAGCTTCATGGTGCTGGTGGTATCTGTGTCTCATATAGTACTGGAGATATTTTCTGTATTTAGTAAAGATTTACTGACTTGTGGGTCTCAATTTGCTTATTGATTTACAACCATGTACTACCTATCACCTAACACCTTTGTAATAAGTAATGATTATGGTATGATAAAAATTTTAGTGGTAAGTGAAAATGTAAATTGTTTTGGTACCAGGAATTGAACTCACAACCTCATGCTTGCCACACAGGGACTGTGCTGCTGAGCTCTATCTCCAGCCCTTTAAAATTTTAAAGATTGCTAATCCATGTTGAGCTTATTTTCAGTTTCTGGCTTTTTGAGATATGTATCCCCAACATTCCAATTGTACAGGGAAGAATTCTCACATTTTATCATGACGTTTCGCGCAATCAGTGCATGAGGATGTTCTCACCAGCAAGCCCGGGCGGTGGAGAGCGCCCCTCTGGCACCCCTTAGTGCTCTTCCTTGTCCACTTGCCTTCCGCAACGTGTCATCTCTCTGCCTCAGCTTTCTAAGTCCCTGGGATTGCAAGAGTGCGCCACCATGCCTGAGTCTTTCCTGAATTGTATTGGTGAGTTTGTTTTGTTATCCTTCCAAAACCTTTTCTAGGAATTCATGAAAATTCACACACATTCTTTCAGAAATGAGATCATACTTTATGTATGTTTACATCTTCCTTTAAAAATTTTATCTTTTCTTGTGGATTTTATGTGTCAATGCCTGCATTTTACTTCATAATTGTAGACTATTTCATGATACAGATGTCCACACATTCATTTCTTTGCTTGTGAAACTGTCTCATCAAAGTTCTTTATTGTATTAATCTTATGTATTTGGTACAAGGTCTCACTACACAGCTCAGACTCATAGTGATCCTCCTGTTTCAGCCTCCCCAGTGCTGGCATTACAGGCGTGCTTCACCATGCCTGGTCTTGGTGGCTGGCTCAGTGTGGGGCTGGCACAGCATGCAGTCCCGGGGACGGAACCCGGGTCCTTGCACTTGCCAAGCAGGCACTTAAACTGCTGAACTAGCTCCGTGGACCCCATGAAAGTTCTTGATTGGGCTCTTTGGGTGCACATGTACAGATGCGTTCCTTGGCTAGATTTATAAAGGGAAACTGCTCGTCAAGATGTACGTAGATTGTTAATCTGCATGACTTCTGCCAACTTGGGAGTGCCATTTTTTAAGCTGCACTGCCTACTTCTGCACTATACCCTCCTGCCCCAAATCTTGGATAGCCTTATTAACACAGTTTTTGTAGCTTGTGTTTAGCTGTCCCCCACAGCCTCATGTGGTCATAGGTGGGGCTTTTGCAGAGGTGTGTGACCTACGGTGTGTGACTGACTCACGGTGCAATGCTAGAATTAAGGGTGCCGGAATTAAGGGTATGAGTGCTGCCTGCGCTGGGGGCAGGGAGGGCATGGATTCAAAATAAGGGACAGAAAGAAGCATGTGGCTAGTTACTTGGAGCTTGTCACTTGCTTGCTCTGCTGCCTCTGTCCACCATAAAGCCTTTCTGGCCTGTGACGCCTGCCTACCACGCCTTGGAGCCAGACGACTGGGATGGATACTTCTCCAAGGTGGGAGCTAACCAGACCTTCCTTCCTCTGTTAACTCTGGACGGCAAGATTTTTTTTACTTTTTTTTTATTTATTTTATTTCTTTGGTACAGGGTCTTGCTGCGCAGCCTGGGCTTGTAGGCTCTCCCGTCTCAGCCTCCCCGGGGCTGGGATTACAGGTGTGTGCCACTGTGCCCATTCCATAGGGAGGGTGGAGCTCGGGGCGCTTGCACTTGCCAGGCAGGGCTTAGGCTGCTAAAAAATTCAAGGCTAAAAACTTCAGAATGAAGTAATATGAGAATAACAGCAGTGGATACTTTGAGTGTTGTTGTCTTCAATGTACTTAATGAGGGTGTCAAGTATTTTGTCTCAGCAACAAGAAAAGTAACTAAGACAACAGTCTTAGCTCCAAGACATTGCAGTGGCCCTGGCAAGGGCATAGTAGAACTACTGCCTTGAACAGCTACTCCATCTCGTTCTTTTTATATTTTATTTGTGTGTTTTGGTACAGGGTCTCACTATGCAGCTGAGACTCACAGTGATCCTCCTGTCTCAGCCTCCCCAGTGCTGCGATTACAGGTATGTGGCACCACGCCCGGCTTTCATGGCTGGTGCGGCATGCCATACCAGGGATTGAACCCGGGTCCTTGAGTTTGCCAGGCAGGCCCTTAGGCCGCCGAGCTATCTCCCCAGCCCGGTCATCTAATTCTTTTTGTGTACACATCTGGGCACAGAAGACCTATAGAAGAGTCAGCATGCTGCTTCCCCTGCGAGAAGTGTAGGACTTCACACGGTTTCTTCTGCTCCTCTTAGAGCTTATGGTGGGCTTCAAATATTATAAGGAAGATACATTTTCTTTTCTTTTTTTCTGTATTTAGTGCAGGGTCTACAGTGTCTCACTACTCAGATCAGACTCATAGTGATCCTCCTGTTTACAGCCTCCCAAGTGCTGGAATTACAGGCGGCGCCGCCCCCACGCCGTCTCAATTCCTATCTCAGCGTGCCCTGGGGGCGGGGCTGGCACGGCAGACCCTGGTATTGAGCTCCCTCCTGGCCCCTGCGTCTAAGCAGATGCTTTAATCCACTGAGCTATTTGACCAGCCCATACATCTGTACATTTATTGAAGTTAAAAGGTAATAAAGATGTACATACTATATAACATGGCCTTAAGCTAATATTTTCAATTTTGCCGCCTTATTTGTGCCTGCCTGCAGTGCCCAGCAGTTGCATTCCTAGTGTGGAATCGGTGCATATACAGAACACATCTTCATTTTTCTTTTCAATTTCTTTTTCCTCCTCTCCCCTCCTCATCCCTCCATCTCTTGGTGCCTGATGTATTTGCAACAGATTTACCTTCAGGTTCTTTGTTTTTTATCTTTTATTTTGCTCTTTAGTTCTTAAAATAATATTTAAAAAACAGAAAAGAAGCTTGAAGGAAAACAGAAAAGCTTTATGACAAATTTCTGTGTCATTGATAGATGAACAAAGTCAAAGAGTAATTCTATCTTTTCTTGAGGAAACTGGACTCATGAGGGACTGGCCAAAGCCGCTGTAGCCTCCTCCTGCTTGCTGCGGGCTCAGGTCCCTCAGCCACAGAGCAAGCCCGAGCCTGTAACTCCAGGGCCAGTCCAGGGCAGCAATGAGAACTGCCAGGCTGTATTTCAGCTGAAACTTTCTTTCACCTGGAAACTGTGAAGAGAAGGTGCCCTGCACACCCTTTCTCCTCTGCTCTCGTTGCTTCCAAGTGGATCTGCTAAGTAGGTCTTGTAAAATTTCTCACTTATTTTTCTTTCCTGGGAACATCTGACTCTTGACTCCCAGAAAACTCAAGTGTCAGTGTCCACTCTACACCTTGGACAGTGTAGCTTATACTCAGCCTGGTGCCCGACTAGCCTGGTGACACTGGTTCAGACCAGACTGAAGCGCAGAGCAGGAGAAGCTAGCGAGGACAGTGTCAGGGTTGGGCATGATTTGATAACACATTGCTTGTCCATGACTTGATGAGCCCGGCGTGTCATTATTTGTATTGCGCTTCAGCCAGTACGATGGATTCCTGCCTTTCTGCGCTTGGGTTACTGTATATTTAAGTGTACGGAGAACTGGAGAATACGCATTTGGACGGTTAAATCTGGGTACCTCGTATTTCCATGCTCCAAAATCTCATGTGGAAATTCTTGTAATACTTTTTGGTAGACATTTCAAGTAGTACTAACTTACGAGGAATGTAATGATTGATTTCCTGTGGTCGTATCTTCTTTTGGGCATTTTTATTTAAAATTTTATTTTCAATGCATAGAGGCAAGACGGAGGCAGAAATATTGACTAGCCTTTGCGTTTTCACTCATTTTGTGTGTGCGTATTATTTCTAAAATGCCTTCTTAGTGGTTTTCTAATCTTACACATGGGTCTGAGAGGGCCTGGATGAAGTGAAGCTAACTTGGGCCTTCCACAAAGTGAACGATTTGAACTCAGGGGATGCTAGCAGCTCACCACAAAATTTTTCCAGTAATGACAACAACTTTCTTCTACATCTAGACACATTTTGAAAACATTGGCATAATTTTGCTCAGAAAAGCTGATGGGGAATATTAGATTATTTAACAATGCTTCCCTCTCCCCTCAGCCAAACCAACAGACAGTGATTATAGGTTGTGAAAAGTTCTCACATGTGGTTGGTAAAAGTGATAATTGTACAAGTCTGTGCTCAGGCCAAGATGTCCCCCACTCAGACACAGAGCACATAAAATATGTGGTTATAAAAATAACCACAACGATGGCAGACAATGCAGGACGTAAGGAGCATTTGACGTGAAAAACTGAACTTACGTTGGACATGGAAATAAAGAATTTAGGGTTTTCCAAGTGCCTATCCTTCAAAAGATTAGATTGCTTTACAATAGCCAAGAGTTCTAGTACAAGTAAGAATAAATCACTGAAACTGTTACTGATTTTGCTCCTTACTCTATCGCTAATCTGTGCAATCACACATTATTATACAGTCATGGTTGCAGTACACAATGCCTACTTCCTTTGTGTGGGGTTGGTATGTATACATAACACATCTCAATTCCTTTGTTCATCCACCGTTGCTTCCCTTCCTCCCTCCTCTTGAAAAGGGAAGGGGATCAGGGATGGGTGGAGGGGAGAGGAAGGCATGGGAAAGGGAAGGAAACAATAAATTAAAATGTGCTAAATATGGACATCTATCAACTTCCCAGGAGGAACATAAACCTCATGCGCTGCACACGTGTAACAAGAAACCGAAATAATTGAAAAATAAAAATAATTTTAAAACAGGCATGCGAAAAACACATTATTTACATCTTGCTTTATATAGATTTTTCCCTGTATTCTCATGTGGACCACATATTGAACCATATTTTAATAGACCTGATGCATGTGGTTAAATAATTATTGCAGGAAAATTACTGCACTCAGATAATTATTCCCACAGCTTCACAGGAAGTAAACATTAGGTGCTAGCCTTGGACTTTTTCATAGGAGAATTTGTAACATAGCAACTAAATCTGAAATACTCCAGTTAAAAGATCAGTTTACAGGGAATATCTTTTTTCCTATGTTAGGAAATTTTGTTCATACATTAGTACCCAAGATAACTCATGATTATTTTAATGGATTGATATCCTTTCACTATTGTCAGTACAACATTTATAAATCTAGCATTAGATTTTTTTTATAAGAAAAAGAAATTTGGAAGCTTAGTAATGTTGTAAAATTGTTGTGATTTAGCATGTTGGAAGGCCTTTGGGATTAATCTACAGCTACTTGTTGCAACACTTTCAAGTGTGTGAAAGGTGAAAGCTTGACAAAGAACACCACCATGATGAGTCATGAGTTTACCACAAAGGCCCCGTGAGAGGCGCTGCACAGCGCAGACTGTGAGGGCTGCAGGTGAGGCCTCCTCTGTGCTGGGCCTGGTCAGCGTGGGCTGCCCTGCACCCAGGGGCTGGGGCACACAGCCCTGCTGGGCAGCGCCTCGCAAGGCGATGTGACTGAGGCCCTTCCTGCCAGCCACTAGCAGCAAAGCACACGGCCTACGTCTTACTGTCCCTCAGGATGACAGGACAGGGTACAAGGCTTTTTTTCCCCTAACCGCTAACTTGGAAAAAAAAAAGAAAGAAAGAAAGAAAAAACGAAAGAAAGAAAGAAAGAAAGAAAGAAAGAAAGAAAAAGTGAAAGTTTCCCACAGCACCACAAGAATATAATCTCTTTCCTTAATATTTTGAAAATGATTATCTGAAAGCTAAAAAAAATCTTCTTTTAAAAATATCATTTCACTCCTTTACTCCAAACCACTGATAACATCTCATTTTCCTTCAAAGCAAAACCCAAGACCCTAAAATACCCTCCTGGCTACCCGTGACCTGCCTTGCACCATCTCTGAAAGCATTGTCACCGTTCTTGTTCCCAATCCTTGTCAGTCACACTGGCCTCCTGATGTACTTCAAATACACATTGCCATCTGAATTTCTTGTGCCTGGTGGTTTGGCCTCTGGTTATCAGCGAGAATGACTCCTCCACTTTCTGCAGATCCACACTGAAATGTCACCTTTCAGGAGACATTTGGGACTGCCCTATCCACAATAGCAGACGTATCTCTCACTGTATACTCACTTCAGTTCCCTTCAGGACACTCGTACCACTTCACTTATGTGTGTGTGTTGCTGATCATTCATCACTGTCTTGTGCATGAGGAACAGTGCTTTATGAATATCGTGAGTCCACAGAGCTCTGATGTCCTTCACCATCATCTTCCATACGGAGGGAAGAGGGATAGTGAGGTGCTCTGGGAAGTCAAGAGCAAAATGTGGGAAACACTTCCCTCGCCCTCACTGAATGGCTTTTCTGTCTCAAAGCCTGTTCTTCTAGGGCTTTCCCCCAGTGCACAACTGCAGGAAAAACCTGCAGGAGATGAATGTACCCTGGTGAGTGCGCTGGTCTCTTAACAGTATTTCACAACAGAAATGAGTATGTAGCTTCATTTGAGCATAATTTTTCCTCCTCTTCTTATCCTCAATAAGAGGAAAATGAGAACAAAGTGATATTACAAAAGTAGACAATACTGTACAAAGAGAATGAGAGGATTGCCAAGCAGGCCTTGTGTGTCTGTCCAAGCTGTCATGTAAAGGATGAGCAGGACATAGAGACGTGCCTATCAGGCCATGGATACATCTAACATACATGACGGATACAGTAAGGAAAAGACAAAATGATAACCTCAATGCAGGGGAAGACAACTTCATATGAATACATTAAATTTATTTTTTAAAAATTATAAAATATGAATTCAAAAGGTAAAGACAACAAATGACATTAAGAGGAAGATAAACTGAATAAGCAAATTTTTAGCCAAAACTTTACTGTATAATAAATAAAGTGAAAAAAAAGGAAAATATATGCAGTTAGAAATCCAAATTCTGGTACAGTGAAAAATTTTCAGTTACCCCCAGTGCTCACAGGGATTTAAACAATTAGAGAAAGACGATAGCTATGGAGAAGGGATGGATGAAATCCAATATAAGAACTGGGGGTGCACGAAAGCAGACATGACAATAAAAGGAATAGAAAGTTGTTCAAATATATCCTTAAGTAAAAGTTACTCTGAAACTGGGGAAGAATAAAATGAGAATATCCTGAAAAGGATAATATAGGACAATTAACACTTATAACTATGTTATATGAAATAACTGCACTTTAATACGGAAAAATTCTTTGTGCATGCATGTGCACACGCATTTACACACACACACACACACACACACACACACACACACACACACACAGAGGAAATAAAAGCAGAAAAAAAGCAGCTCTTGTTTTCTCAGTAATACCATTCCACTCCAGGAGAGATGGTAAATCTGCAAAGGTTTAATGTCAGAGATTGTAAACCAGAAATATTACTCATTATGCAATATTTATGTATAAAATAATAGGCAAATGATCAAACGTGGAAGAACGTACAGAACAGAGAGCTCCGTAATCCTCATAGAAAACCTGAGCAATGCCAACCTTTAATGAAATTGGACATTATTTCTTTGTAAGATTGAAGTTTGTTTCCCAGAATGAAAGCACCAACAGAAGCTCACTCCCAAACCCAGCCCTGGCGCGTGTGTTTGTACCGTGGGTGAAGCTGAGATCTATCTGGCTGCTGTTCGTGGGCCGCCACCAGGCCTCCCATGACTTCAGCGAGCCGTTCTACACCCCTGTGACTCGGTGGCATGCAGGTAGCTGGCTGCTGCAGTTGTTTTCCAGAATAGCATTTCTATGAAGCAGCTCTACCCCAAATGATTACATGTTGTAGCAGTATATTTGCACAATTCTTGTTCTTCCTTTATTACACACACCTCCTAAACATCATAAATTGCACCGTCTTTCTACAAAGAAAGAAAAGGTGCAGTGTAGGGTTTCGTTACCACAGCTGCTTTCCTCTGCCCATCTCATGAGCCTTAGATGCCAGCCAGCGAGGCTGAGCTGACCTGCTGGGCCTTGGGACCATCACCTCAGGACTGTCACCCTCAGAGCTCAGCCTCAGGGGTCTTGTCTCTCATTTGGAAGTTCACTGTTAACCCCTTGTATGCCAAAGTCCAGTCTGAGCAACTCTGAATTAGGTCGACCATAGTCAGAACGAAGTGTGTACACCAACACCTTGGGCTTATCACAGCCCAGTTGCTCAGGGAGGGTAGAGACAGATAAAGAGAATTTACAAAGAAATCCTTTGAGGAGTCTACTGTGTCAGGAAAGTGAAAACTCATTTTTTCTTAAACCTACTAAGTTCAGTGGCTTTCAAAATGGATTTGTCTTGAGTCACTGAGGGCTGCTTGTCACTAATTCAGTAATGTAATAAACCCATACCTGGGCCTTGCACGATTTATTCAAAGCCATGCCTTGTAGAAACTCACGCACTTCTCAGGCAGCATGCTCAGGGCCGCTCTTGGATTGCTGCACTGGCCCTCCAACGTGACGTGCACCATTATGACCCGGGGACAAGCATTAGTGCACGATGAGAATCATTCCCTTGTAGTTCAGGAACATTGTCCTTAATTTTGTCTAGTCCAAAGCACCTGACAAAGAAAGTGACCATGGAAATCCTATCCAGCACCGGCTTAGTTCTTCATGGGGAATCTGGAGGTTAGGTGCATCTCCACAGCTTAGGATCACCTGAGTGCTCAGCAAAGAGGGAGCCCGAGTAATGGGACAGCAGCGGGACGCAGGGGCTGCGTGTGAGTCTCCCCACTGCACCGTGGGTGGCGGTAGCACAGGAATTAACCCAGACTTCCGGAAGGGTCCAGAGCCAAGGACCGTGCAGTCCACAGCCACGTGAGTAACACCGACTCAGGCTTCTGAGCCAACCCGGGCCTTTCACAGAACAGTCACAGCATGAGCGGAGCGCAACTCTGCCCCCTTTACAGAAACCCGTTGGCTTCTGCTCACGCTCCTCTCTGAGCTGCTTCCAAACAGAGCCAACGTCGGGCCCGGGAGGGTGGGTGCTTCTGGGCTCGGCCGGCGTGCGCGGCTCGTTCTCTCCATGACCTCGCCGTGAGTTTCTGGAATGCGAGCACGGCTTTCCTCTGAAGAAATCGCTGCCCTAGTACTTCCATTATACAAGGAAACCATTGCCAGGGGCCGCGAGCTCTCGGGCAGCTTCCCGGTTAGCTTGCTGCTCCACCCACAGGCCCGAGGACAGCGTAGGACGTGGGCGCCAGCTTGCAGGCGCGGCGGGGAGATAAATGCGATAAACTAGGAAAGAGGTAGCGCGCCAGATAGGCATTAAATGATAACGCGAATGTTCCCTTCGGGCTTCTTTTGAAGTCACAAGACTTTCTTTGAAATTGCCTTTGTCCCACTTATTTTTATTTTCTTATTTGCAGCATTCTTGTCCTCGCTTAAAGCAAGTCCCTTCCTGTCTTTGGCCTCTCCCTTCTCCCTTTCTATATTTTCTTCTTTAACCTTTCAAGGTAAAGAGCAATTTTCTTCTCTTATTTTCATTTTCTAGTATACAGAATCATGTCCCCCGACGGGTGCTAGGAAGAGAGGCAGAAAGCCTGCGGCTGTCCCTGAATGCCATGGTGTCGCGGTGTGGTTTCCACTGAGCCCACGGGCTGCAGCTGGCCATGTAGTCCGGGCTCGCTGCAGGAGAGGAGGTAGGAAGAGGCCTCAACAGCCCGACACGCTGGGGCAGCTGAGAAGTGTGCGGTGGAGGCCAGCTCTACCCCAGACTTACCGAGGAAACAGCGTTCCCTTCACCATCAGAAATCATGTTCTACCGCCCCAGATTCTCAGCCACACTCACAGCAGTGTTACAGCATCAAGGCTTTGTTTTAAATGGATTATTTTTAGAAGGACATATAAACCCTTGGTTCATTGTTTTATTTTAGATTAAAAACAGTGGAATAGAAGAGAATGGTGTTCTATTTCCCTGCATGTACAAAAATTAGAAGGATACATCAGAAGGAAAACTAGGAGAGAAATTTATTACCTCTTTTAAAAAATGTGCTTAAAGAGACTGGGTTTGGTGGTGCGTTCCTGTAATCCCAGCACCCGGGAGGCTGAAAACAGGAGGATCACTCTGAGTCTGACCTGCATAGTGAGACCCTGAAGACCGTGTACTAAATACTTAAAAAAATGTGATTGAAGAAAATGTACAGATAGAAAAGTGTACACATCACAAGAGTGCAGTTCAAAGACTTTTCCTGAGTTGCCCCTGCCTGTGTAACCAGCTTCCCGATCAGGGGATAAAATGTCATCAGTACAGCAACCCAGATGTCTGCGGGGCCCTGGGTGGGGCCTCGTCCCCTCAGCTTCATGAGCTGCCCCAGCGCTGAAGGGGCCACACACCTCCTCAGTCCCTGCGGTGCAGACAGTGTCCTAGGGGCACTCACGCGTGGCCGCCAGCATTTGCACTAGGCAACTTGTCTGCTTGTGCTTGTATTTCACCAGGATTTCTGACTGCTCTGGAAAGGCCAATTACTTCCAATAAACTTTTTTTTTTTTTAAGTAGGAAAAAGGTAGGTTCATGGTCAATCTATGTTAGGAACATCACCCATCAGAAAATACTTCCAAAATTTATTTTGTCTTTTACTGAAAACATTCCTTGAGCATAATGCAAAAAGCCCCTGAAGGACTGGTGAGTGGTAGAAAGCCTTCCTCTATCTTCTCTATTTGCATTTGGAATTACACTAAACTCAAGCGCTGGGCTGGGGAGATAGCTTTGCAGTCTAAGCACCTTCCTGGCAAGGACATGGGTTCAATACCCCATACTGCATGCCGTGCAGACCCTGAGCTGACCCGGCCACCAAAACCAGGTGTGGTGGTGCATACCTGTAATGCCAGCTCTGGGGAGGCTGAGACAGGAGGATCATTACAGGTCTGAGCTGCGCAGTGAGACCCTGTACCAAATAAATAAATACATACATACATGCATACATACATATATACTTTTAAAAATAGATAAATAAATTCAAGCATTAGTCCATATGAAATTCATTTTTATTAAACCCCTGATGCAATTCTTTGAAAAAATAGCAAAGATTGTGAAATACCTCCTTCAGCCTTCATCTTCCCAGCTGGCTCCACATGCCCCTCGCTGTGTTCCCCGCGTCCCCGTGCTCAGCTGGCATTCCCGTGTCTGTGCCCCACCTCTGCCGAACATGACCTTCTGTCTTCCATGATCATACTGGATAAATAGCCAGGTGTGCTGACAGAGCTTAGGCTGAACATTCAAGAGAGTCGTTTTCATGAGCTTGCAGTGAGCTGCTTCATGGAGAGAGCGTGAAAGCAGTACTAATTTTCTTTTTTTTTTTTTT
>NW_004524789.1:1798760-1800507 GCF_000260255.1 Octodon degus
GGGGGATTGAACCGCGGTCCCTGATGCCTTGCTAAGCTTGTTCTAAGTAGGTGCTTTAGACCACTGAGCCATCTCTCCAGCCCCAGTACTAATTTTCTTGTAACGGTTGCTTCTTCGGTGACCTCCTTGTTGTCAACATTTTTGGATTCAGCTATGCTGGGAAACCATGTTTCCTCAATATGTTTTGCAAAGAGTGTCCTGCGAAGTGGAACTGCATCGCCCTTGGAGGTGAAACTGGGCTTTGTGGCGATGGGCAGTGGAGCATAGGCTGCGCTCTCGTGCAGCTGTGGTAGTTGAGTCTCAGGCGCTCAAGGAACTGGGGCAAAAATTTTTCCCAATATGTCCTATGATCTTAATGTATCAAAAAATTTTACAAAGAAAATACCAAAATAGACCATTTTACAACCTAAAAGTTATTGACTAGCCTTTAGAACCCTTGAACTATAGCCTTCGGCTTATAGGCTCCAGAGATTTGGGGAAAAGAGAGAGAGGAAAGGAAACGTCTCTTCTTCTAGGCCATAGTGTGGTGCTGTTCAGCAAACCCAGGCCGAGTGTGGACAGTGGACATTCTTCCTTCTGGAAGCTTCTTGGGATGAAGGCAAAAGTGATGGTAGGAGCAGCGGCAGCACAGACGTCAGCAGCTCTGGAACCGCTGATGTACTACCAGTGCTGGTGGAGTCCTCTTTTCCAAGAAATGCTATTTGGATCTGTTTGAGAGGCCTAATCCTTAGAATATCAGTAGGTCCCCATGACAACATGATGGTATGGGCAGTGGGCTGCTGGAGGAAGGAAAGACTCTGTTTACTGGGCAGCCAGGGCTTGTTTTCCTTTGTCTGATGTATGTGGCACATAATATGACCCAACCTCTAAATACGGTTATTGCCCCATTGTATGGGGGGAAACCAAAGGCTCCAAAAGGTCCAGGATCTTGTTCAAGATCTGGCTTCATAAGGAGCAGACTTGGAATCAAAAGGAAGCAATTTGGGTAGAGCTAAGCATGCAGCTTGATGTAATTGGCTAGCATTTAAATCTAAAAACCCTGGAAGAATTATTCTGCCTTTATTTCCATAATTGCTTCAAGAAGTAGAAAGAAGTTGTGTGTGCTCCATTTACACATTAGCCAGAGTGACTGTCCTAAGAAGAGAGAAGGGTATCTGCGGCACGTTACGACGAGAGTCAAACAGGCATAGTTAGCATTTGGTCTTGGAAAAGCTGAAGCTGTCTATGTATACAAGGTTGAGATAATATTTATTTCAGTGAAACATTGGAGTCTGTTCATTTTTATACCCAGAGCTTTGGAACATGCAACATTTTTTAGTCTTGTTAACATAACCCAGTTCAGCATTGGTATTTCTCTCTTTTTCTAATGAAATTAAGTTTAGGCAAAAGCAAAGTTTTCATTAATGCAAGGGTCATTTTCACTGTAGTGTTATTTATCTTAAAAATAAACTAGTATCCAACTAGCATCCTGGCACACAAGTTGTTATAGAACATCAAGTTCAGGAATGTTAAAGCATATGACTGATTTTTCTTGAAGAATTATGAAGCCTTAGTAGTAGATTATCATTTTCAATTAATTTCTGATGACATGTACAGTATTTTCACCTTTACCACTAATGTCCTGAATGGCTATTGAATGGTAATGTCCATTGAGAATCAGTTGCTATTCCTGAAATTTTCTTTCTTTCTTTCTCCTCCTTCCTTCCTTCCTTCCTTCCTTCCTTCCTTCCTTCCTTCCTTCCTTCCT
>NW_004524789.1:1800607-1821991 GCF_000260255.1 Octodon degus
CCTTCCTTCCTTCCTTCCTTCCTTCCTTCCTTCCTTCCTCCCTCCCTCCCTCTCTCTTTCTCTCTCTTTCCCTTTCCTTCCCTCCTACCTCCCCTCTTCCTTTCATTGTAGCACAGGGCCTCACAATGCCAGGCAAGTGCTTTGCAAAGAAACTACATCCCCAGCTGTTTATTAATTTTATTTTGAGCTAAATCTCCAAGGCTGACCTTGAACTGTGTTTCTCCTGCCTTATTCTCTGGAGTGGCACTGGTTACGCATGTGTAACTACCATGCCTAAGCACCAGTTTTGTTCTTTTGAATATTATAAATCATTTATATTTGTTTCCTTTTTAGGAGAAACTAGTTTGTAAAAATACGATAAAATTTCATGCATTAATCCCAAGATAAAGATGTAAATTTTACCTGGAAAGTAGTTTGAATGAGGAGAGAGGCTGTCAGTTAATTCAAAGGCCAGGAAGTAGAGAGTAGCTAACATAAAGATGTCTTCAAAATCTTAGATTTCAAGGACTGGCGAGCTAGCTTAGCCGCCGAAGCATGAGCTCAGGCAAGCGCAGGGGCTGGGGTCCGGTCCCTGGCACCACAAGCCACGCTGGCCCCTCCCCGGGTGCGCTGAGCCAGCCACAGCGTCCAGGCGAGGTGGCCCACACCTGCAATCCCAGCGCTGGGGAGGCTGAAAGCAGGAGGATCTTAGGTTCCTGTGGCCCTTCTCTCAGGAGCTCCAGGCACACTCCCCTCGGTGTGATGAGTGTTTAGAGAATCCCAAGTAGGATTCATCTGCCTGCTCTCCAGGTCCTGGGTATTGCCTTTCTTAGAAGCCGTGGAGTCATCACTGACTGACATTTTGTACTTGCGGATTTTATTTCTTTAGATAAACTCCTACAAGAAAGGCTGCTGACTTTTTAACTTTTTAGTTTGGGATTGTATCAAACACAGAAAAGTTGCAAAAACTAAAACTTTTCTATTAGCCCCTCACCCAAGTTCTCATATTTGCTTTATAATTCTATGATATGAATACATGTGTGTCATATGTGAAGTGTGACCAAAATATAGAATAAATTCACATTTTACAAACATATTACAGTCAAAGATATTTTACCCTTAACCCTTAATCCGCCTTACCCTGCCTCTGGGCTGGGGAGATAGCTCAATGGTCTAAGCGCCTGCCTAGCAAGCATGAGGCCCCTGGAGCCCCAGGCATGCTAAGCCGGCGGCTGTGGGCGCAGTGGCGCATGTCTGTAATCCCGGGGCTGGGGAGGCTGAAAACAGGATCACTGTGAGTCCAAGCCACACAGTGAGACCCTGTTCCAAACACATAAAAGATTACAAATGTAGATATTTCCCTGCCCTTGAATATTATAATCCTTTTCTTTTTCTTGGCCACTTTCTGAAGCAGCGCTAGAAGCCCCGTCACCGTCTCTGGTTGTGCCGTCGTGCCTCTCTGCATTCCTTGAGCCAGCTCAGCACATTTACCTTCACGGTCACTTTGAGTTTGGGGAAAAGCCAGCAGTTGCGAAGTGCCAGAGTGGGTGAAGAGGGCGGCTGAGGACACGCTGCCCGCTTTTGCCAGCCGTGGCACTGGGCACTTCCGTTCACCGAATTTTCACTATCCCTGATGAAGATACTCACAAAAGACTTCCAGAACCACTTCGGAAAGCGGCAGGAACAATAAGTGTACAAACCGAAAGGAAGAACGCGGGAGGAGTTTGGTGGCGACAGGTCTTCTACATGGCAACGCTTGAAAAGCGTAAACATTATCCATGTATTTTGGTTATCTCATGCATGACAGCATTCTGAAGACAGAGCTTCTGCAGAGAATTGTACAGTTCTCCAGTATACTTGAAAAAGAAGCCTCCTGCTTGCCGGCTCACTGAATAACTAACACGTCTCTGAGAAAACAGCGCTGTGTAACCGTGTGCCTTAAGAAGCCTTCCGGTCCCCCACCTGGCTCCCCTCCCCCGCAGCGCAGGGTGCTGACATCTGTGACAACATGCCCTGCCTTTCACCAGCCGAGCTGCTCCTCTGTGATTGCTCCCTCTATCCGTGTCTTGCTACTGAACAAACCACGCCTTCCGTCGCCCAACTGCTGGAGTCCTCGCGTGGCGTGCCCTTCTCTGTTCCACCCCATCCTTCTCCTGGGCCGTTTAGACTCCTCATGAAGACCTGGCTCTACTTTGCCTCTGCCCTCTCCTGAGGACCTGTACTGACTATCTTAATCCACTGTGGCTCTTCTAACAAAATACCATGGACTCGGTACCCATAAACAATACAAAGCTATTTTGCACAGCTCTGGAAGCTGGGTACTCCAAGGTCAGAACTCCAGCAGTGGCAGTGTTGGGTGAGGGTGGGGTCCTCACAGACAGGCATCTTCTCATTCTTGGGTCAGACTGCTCAAGGAGCAGGGGCGTCCCTTCTGGACGTCATGGTAGGAGTGCAGATCGAGCGCCAGGCTTCCACCTCTGCAAGCTGTAAAGCTGCCAGGGGCTACAGGTCCTAATGCCACTGTGTGGGGAGGCTTTGGGGAGAAAGCAGGTGTGCACACTCCACCAGTGCTTGCTGGGGGTCTGCGCTTCTGCGCTTTCCCTACACGTTGAGCATCTTAAGTTGATGAGCTTTTATGCATCACAAATGTCATATTTGGTAAGCTCTGAGGGTAGGCTTCTGAGGAATGAATGACAATGTATACGTGCCACTGAGCCGAGGACAGAGTGAATGTGTTGGCACCCGCTGTATCTTGTGACCGTACCCGGTCATTGGCATGGTATGGACATTTGTAGCAGGCCAAAATTACGAGTATCCAGAATAGATTCCGTTTGCCTTTATCTTTCCTTTATCTTTTTTATCGCAGCACTCACTCACATGTCCTTGGAAATATATCTTGTAAAAACTGCATGACTCTTTGAGTAGTGATCAAAATCAGCAAGTGTCAGGGATATCTCTATTTCAATTTATAAACTTCATGGTTTAAGAATGTGTGATTATTTTATTTCTCAGTAATTAGAGTGAACTTTGTGGTATGTCTGCATCCTACATTTCTGAGACATTATTATCATTTGGGGGGATATTTATTTGTTTAGTTTTTAGAGCAAATTCTAACCTTACACTTGCAAGTTTTTTTAATTTTTCATTGCAAAATGCTTTCATTTAAAAAAAAATTCAGGAGCTTGAGTACTTCTGTGAGATTTTAAATGGAAAAATATGTGGATAAGTAGTGTCGTTTCTTGGAAATGCAATTCAGAACTTGATAGCTGTTCTTAATCTATTTTTCTAGATAAGTACATACTGAAAAGTGAGACTTTGCTTCCAACTGGCTATAAACAGGTACAGAACATGGTGAGGAACAGCACTCTCATTTCTATCCCATGGCATTTACAAACATACCTTATCTCATAATCCTTTTTAGATTTCTACTGCTACAGACACGATCACTGTGAGGTTGGCATCCATTCCAGAGAACGGGGGAAGCCTTTGTCTGTGGCACCTGTGGGCTCGCTCAGCAGTGTCTCCCCACTCCAGCTCGCCACGGAGCACCCAGTTTCGTTACCATCCATGGAAAGGAGTATTGTCTAGAAGCGTGGAGACGTGGATGCCTCGCTGGGCGGAAGCCTCCGACCTGAGCTCAGTTCCTGTCTCTGAAGACGTGCTGTGGAAACAGACTCCTCCACAGAGAGACCATGGTTTCTTCCGTGTCCCACTCCAGTGTCTTGAGAATGTGCTTTGAAGGGAAATGTTGAACTAAATTCTAGATTTCTGTCTTCCATTTCAAATGCATTCCATACAGATTATGGCACAAGACTGGGGCATATGACTCAACCTTCCTGCTCACTATGATTCATAAGGAAACCCCTTTTAACTGGCTGCCAACGAGAGCGGGGTTTGAGGGAGTGTGGGTTTAGAGTGAGCTCTAGCCAGGCAGGAACACAGTGTGCATTCCAGGCTGGCAAAGTACATAGTTTATGACTGTGAAGCAAGGTGGAGCTGGTGGAGCCAAAGAACAGTCAAAGAGGCTGACAAATGCTAGTAGATGAGGCCAGAAGCTCCAAGATTCCTCTCTCTCGCTCTTGCTCTCGCTCTCTCTCTCTTGCTCTCTCTCACTCTCGCTCTCTCTCGCTCTCACTCTCACTCTTTCTGTCTCTCTCTTCCCCCCTCCATTTTTTCTCAAATGTGTTTACAAAGCTGCAGGCACTAACTGCCAGTGCTCTGAATCCCCTTATCCGTTGTTAATGGGCAGGCTGCTTCAACACACGCAGCTACATAGAACTGTCCAGCCCTCACATCACAGCTGAGCTTCTCACACTGAAGTATGCGGCGCGTTGAATCAGCATTACCATACAAGGCAGCCTGGGACGCCTCGTGCTAACCTTTTATTACCGTTTCTAAGTTTCCCAAGCCCCACCAGATGTTTTGAACCTTGTGGAATGACTATAAACTCCAGAAAGATAAACCTTTGATTCCACTTAAAAATTCTGTTTCAAAATCCAAAAAAGTTAATGAACAATGAATATGCATACAAATTAAAGACCCAGAATACAATTTTGAACAGTCAATCCTAGAAAAGGTTTGTTGGTATCATTGGATAACTGATGAACAGGATCACCACGCAGCTGTGCTGGTTTTCAGAAAAAAAAAAATTATACAACCCAGAAACAATGCTTAGGCGGGCAAGCTGGCTGTGTCTGGTTGTTTGCAGATTCTTTGGACATTTAGAAAGCTACCCCTTTAAAATCTCCCAAACATTTGTTAGAAACACTTCATAATATAAGTATGTTTCCCTTGGCATCTCTGCAGAGCTGTTCTTGCTTGCGGCTCAGAATACAAGGGATTTTGTGGGAAACAGAAAGCGTTTTGTCTTCAGCAGGTCGATGCAGCGCTGCTACCAGCCCAGAAGCAGTCCACGGTCGAGTAACTGCCTGGGCAGAGTAGTTTCCCGCGCAGGAAGGCGGAAGCATCTGGAAGATGTAGATGGGAGAAAGCTCAGCAAAAGGGCAGGCACGCCAGCCAGCCAGTCAGCCAGCCAGCAAGCAAGCGACAAAAACACTCTTTGGTGTGGTCCTGGCCTGTAGACCTGATGCAGTGTGCATGGAAGAGCAAAAGGCGCTTGCCGAGAATGGCAGCGCGGCTCAGTGAATGCAGACGCGAGGACAGGTTACCCGCAAAAAGAAGCATGTAGGCATCCTTGTAGACCCAAGGGATGTTGTGAGGGTGTAGTGATTGCTTATGTACAGAGCAGCTAAGATTGTTACAAAAGAACACCGAGGAAGTTTTAATAGAGGAGGGACAACCAAAAATGAAATTTGTTTTTAAAAATGTATGGCCAGACCTGTCTTCATGTGATAATTCTTTTTTTTTTTCCATTTATGCATTTGGTACAGGGTCTCACTACACGGCTTGGACTCATAGTGATCCTCCTGTTTTTAGCCTCCCCAGCGCTGGGATTACAGGCGTGCGCCAGCATGCTGGGTCTTGGTGGCCGGCTCAGCGTGCCCAGGGGCGGGGCTGTCATTCAGGTGATAATTTCCACTTCAATGCGTGCGTACACACACACACACACCACACCCCACATCACGAAGAAAGTCACCTTATTAACTGTTCCTTTGGTATCCTGGACAAAGGCGTCATAATTATCCTTCGAAGAAGTTTTGAATGGAGGCACGTCATGAGAACACCTACGTTACTCATAGGTGTACATAGACAAAGACATTGACAAACACTTATTCTATCTTAATTTTTTTCCTCCCACACATTTTCTACGTACATAGTCTACATACAGTAGTCTACGTATATAGACAAAGAAGCAGGGCTCATGCTTGGCCTTTGGGCTGTGCCCTTCACCTGCCGTGCTTGCCGCTCTCTGCTGTCCAAAGGAAAGGACAGATGCGATCGCTTGACAACACTGACCCATGATGGTCATTCCCGCACGGGGCCTGATGTCACAGACTACAAACATGTCACCACGTATTTCCTGATGGTGAAGACTGGGTGCCATGCCATGTGGGGGGACAGAGAGGGACATGGACATCAGTACGAAATGAAAGGACTCAGTGTTGCTGCGGCCTCCTACCCACATCCAGCTCCCCTCTTTCCCACACTGTTTCACATCCTAGAACTTTGAAACATAAGAAAATGTGTGGGAGGAAAAAAATTAAGATAGAATAAGTGTTTGTCAAACAAGGCTATGAATACTGTCACTTGATCTCTTAAAAGTCACTCTAAAAATGTTTAAAACCTCCAAAAGTACAATTGTGCAAACAATTCCCTCCACTGTCCTTAAATGAATATCTTTCATATCACAGACCTAGAGAGTAACCAAAGCGCTGCGCTCTAAGTTCTTTCCCACTGAATCTTCAGCAGTGTTAGAGGTGTTTCTCCCTTGGGCATCCGGAATGCTGAGGACCCCATTTGCTTGGCATAGAAATCCATCATCTGAAGACTCCCAGGAAGGAGGAAGACCTCACACTTGGCCAGGACACGATCCTAGTCCCTGGAATATGTTGTCCTGCCTGCAGTATGCTCCAGGGTTTTGAATCTAAATTATTATGTGTTCCTTATATTCATACACTCTCAAGTAGAAGCTACACACTTTAGTTTATCAAGACTGCACATCTTGGGGGCTGCAAAGATAGCTCAGTGGAGTAAGTGCCTGCCTGGCAAGTGCAAGGTCCTGAGTTTGATCCCTGGTAGCAAAACCCCCCCCAAAAAAACAAAAAAGCTGCACATATATTGTATATAAGTCCTAAACAAAGGGAGAAGATTCTATTAGAGAAAGAATGAGAGAATAAAAATTAATGTACTAAACAATGAATTTATAGGAATAAAATATACATTTGTACTAGTAGCATTTTATATCTTACAGAAAAAAATTGGAGGTTTTTCATAAATTCCCCTGTATGAATGAAATCATTCTATTCTATTGGTGTTAGATATCATTTTTGCAGGACAAATAGCCTTACAGTCCAGCATTGTGAAGCAAGCTCCCATTTTGCTTATGGACTCTGCATTTCTCAAATTTGGATGGAACAACTGGCATTCAACTATTTCAGTCACTGTCTAGCGTTTCAGCTCAGTATGGAAATTATCTGAAGAATCACCCGTCCACTCGTGTGGTAGCTGGCAGCAGCCTTGGGCTGGGCCGGGAGTCTCCGCTCTTCTCCCTGTGTGCCTTTGGTCTCATGTGAGTGGGCTTCACTGAAAGCTCCATGTGGAGGAAACCCGTGGCTCCCTCACGCGGAGGAGCCCAGAGCTCTATGTCCTTGCAGTTGCAGGGTCCATGTAGATTCAAGAGCAGCGAGGAGGATGGACTCCAGATGGTGCAGGGCAAAGTTCTCAAACATGTGGGTGCCCACTTTTTAAAAAATGTCATGTACCAAATAGTGATAGATATTCCAGTTTTACAGCCAAAAAGTCAAGGTATAGAGAGCTTAAATGGTTGTTCACATCAATTTCCCTTACAGAAAAATTATACAGTCCTTTAATGTAGTTTTTATTAGCATGTTTGCAGTACATCCCAATTACATTCATCGTGGGAAACAGGGACATGGAAACACCAGAAGGAGACCTTCCCAGAAGAAACCGTTTAATAATGGAATGCATGGCATGACCTGGCCCATGGATCACCGAAAGCTTTCTTCAGCCATTCCTGCCATGGCCCATTAGGCTCATTGACAGAGGTGGCAAGCTTGGGTGGAGGTTGCCTCCGAGCTCAGCAATGTGGCCTTCTCCTTATCAAGACTGGTCTAGCTAGCGGCACTGCTCAGTGCCTAATCTGCCAGCAGCGGAGACCAGCAGTGAGTACAGAATATAGCACCATTCCCTGGGGATGATCAGCTGTGACCTGGGGGCATGTTAATTATAGTTGTACTTTGGTTCACAAACTAAATGCATCCACAGTTCTGGGGAAGAGGGCTGCATTCTGGTTCATGAGGAAAGATGGTGGTGGTTGTGTTTGTTACCTGATGCAGGGTTCACGTGCAAAAGTCAAATTTTGTTGAATGCTTCTGCTTTCAAACCAAATAGTTCATGAACAAAAGCATTTATGAACTGAGGTATTACTGTATAAAGTTGTCCTCCCTACTTCTGGCAAAACTACCATCTGTGGGCAATATAATATCTCATCTATTGTCACAGTATATTCCACACAGCATTCTTTCTGACCAAGGCATGTACTGCATGACCAAAGAAGTGCCACAACAGCTCACACTTATGGCCTTACATGTTCCCCACTACCCAGAAGCTGATGGACTGATGGAGCTGTGGCATCACCTTTGGAAGATGGGGACCATACCTCCAGGACTGGGCCAGGCTCTCCAGAGGCTGTATGTGCTCTTAACTGGTGGCCAGTACATGGTAGTGTTTCTCCCCTGGTCAAGATTCATGAGCCCAGGAGTTAAGGGTGGAAAAGGTATAGCATTCCTCACATTACCTTAGAACACAAGCCAACACCTAGAGGATAACAGAGCAGACATTAAAATGAGCTTGTCTGAGCAAAATTTGTGTTAGCCTACATCTTGTCTTTAAGTCACCCTTAGTGGTATTTCCAGTGACTCACTGCCCAAAGCATTCTTGATTATTCACATTTTTCTAGGAAACTACTTGAGTAATGTTAGCATAAAATGTTTTCCAGATTTACTCTGGACATCTAAATTTTTTGGCTTCATTTAGAAACCTGATGTCCATTCTGCTTTGAAAATCTCATTTGACCTGCTCTCTCCCCTCACTGATTTTATCTCTGCTTTCATTCCCTCCCTAGTGCCTAGGGGTAGGTGTCTTTCTTATTCTCCATTATTTCCACGAGTTCTTTCCTAAACCATCACAGGTCTTTGTAATACAAGGTCCTGAGACTTTACTAGCCAATTCTTAAGTTTCCTATCTTGGTTTTTTACCTTGGTTCCAATTTCCTATCAAATTCTAACCTTGCTTCACATTGTTAGGTAAAATTAGCCCCAGATCATATTTTGATTTTGTCATTCTTGACTTGAATATATCTCTTGGTGTTCATCCAACCTTGGCCATGTCCTTAGACTCCTCAAATCCAGCAACACTCTTGCTCTCCATCCTTCTCCTCTGTAAAGGTGAGGAGGAAAATCAATGAGACCTGGGGCCAGAAAGTGTCTATTTAGAACCCCAGCCCAGTCCTCTTTTGAATTATACCACGGTGCCTCACGGTCACTCAATATTTAGGGAGAAATCCACCCCAGCATCTCTACATTCAATGACTGACCCCAGTAAAGATAATGGGATGAGTTGCTTTTGTTACTGTCGGAAGGTCAAGATATCTTGGAGAGGAATATCACCAAGGAAAAATCAATAGCAGTTTTTATAAGTGTCAGTGGAAAATGCCAATTAAAGCAAGTATAGAAAATTAATAACCTTTTTGAGTATTTCAAATTGTGTTATGATTAAATAGAAGCTGTAAAATGACATGTTACCCAGGAAAGGACAAAACAGTCAAGGATACTTACTCATCTGATAAATACATTTTAAACATTCCATTCATCAAGTCATAATGTTGTTAAGGTTGTGTGTTCAAAACACCCCCACACCCTAGCGTAGTGGGTTCTTGTCATGTATGGATTCAGTAAAATACTTATCACTGAGCCCTTACATTAGGAGAGGTCAGAAAGAGGCAGAGTGTATCTGCGAAGAGAAAGTGCAGCAAAGTGCTTTTTTACGGAGACAGTGGAGTACTATGTTTTCTACGGAATTAAGTGAATACACCTAGAAGACAAGTCCAGATATGCCGGGCATCTAGACAAAGGCTTCCTGCTGATCCTGGGTGGCAGGGTGTCTCTGGTAGCCATGGTGAAGTTGGATGAGTTTAAACATTACATGCTGGAAATTGCTTACAAATGAGTCAATAATGAGTCTCTTGCCTTTAGTGAAGCTGGGTGAAAAATGTTTCAAACTCAGATTTGGAAAATTATGCTTTGAGTCACAAAGGTTCCAGCTACTGTTGATTAAAGAAAAAAAAATCTTCAGATTCTCCTTTCTGTAGTGGGGTGGGGAGGGGGAATACAAGCACGAAGGCCAGTAACACTCAGGAGAAAGACTTCTTAGTGGACTGAGTAACAGGAATCCATTAATTTCTCAAAATTGTAACTGTGTCCAAGTTTGGGAGCAAACTTATCCTGGTTGGAGGGCAGGTATGCGCCAGTGCCATGGAGGAGCACACGAGGACTCTTCTAACAGTGGGCTCATCTCCCAACAGGACAGTAACGCGCTACCCCAGTATACCTCAGCAGCTCATCAAGTCAAAATCTTTTGAACTCTCTGGGTCTCAGAAGACATCGCTCTCCTCTTTTCCTCAATCAACCTTTCTGCTCTCAGGTTACCACTGCCATTCAAGAACAGGAAAGTATGTCCTTCTTACACTTGTGTGTGAGATGGTGGCTTCTATAGAGGAAAAGGCCATCTTTTCTTGCTCTTGGGGCTAACGATGGTTGTGTGCTCTGGGACTTTTCTTCCTCCCAGTGTCCTGTGTCTCTAGTAAGCCCTTCTCTTGCCTCTTCCCGACAGGTTCTGAAAATTCTGTCCTTATTCTATGGAAAGGACAACTTTATTTTAGCTTCGGGGACCCTCAAGACCCAGCCTGGTGAACTCATCTGGGGTTATGATGGGAGGCTGATTAACTGACTCATAGGCAGTAATTAGAATGGCTTACCTTCCTTTGGAGAAAAGAACACACAAGTGCAGATAAAAATTTTAACATTTAAAATTGTATGCAGGGTTAATTACTTCATTTCATAGGTGGGCACATGTTCAAGCTCCAAAAGACCATTTGTGTGTGTGGCCGAGGAGGGCACAACACAGAAGGAATGAATGTGTGCATCTGTGTGTACGTGCGTGTGTGTATAGTGGGGCCGGGGGCTTGGGGGCACTAGCTGACCACGTGAGCCAGAAAACACACCCGACAGCCTGCTTTCCTAGCTATACAGCAGGAAAGACTATAATACCCACTAAGATAAAAATGCTTCAGACTGAAGAAAACAAACAAAAGCCCCGACACACCCAAACTCCTCAGGCTCGTGGACGGTAGGGAGAGAATCCACGCTGTGCCCCGTTTGCTGCCTTCTCCTGATGACCATGGAGTTTTACCACACCCACTTGCAGACTGAGTAGTCACCTAAAGAGGTCTTTCCAAATCTCAATTAAAACATTTTTCTCTAAAAGAAAAATTTCGGTATGACCTGAAAGTCATTTGCCTTAAAACAACTCTGCTCTATAATGAAAAGTCATTTCTCTTCTGTGTGGTCAGATGCAACTTTTCTTTTGGTCCGGGGATTTTTTGTCCTAGGCGACACTGCCCCCTGCTGTGACGGACGCCCAACTGCAGGAAGTATTCTTACTCTAATAGATGTGCAGATCTGGTCTTCTAAATATGTACTGCTTGTCATGACGTACCAATTACTGTCATACTGTCTCTCAAGTAAATGTTTAAAAAGAAAAGGGTAATAAACAAAAACAAGAGACAAGAAAAATATTGTCACAGGACTGTCCTGCTACAATGGTGTATATGGTTAGATTTCTAAATTTCAGTGTAAAAATATGTAACTATTCCTATTTAAAAAAATTAAAACTTTTTTTCTTAATATTCTGTAGAGACTTAAAGTTTAACTTATCAATACTTGACAGAAAATACCTGTTCCATGTTATGCCTAAGATATTTGATATTCAGACAGATAGTAAGGTTAACCTCAACTGCCTATGTTATAGGGCAGTAAGCTTCTCTTCTGGAGGGTTAACAACCTAAGTTTGCAGACCAAAAATTAGAGAAATAGAAGGGCTGCAAGAACGGTCAACATTTTGGCCCTAGCCATTCAAGGTCAGTGAGGACTCAGGGCATAAGCCAACCTGTACTGTAATATTCTGTAACTCAGTTGTGTCCCAAATTTTCTGATCAAGGAGATGATTATGGGGCCACAGAGGAAAGTGATCGATGATGGAGAGTGTGCCGAAGGAGAGTCACATGGAGAAAAAAACATTCTCTCAGGCTTTCACAGAGAGCAAATTGGTCAAGCAATGGCCGTGAGTCATCTACATGGCTGACACTCACAAAGGATCTACAAACTGTGGTGCAGGGTTTCAGGGTAAATCCTGAGGGGATCTGACTGACCTTATCAGATACAAAAGCTACATTTCTTGTTATATAGGTCTTGCTATATCTTGGTCTTAACCATCCAACAGAGAAGTATAAAAAGTAAAGCCATATTCATAGGCTGAGCTGTAAAAGGCTCAAGTCAACAACTTCTGACATTGCCAGTCTTATGGAAAACCCACTACTATTATGGACTACTGGACTGTATTGGAGCATTTTGCCCAACTCACGCACCTACGATACTTAAATGACAATGGAATACCCTTCTCTGACAAAACTAAACAAAAAAGGGGATACAAATGAAGGACCATTTTGTATCTGTATATTCAAAATAGGATGGGTATACAGCTACATTCTCTTAATTCAATAAATAGAGATTTGTTCTAACAGTGTTTGTGGACAGGATATCATGTCAATCTTGTACAATGAATAACAACTAAGACAACAATATGCAATGTATTATTGAAACTGTGCTAGTAATCGGTTTTCAAACTGTCTCACTGCCATTTGTTTCTCAACAAAGTTATTTAAAAAAATAAAAGATGTGCAGAGAACACAATTTTTAAGACTTTATTTTGAATAATATATCATGATTTATCCCATTTAATTTTCATAGTGCATAGCTACGTATGGCAGTATATACGGGAAAAAAACCATCAGAAATACCCCAAACAGAAGTCTGTTAGAAGAGACATTTTATGTATCGATGAATGTGAATGAAATATTGTAACTCAGAATCCATTAGATAAGCTTAAGAATCGTGCAAAAAAGATGGTGGGGAAGAGCAGTAAGTGCAACTTATAGTGTTCTGCATATAAAAACTACACATACTCTTTGGATTAAAGATAATGAGTTTGGTTATGTCTTGACAAAAACCTGTTAAAGAGGTGTGGATATTGTCATGCTGTACGTGATAACAAAATACTCAAGGCCCCAGGGGAAGGTCACCAGCGCTCGGAGACTGACGCGAGGTAGGTCAAGCACAGTACAGAGAAACGGGACAAAGACGACGCCACCTTTGCCTAAGTCAGCAAAGCCAGCGAAGGGGCGCCAGAACAGCTCTACCTGCGGCACTACGCTTCGTGTTCCCTGCTGAAGAGGTGCACTGTGCGTGTGCAAGCTCCGGGCTCCCTCCGCACTACAAGCTCGGTGAGCAAGACCAAGCACTCAGTGCGTAAGGCCTCGGCATCAGGACAAGTTTAATTTCATACATGAAAGAACAGAAAGAATGTAAACTTAGAAATGGCCTTCTTTCCATCCAAGACGCCAACCTTGCCTTTGTACAAACTGTCTTGGCACCAGCGGTGCAGGGACGCAGTCAAGCTTCCAATTCCAAGACTTCCCATTTAGGAAGTTACGGAAAACTAGAGGTCACCTTTATTTTTAAAATCAAATGTTTAATGAAGATTTTTGAAGTTAAGATAGAAAAATCTGCTAGGAAAAGTAAAATCTTCTGGTTGCTTTTATTATATTCTTTTTATTTTCTTCGAGTGGCATTTTGCAGTAGCAAGGCAGGCCGCGCTGGCTGGGCTGGCTCGGAGCCGCCCGCCGCCCTCCGCTGCTCTCCTAGCACATCCTCTTCTTGCACTCCGCCGAGCAGAACACCATGCCCTCCACAGGCATGAACTTCTGCCCCATGAGGCACTTGCTGCAGCACGAGCACAGGAAGCACTCTGCGGACGCGTGCCAGCTGAAGCCGTTGTAGGTCACCCGCTGCACTTCCGGGTCGATGGCGTTGTGGCAGCCCTGGCACACCTGCTCAGGAACGATAAAGGTGGGGGAAAGGTGAGCCCTCACGCAGCGGCAGCAGCACGTGCACCTGAAGACAAACGAACAGGCTTCCTCGCACGGTAAGCTACAGCAGGACGGCGGCCGCGACAGCACGCACACGGAGAGGCCGGCTAGCTCACCCTGTCGGCCATACGCCACACGCTGCGAAAAACAGCGGGCAAAGACCAGACAGGTAATTTACAGGGCGTCTCGAAGGCAGCCGTAAGCAGCACGCGTGCTTTCAGCAGACCCTACTGGCTGGCGCACTGGTAATCATAAAGCAGTGGCTTGGGTGATGCTCCCCTCACTCAGGACAGCTCTGAAGTGGGCATCTGTCTTCCCTACAACATACGAGATTATCATCATCGCTAATTTCTAGACAGTGGTCAATTAGAAAGAATCATGTTCAAGGTAATTAAGGACTCAATTAAAAACACTGACAGTGTTTTAGAATAATGAATTTGCACTAAAAATAACTCAGTTAATTGGCTTCTGTTCTGTCAGAAGTCAGAACTTATGCATGACCTACTATGTACAACATTAGTACCTACATTCCCTGCCACTCAGTATGTCTTACATTCATATATACACACATGCATACGCCTATACACACATTACTTAACTGAACATGTATATAAGAAATAAAACATTTTCTTGTATTAATATAGCAGAAAACAGAACAATAACCCACTGAAACTCCTAAAACTCTTGAGAAATCCCATGTACTTTCTTGTTTATATAAGGGCTAAGTAGATGTAAAACTCGTGTCTTTGATTATTTTACAACAAATGAAGTAATCAGGATTATGCAGATGACAGCGGCTGATCTTACGCAACCCTGGCCTCCTATGTCAGCTTCAGGACCTCCTAGATGGGGAGTGGTAAGGTGAAGGGGACCGAGCTGCCTGAGCCACTCGGCTGAGGCGCCCTCACCATGTGGGGCTGCCCAGGAAGCTGCTGGCGTAGGACGGGCAGGAGGCGACTGCACATGGGCTCTGCAATCGCTTCTGATGGTTTTAGAGCTACGCTGCTTCTAGTTATAGATATTACAGTACTGCTCTGTAATCTATAATTTTTTTTTGTAATCTATAATTAGCAACCATACACTTCTACCTTAATTCACTGAGATGAAATAGGTAACTGTTCAGTTACATGTGGAATTAAGAAAACTAGGTAAAAAATAACTAATGAGAGAATTTAGTTTTACACGTGAAGGGAAAATGTTTCTGCCCCATGAGGCACCTCTACCCTTACGTCATTCCAGGAAAAGTCTTCAAACCCCTCCTGCTTCAAGCACAAACTGCCAAGCTGCAGGACAGGCCTCCGCAGGCACAGTCCTTCCTGTGTGCGCTAGGTCGCCTGTTCTTCTTTAATTTTATCTTCTTCTATTTTTAATTATTTAGTATAGGGTCTACAGGGTCTCACTACATAGATCGGACTGATTCTCGTTTTCAGCCTCCTAAACGCTGGGATTAGAGGCGTGCGCCACCAAGCCCAGTCTCAATCACTGCCTCAGTGCCCCCAGGGGGTGGGACAGGGCCAGCAGGCACCCCTGGGATTGAACCCCAGCCCGCGCTGCGCTCTGCCTAAGCAGGCGCTTTAGTCTGCTGAGCTGTCTGGCCAGCCCTTAGACCGCCTGTTCTTAAACCTTCCATATTTTAAGTTATTTCCTTCGATCTCTCTTCCTCTCACGTGAGCACAAGGTCGCCAGGCCAATGGCTTCTAGCTCGGCCCTGCGAAGCCGCACGCATGCGGCTCTTGGGGCTGCTTGGGATCCCAGTGGCCATGCAGAGACAAACTGAGTACCGCTTTCCTCTGTCCAGTTAAGTTTTATCTCAGAAAAGCCCTGTTCTGAGTTGAGCACATGTTCACACCTAAAAATGTGGTATTTTCTCTCTTTTCGTAAAGCCTAAAGGACTTCAGCAGATCAGTGCTGTGAAGGAGAAGCTCCGAAATTCTCCACCGCGTGCCCACTGCATGCGCAGGAGCCCGCCGTCACGTGGCTTTGTTCAGGAGACAGGCCCACACAGCCACTTCAGCACTGCGCAGGGCTCAGGGGTATCATCTTACTGAGAAAGCGGATCTTCTAAAGGAGATGATGCTACAGAAAGAATTTAACAATGTGGGAAGTCTTTTTTTTTAAAGTCAATGTGTGCTTATCCTGTTGATTAGGCACAGTATAGTAGAGAGGAGCTTGTTACAGCTAAGCAAAGCAGTGTCATCTGTTTAAACCCTTCTTCAGTAAATACTTCTTAATCACCTACTACATTGTTCTAACAGTGGGAGTACGGCAGAAAAAGTTCCTTGCTTACACCGAGCTGATGCTGCAGTCTTAGAGAACAAGGCAGCACGTGTGTGTTAGGGTTTGGATGTTCCGCGAGGGCCAAGGCATGCTCTTCGGGAAAATGACTGGTTCACGGGGCTGCTGCTACCTGACGCTAATTTGCTGGAAAGAGAAGGTGGAGCCCGAAGAAAGCAGCTCACGGGGTGCCTGTGGGGACGGCCTGTCTCTGGCCCCGGCCTCCCATCCGCCATGGGTCCGCCTTGTGCAGGCCTAAGGCCCAGACGCCCGCTGTCCAAGGAGGGGAAGCTCTCAGACTATGGACGAGTCGACCTATGTCAGGCATTTTACCAAAATGACAGAAGCTAACCCAGAAAACTGGGAAAAGAAGTAGACCACATCTATGACTATCCCCGACCTCTGTAACTGTTTCTCTGACTATTATCTGTCCGTGGGAAAACCGAAGTGTTCAGAAGTCTTCGGAACTCACTTGTGGGAGGAGCTTGGAAAGGTCTGGGCAGAGCAGGAAAGCTCTGGAACATTATAAATGGGATTTAACAGGCAATCCTGGTGGCAGCTCAGAAGGCCGGAAGGCCTCTGGGAATGCAAACAGTAAAGGCTGCTGACTTCAAAGGGGAGTGAGGTTCCTACTGAAAGCCTGACTAGAGGCCGTTTAGGGCACCTTCCAGCAGAGCTTGCCTGGATTTCGTCCATGCCCTGAAGCACTATGGGAGGCTGAATGTGAAAGCGATAGAGCACTTAATGTGGTGGGAGGGGATCGCAAGGCACACTGAACTGAGGCAGTGGCACGGGTACTGCTGTGTGAATGGGGAGCAAAGGCAGAGGGGAGGACGGGAAAGACCTGCTGGTAGACCGGAAAGGACACTAACGCTGCTGAAGAGAGCAGTACCTTAAAAATAAGCAGAATTACGAGGTACTAGGACAATACACTTGTCCTCAGAGGACCTCTACAGTTCGTCAGGCACTACAGATCCGAGGCTGATGGACAGAAGGTACACACTCCTCAGAACGCTACGGCTATGGGAAAAGCATCCCCAGGAGCCTTGCTTGTGTAAGGCCACCTAGGAGGCCATTTCCCCAAGATTCATCTCACTGTGCTCACCTGTTCAAATGGTCAGCGCCACTGAGCTACGGTCTAAAGAAGCCTGGCTACTGCTGGCAATGGCAGCAGACTACAGCATGTTACACATTGCTGGTTTTACAGGCAGGCAGCACTGAAGAGTTACGGGATCATGGAGGTTGCCACTGATTCCAAAGAAAGGCTTGGGGAGCTAGACACTAAATGGAAGGTCAGAAGCCTTGCAGGCAGCCTTTCAAGTGATACTGCAGGTAGCTGCAGGAGAGAAACAAAAGCTACAGCAGAGACTCCAGCAACCTGGAGATGTGAGGAATACAGAATGTGAGTCAAGGAAAGCGGAAGGCAGTGAGCCGAGTCAGCCCCCGGCAAGGCCACCTTTCGCAGCTCAAGTCATGCCAACGTGTGCCCAAGGGCTGCACATGCACAGCAGGGCTTAATGTCTGCCTGAGGTTGCCAGGCCTTGCTTGGTCCTATCCCTTCACATTATGCCCATATTCTTCTCTTTTGGAGTGGGAATGTCTACCTTACAGGCATTGTTTACCTTGTACACACACGTTGGAAGCATGTAAGTGTTTCTCTTAACTTTTAAGGGAGCTCACAACTCGGTCTGCCTATGCTGGAGCAATGCTGGAACTGCTGAGGCTTTGTTGACCTCTGGAGAGGGGCTGGATGCATTCTGTACTATGAAATGGGCCTTGGGCCTTTGAGAGCATGGTGACATATGATGGTTTGGATCGATTACACCCCTCAAATGCTGCCTGGGGGGCTTCGGGGGAGCATCAGATCATAAAGTCTCTAAAGTCATCAAGTGACTGCTTCAGTACTCAAGGTGGGCCAGGTGGAGGAGGGGATGGTGGAGCCTAGCCTCGGGGCCTCCAGCCCCTCTCCCAGGCTCCCCAATTTCGCTAGATTGCTCGGCTCAGCCGTGCTCTGCAATGCGCAGGCGCCCCCGGGCTCTGCTTCCCCACAGGCCTGGTGAGACAGCGCTCGGAGACTGAAGCGACCGAAGCTGTGAATAACTAAGTCTTTGCTCCTGTATGTTGGTGATGGTGAACCTTTTACAGACGAAACTGCAGCCCCAAACCTGCCACAAGTGCTAATACTGTGATCAAGCCTGAATACTGAGGTTTCAGTTTAGGAAAAACAACTATAAGCCTTGAGACAGCTGCGCAGGAGAGCTCCCCATGCGCCCCGGGACACACAGGCATGGAATCTGATTCGTACTCATGAAAACAAAATTCATTCCCCTTAAGGAGTTTCCTTTCAGTGACAGTCCTCCTCTCTGGCAGCACTTACAATCCGATCTGTAAACCCACGAGTAGAAGGAGCCACCCTGAGGGGGCCTGGCGTCACTGCATGTGTACAGCTTCCTAACAGCACGACTGGACCCCAGCACGGCCTGTGCGTCATCTATTCTCTGTTGATTTGTGTCAGTTGTTTTGTCACAGCAATGGAAGCTAACACCACACCGAACCAAAAACCCTTATTACAAGATCTTAAGATGCAGTACTTACTAAGATATTCTTCCACAGGCCATTACAACGCTATTTACAGAAGATGAATTTAGCTAGACAAGCCACAGGATAATTTGATTAACTTTTTTTTTTTCTGGAAAAAGGAAAATCCATAATGATTCTAAAGTAAATGAGAAATATGGGAAGACAAGGCAGCTACCCAATATTTCCTAACATTAGACCCTGGAGATACGGAAACAAAAGGGCCAACTCTACTCTGCAGCTGCCTACAAAGTCAAGCGAAGGAGACAGGTCGGGGACGTTAATCTCACATATACACACCACTGTCTGGGAACATGGAGAACCTTGTCAGAGACAGAGAAGTGGAGCTTGGAAGCAGGGAGTCAGGAAAGGGGCTCAGAAAACAGGGACATTCCTCCTTTAGTCTGGAGGAACGTGTAGGAAAGGCCAGGTTAAGCAAGGACTAGGGAGGAAGTACCAGAAAAACTAGTTAAGATGACCCACATCAAAGCCAGCAATGTATAAACTACAAGAAGCACGTAACAGGTGGAAAGGTAACCAAGGTTAGATAAATAATACAAGTGATAGGAAGGCAAGAGGAGAGCAGACCTATTAGAGGCTCAGTGACCACAGCTGTTGGAAGAGCGTCTCCCATGAGTATGGAAGGTGGCTTTTGAGCAAGAGGAGGAACAGAAGGGACAGGGAGCAGACCCGATCACTTTTACATCCCTGTTTATAAGTACTACCATATAGGAGGGGACCAATAATACCTCTAGCCTTGCCATCATGTGCTGGCAGCTCTAAGAACAGCAGACACAAGAAAAGCTACACACTCACATTAACTGGGCATTAACCCCACACAAATCCAGGTACAGGCCAAATTCTGTCATCCTATATCTGGTCTATAGGACTTAAAAAGGGGACACTATACTCCCCAGGTGGCAAAAACAATGTCCTCCTGGGCGGCCCAGTAACACACGTCCAGATGCAGCTAAGACATGAATCATCTCTAGAAACACTTCAACGGAATCGGATTCGTACTCATGAAAACAAAATTCATTCCCCTTAAGGAGTTTCCTTTCAGTGACAGTCCTCCTCTCTGGCAGCACTTACAATCCGATCTGTAAACCCACGAGTAGAAGGAGCCACCCTGAGGGGGCCTGCGTCACTGCATGTGCACAGCTTCCTAACGGCACGACTGGACCCCAGCACGGCCCGAATGCTGCCTAGAGGCCGCCTCCTGCTCCTCATCTGTAAGCTCGTTCAACACCAGCACGGCTCTAGTCACAAAGCGAGCACAGGCAGCTGGGTCTCCTCCGCGCTGCTCACCACAGCATGGTTCTTCACGTAGCACGGCTTGCACACAGGCTTGTCGTTAACCATCACGTATACTGCCCCGGCGAGGACGCTGTCACAGTCAAAGCAGCAGAAATGCTTCAGATGCCAATTCTGGTTTTCTGCCTGAGTGTACTCATTGCTAAAGATCAGCTGGGAAGAGGATAAAAATGAAGATTAGTTGGGCATTTTTCATTGTGCTGCAGATGATAAAGTTAGGTTGTTCAGACAGGCACTGAGATCTGCACCTCCAGGCGATCAAACACTTTCCTGGGGCTTAAAGTCTGAACATTAACACTAAACCTGAACTTGTTACTGCACCCTTTTGTATCTGAACAATCTCGCATTAGTTAACATAATTAGCATCTAGAATGATTAGAATACAGTTTATTTTATTAACCTTCTTTGGATGTAAACAAAGCAACTAATGTTAATTCCCACTGCTCTCTGGGTAAGCGGCTGCAGAGGAGGATGCGGAGCCTGCCTGTGAGTGCCCCCCAGGAACAAACCTCGTCACAGCCAGCACACCGGGGCTTCTCACTGTCACAGTAATGCCTGCCACAGTACAGCTTCCCATTCTTCCAGAAATAAATCATGTCAACCAGGAGCTCAGCACAGGCGCTGCAGACGAAGCAGGCGGGGTGCCACAGTTTCTCGTAGCCAGCCCGTTCCGCGTAGATGGCTGGGTCCCCTTCTTTCATGTTTAGTTTGCAGCCATAGCAGGACTGAAAGGGAAGCATCCGAAACAGCCTGGTCACTGGAAGGCGCATTCTTGCCGTCCGCCACAGCAGCCACGCAAAGCAACCAACGTGCGACAAGCGCACAAGAGATGGCTGCCATTGCAGCGCCCAGTCTGTCCACCCAGAGAACGTGCTACTTCTGTGAAATGGAATCTCTCAGCTTTTTTTTTTGCAGGGTCTCACTATAGAGCTTGGACTCACAGTGATGCTCCTGTTTTCTGCCTCCCTAGTGCTGGGATTACAGGCATGGGTGAGCATACCCAGACTCCATCACCAGCCCAGCGTGCCTGGGGACAGGGCTGGCACGGCACGTGGTGCCAGGAATCGAACCCTGGCCTCTGCACTTACCTAAGTAACCGTTTAGTCCGCTGAGTTATCTCACCAGCCCTTCTTGAGGCTTTTCAGCCTACCTTTTTCATCCTATTGTTTCTTAAAAGTCATTGGTGGAGGGGCTGGTGAGATGGCTCAGTGGTCTAAAGCACCTACTTAGAACAAGCTTAGCAGAGCACAGGGACCGTGGTTCAATCCCCCAGCACCACATGCCAGCCAGCCCCGCCCCCTGATGGGCTGAGCTGGCCACACACACACACACAAATA
>NW_004524789.1:1824246-1834249 GCF_000260255.1 Octodon degus
TAAGAAGAATATATGCAGTGTGTTATTTGTTGAAACTGTACTTCGATTTGATTTGAAACTGTCTCATTGCTATCTGTTTATCAATAAAATTAAAAAAAACAAACAAACAAAAAAGAAATTTTCACCTGAATTTTACATGAATTCTTCCAAAAATGACAGTTTTAGAGTTTACTAGTTAACTTTTCTCCAGTGCTAACCTTAACAGCTACGTGCTAACTGGATGGATGAGAATATGTTACAGTGTGTTTCGATCCGAGGCTTTGTTCATTTGTGCTGTAATTATCTACCTTTGGATCATCAGAAAAGGATGCCAACTTGCTTCTCTGAGAGAAACACACACACACACACACACACACACACACACACACAGATGCGTGCCAACAGAGCGACACAAACTTAAGTCTGAACTGCAGGCAAAGTCTCACGGGCAAAATTGGTCCACTTAAACATATGTTCTTTTTATTTATAGGAAAAGACAGTAGCTACCAGAAGTAGAGCAGGACACAGACTCTGGATCAGGAGGACATAGTGAAGCAGGAGGGCAAGACCAGCTACTCTGCATACAGAAAACTACAGTTATCCCCGGCAACATATTAGCAGAAACTCTGGCTTTAGACATCAAGTTTCAAACATAACGATGCTCTAAAGTGAACTTTCATTTGATTTTGCCTTGTACATACATACTCCTTTGGGAAACAGCGGTTCTCAGAAAGAAAAAGCCCATGAAATACACGAACTGGGTCACCAACAGCACCACTCTACTCACATACTGGGGCTTTCTGTGTTCTGCAGGCTTGTCCCCCACGGCCCCCGCTGCTGCTGGGGTGCTTCTGTCCCCGCTGGGGAGGCACGTTCTTTGGGGACCCTGAGCATCCATCTCAGAGGGAAGTTTGACGTCTCCGACTCCCAGAGCCTCACTCTTGTATTTCTTCACAAACTGCTCCATCTCCTTCACCTCCTTGGGAGACAACTCGTGGCACCTGGAAGGGTCCTGGTCGTGCGCCGGGAGCTGCTTGGCCAGCTGCTTCTTCCGGTACTGCGCGCCCTCGGAACCCGCCACCGGCTGCTTGTCCTTGGGCAGCATCCGCATGTACTGCCTGGCCTGCAGCAAGGAGAGACACGTTACGCGCGGGAGTACTGGCCGTTGGGCACCGGGAGCAGCACGAGCAGGAGGCTGAAGAGTGGAGTGACCCATCAGCAGCAGCTCACTTTCATTCTGTAAATACCTTGGGATGTTAACGCATTAGAAACTGGCAGACAACACAGAAGCAGGTGGGTAATACACACATAGCTCTTGATGAATTTTTCAGTTTATAAAAAGATTTTAATTGCTTCTATTTACTTGTGCTAAATCAACAAATCTATGACTGAAAGGCAATGTACATTTTTTTGGCAGACTTAGTTACAATGGCCTGTGGATGAGCAGCATCTTCATCCTATGAAAAGCAACACCACAAATTCACTTAAATGACCTAACTTTTTTCAGAGACTTCTAAATGCTTCATCCAGTTGTCATAACAGTGGAAGGAGCTCAACACAAACTTGAATTTTTTTGCCTTATACAGTAAAAAAACAAAATGTTTAACATTTTTTATTCAGCAAATGGCAGAAATTTATTCCTTAATTATTCTCTGCCAGTTTATGAAAAATCTTCTCAAAGGAAAACCAGGAGTTATTAGACTGATAGAAAACATGCAATTTTCAGGTAGTTATTAAGCACAGTAGATCACTCCCTGCAACCTTTCAGTAGGCAGAAAAATTCTATGAGGTATTTTCTAGTCTTCCTTTCAAAAAAAAAGCAATAGGAGCTGGAGACCAAGTAATGGGATCCCCCACCCCAAGTAACAGATGAAGGATACATGAGGTTGGTATGTCACTAACGGAACTGTCCTGAAGAAAGTCCAGGACAAAGGGATTCCCACTGCCTTGCACTTACCAGCGCCTGGTTCTGGACAGGAGGAGCCCACTCATAGGTGACGGTGTTGATAGACACATTCTTCTTGGCGGCCACTGGGTTGGTCAGGATCATCACGTTGCGCTTGTACATGGGGACTCCGTCCGACTTCAGCTTCGCGATCAGGGTGGTGTACTTGGTGTCTTCAAAGAGCTTCCCCACTTTCCGGTCCTCTTCGTTGCTCAGGAGGAGGTCATGCTCCTCTTGGCCACACTTGCAGTTACGACATATCTTTCTATAATTGAGAAACATAAGCAGGAAATGGTTGGCTACACCGCACTGGCAATAAGCATCAGCACACACATATAGTTCACGCAGCACTTTTAAACATTTATAATGGTATGCAAAGGCCAGTCTTTCCTGGGGGAAGGGTGTTTACACACAAATATAAGCAAGACCGAAATACAGAACATATCTTGTGTCTCGGCTACTTTTCTCTCATTGCTGGGACAAGTATCTGACACCAAAAGAAAGGAAAGGTTCATTTAGCTCACAGTTTTAGGAGGTTTCAGACCACACTCAGCTAGCTCCAAGGCACACTGGCACACGGCAGAGGGCAGCCATTCACGGTGGCAGCACGGAGCAGAGCAAAATGGAGCAGCAGCAGCAACCCTGGCTACAGAGAGCAGGTCTGTGCCCCTGATGTTACTTAGGTTCAGGCCGTCCGCCCCAGGTGGCTGCAACACCCCTAATCCCAGCACTGGACCAAGAATGAGTCACAAAGTCTAGAAGCCGCCCCATGACTGCAGGAGGCTTGGGGGGACACCTAGACACAAGCCACACCACCTGTTCCTTCTAAGACTTTGGACTATGACTGAAAAGCACATGCTCAAGGGACGTGAACCCTTCTGCCCCTGCTTGTTCTCACTGGAACAAATAAAAACATAAAGAAAAACAAATCACAGCACTGGGCTTCACATTTTACTGCATGTTAATGTTTCATTGCCTTTTCCCACAACAAAGCTGTACGTGAAAACAGGAGACCAACAGCACTTTTGCCGTCAGACGACCTTTCTCGCTTCTTTTCCATTCCCATTTCTCTTCCCTTCCCATCTCCATCTAATGCTTTCTTTAGCTTCCCCTTTCTTTCACTCATTTCTTTCTTACTTGCTTACCACCTAACCGTGTCTTCCACTATGTATACAAAGACAGGTGAACAAGTGTCTGCCCGTGTGGCAGGGTATCACCTCCTGTGCCCAGTCTGCCCAGGATCGGCTTTGCAGAAGTCAGACATCCACTCGCAGAGCCTGCCGTCCACCCGCGTGCCGGGCAACGTGCTCTGCGCAGGGCAGCGTGGAAAGCAGGCTCCATCACCAGCCTCCCGGGACCACCCTGCCAGGGAGTAACTTTCGCTTGAGCTGGGGAGAAAGTGCTTCCACAGGAAAGTGACATTTAGGTTGGATGTGGAACATACAGTTTATGCTAGGCGTAGGGAATAGGAAAGAAGGGAGGAGTAAAGCCCTCCTCCACTGTGGGTAGAAAGAGGGGTTACCTGCAGGAGTCCTGCTTTAGAAAAAAGATTGTTCCTCAGGGAACCAGCAGAGCCTGGTATGGCTGTAATGAGAATAAGCGGAATGAGCAGAAGGCTGAGAAGGCAGGCCTGTGGTCGTGCAGGCCTCAGGAGGACGCACCAGGGATCTGGCCTTCATTAGGAGCGCAACCGGTGGGCAGGGAAAGGCTTCAGGCAACACGATACCACGATCAGATCTACACGGAATTTTAAATGCCACAAACCCGCCCCATGGAGAACGACTGAGGGTAGCACAAATTTGGAAGTGGGGAGACTTCCTGCTAACTGGGCATTTAACTTGCAATGGAATGGCTCCTAGTGACAGGGACTTGTGGCCAGTTCACAAGTGAATTTCCATGTTTGATGGCTAGTGTTGTGGTCCAGGCAAGACGTGTTATGGCTTGGATTAAGGCTTCACCAGCAGCGATGAAAAGACGCAGACTGGAGCTGTCCCTGAGTGTCAAAGTTACCTAACCGTGCCCCTGGGGGTCACGTGGGTGTGACGCTGGGTTCTTACGCAGGAAAACTGTGGCATCAGAACCTGCAGCCGAGTCTGAAACACAGGACAACAGGTCGGCATGTTCTGGAGATCTCACACTCTCAGAACTCAGTAGGCTCGGCTTGCACCTAATGCACTGAGGAACTAACAAGAGATCTTCACAGCTCACATGCTCAAACTGGAAGGGAGGAAACAAAAATCATGAAGCAAAGTATTCAACTCAGGAAGCTTGGGAAAAAAGGCAGAACTACCCTGGAGTACCAGAAAGGAAAAGAAGACTAAGGGCAGAAACCGATAAAGTGAATAGCTGCTTTTCCTTACACGCAGAAGTGGCTCTGGAAATACTTTAACACCTTTTGTGGTAACAGCTTAGTAACTTCATCAAAAGAACTAGCAGAGTCTGGGAATACTGGCACGTGCCTGTAATCTCAGTGTTGGGGAGGCTGAAAATAGGAGGTTCACTATGAGTCTGATCTGGTAATGAGACCTTGTAGACCCTGGATTAAGTACATTAAAAGAAAAGAAAAGAAAAGAAAAGAAAAGAACTAGCAGGATTTCAGAGTTTCAGGAAAAAGCAAAACGAAAATCACACCCTAGGCAAATACTGAACTCTGTACAATGGTTTTCAGATTGGAAACAAGAAGGTAATCTGATATATCTAATTCTATTCCTACCATCCTGAAGGTATGGCTCTGAGCAGTGAGAACAATTTTAAAATAGGAAACATAAGCATTCATCAGAAAGGAAGAAACTAAACTCTTACAGATACTACGGCTGATCGTATGGAAAGGCAAGTGGCTACACTGAGAACTCAAGTTTAGGCAGGTGTGGTGGCACAGGCCTGCCAACCCAGTGACATGGAAGGCTGAGGCAGGAGGAGCGAGGCTGGGTGACCCAGCACCCTGATGAATCTCTGTCAAGTAACAAATCAATAGATAATTATATATACTTGGGTCTTGAATGTTCTTAAAACTGTTTTCAATATATGAACTCAAATATTAGATCTCATGCACAGTAAGAAGGGGGGACAGAGATAGGGTAGGGGGAGATGTGGACAGACAGACATAAGGGTAAAGAGGCAAATTCCTTTTCTTGCACACACGTTGGGCAGAAGCCTTTAGGTGGCAACACTTTGTGGAGACAGCCTGTCTTAGTACAGCAATAAAGGACTCTTCCTCCCACCTGTCATCTCCTAGGCCCAGCCAGTGGAAGGAGCATGTCATCCTGTAAGAGCATGAGTTTTATTACTGCTGTCTTCAGGTACCAAAACCAGTGAAAATACTTACAAAACTGTCACACTACTTTTGGATCCCATTTAAAATGATCCTTTCCTGAGGAGAGTGGCGGGGTGGGGACTTAGAGCCTTGTGTGGCTGGGGACTAAGGCATGCACCTGAACAAGGAGAAGATGACTGCCTAAAGGGTCACGGATTTGCGAGGAACGCCAGCCTTGGGCCGCGGGCGTCATCTGCTTCACACCAGTATAGGACGAGCAGAACAAGGAGCACCTTTTAGCAGCTTTTACGATAAACGAACGGTAAAAGACACAGTAAGCGCAACAAAGCCTGGTGGTTACTGAGCACGACCAGCTACAGCACGCTTAAGCAGCGAGCACTTGCTGTGGGAGTTTGCACTAACCAAGCGTCCCGCAGCCATGTCTAGGATCGTTTACTCCTTGTCCTGGCCGCTCTCGGAAGGCCTCATATTCTGAGAATGCCTGTTTTGCTGTTGACTCATGCACCTACCAAGCATACCTTCATTACAAAAACAAACAAACAGGTTAAAACAGCACACCAGCATCAGCAGAGATGAGGGAAAACAGGTAGCCAAAAGATTCGTACGAGGCCTATCAATTTGCTAAGCAGGGAAGACCTGGGCCTAGCGCATTATCCAATCAAATCCAGCGCACGGTGTAACTGGGCGTCCCTACCTGAGCCCCAGATGGTGAGCCCTTGGTAAGCAAGGGTTTAGTAAGAATGCTCACAAGGGTGGGGCTGTCGCTCTGGCTGAAACTGTCACACCAAAGAGCTGGGAGGATCACAGTCCTCTCAGCTCCCCCCACGCTGCACCCCTGCTACAGGGAAAAGAGCTACCGCAACCACTATGCGAAACAGAGGCCTAGGCAGCTACTACTTATTCAATTTAAAAGCAAGAAAAGACCACAGTATCTGGTATGGGGGGTGAAGCAGGGGAAGGGATTTGCAATTAAATTTAATTAAATGCCTTTATTGACCTTTTAAAAAAGATGTAGAGGAACATGGGAGCTCTGATATGTGGCTGTGTAAAAAGTTATTTATACAAAAATAAATTAGGAGAGCTAGCGAGATAGCTGAGCAGACTAAGCGTCTGCCTAGGTAGGCATAGGAACTGAGGTTTGATCCCTAGCACCACATGTGGCGCCGGCCCCAGCCCTGTGCACACTGAGCCCAAGTCCAGGCGTGGCAGTGCATGCCTGTAATCCCAGTGCTGGGGAGGCTGAAAACAGGAGGATTACAAGTTTGAGCTGCCTAGTGAGACCCTGCACCAAAACAATTAGTAATAACAAAACCTCCCCATCTACTGCACATACACATGGAAACATTATTATGCATAAGCCAAAACTCTGCTCAAAAGAGCGAGCTGTTCCCAAGGGAGAGAGCCAAACCAGCGAAAGTACTGCCCCAGAAAACCAAGAGTTACAGCTGCAAGCTGAACGCAGTCAAGGGCTAGCCCTTAGCTTCCTGCTGTATCACAATTCATAAAAATTACTATTTTTCAGAGCAAGTCCCAGAAACCGGAGAGCCTTGCCGCGCTGCCAACAAGCTAGGGGATTTAAAGGCAGGGTCCCGGCGCTGCCGTGAGCCAGAACCGGAGGGCCGGGAGCCGCCCTGTGATAACAGGGATGCACATATATGGACTTGTGTGTGGGCCTCGGTGACAGAATCCAGCCAGGCAGTAATCCATCTAGGGTGGAGAAGTTTCTGTTTTTAGCCAGCTCTAAAGCAAGTGGAAAGTCTGAGGAGATAGCTGTTGTAATCAAGTAATACTTTCTTTAATCTGTAAAATGCAATAGTTTTATTGGAAGGATTTAACACAGCTAAGTCAAAACAGCAAAGATGTCACCTCCACAAAGGCCTATGATTATGAGATTACTGAATGGTAATGCAACAACTGGCTATAAACTCCTTCAACTTCTGTGTTTGTACTAGATGCGTCACAAATATTGGTCTCTAAATAGTATTTGGAAGTGTGCCAGTACGTAGCGGTTTTGACCGGGTAGGGACAGGCTCCCTCGGCCTTCGGTTTTCCTCTGCTTGTAAGACCCGCGGCAGGCTGAGGAAGGGGGCGCTCACAGCAGAGGAGCCCTTGCTCACAGGGGCCGCTCTGTCACAAGTCACAGCTCAGAGAAGACACCCTGGTGCCTTTCAAGGTTCACTGCGTATAACCACGAAAACATGCTTCCGCGTTTCTAATCTGCCTTGTGGGCGCGTGGTCCTCACAAGTTTTTATCAAGCTTTGGATTCAACTCAGGCGTTCTGTCTGTAAACCATGCTCCGGCGAGTTATTTTGCATGATGACATCTGGCTCCACGCGTTAAGACGCGTACAGGCGGATCAGGGACAATCAGGTGCACAGAGCGCCGTGGCAGATGGAGCTCCGTGCGGTCCCAGACGCTGGCCTCACACTGCTTCCATGCTACTGTGTCCGGGGAAGGGGAGCGTACTCAGAAGTGCTCAAAATCATCACTCAACCCCTCTTTAGGAATAACCTTTCTCTAGGGGCAGCAGCAAAACCCAGAGAAATCAAAAATACAGAAGAGACCTCAAGGCTGCTCGTTGGCTCTGAAGATGGAGGGGCTCTGCGAGGCAGCTGAGCGGCCTCTCGAGGCCAAGCAGCGCCTGCCTGAATAGCAGCCAAGGAGAAGACTGGAACTTCAGTCCTTTAAGCACAAAGGTCAAATTCCGGTACAAGAGGAACACGCTTGGAAGCAGATTCTCCCTCCAATTATTTAGAGAAAACTCTAACTTGGTGCACACTTTACGCCTTCGAGAGTCTAAGGAGGGACTCTGGTAAGCATTTCGTCCCCTCTCTCAAAATTTCTAAGATGAAGGGTAAATGGGATGAGGCAGGACACTTGCGAGCTCAAGGCCAGCCTGAACTGCTCAGTGAGACCCTGTCTTAAAACAAACAGATCTGGGGGGATAGCTCAGCGGTCTAGGTGCCTCCCTGGGAAGTGCAAGCGCAATGCTTGGTACGGCACGCTGTGCTGGCTCCACCCTGCGCATGCCGTGCCAAATCCGGGCGTGGCGGCACACGCCGTAATCCCTGCGCTGGGAGGCCACAAGAGTATCACTGTAAGTCTGAGCTGTACAGCGAGACACTGTACCAAACACAAAGAAATTTAAAAAGTAAAAAAAATCAAAACCCACCAAGCACCCCACAGAAAAAAGGGCAAAGAGACAGTGAGTCGATGAACAGGCATTGCTTTAACCTGTTAAGTTTGTAGTAATTTTTAATGCTGCAGTAGAAAACTATGACAAATGCTTACCGATTGCAATGCACAGGAATTGCTCATAAATTATATTTCTTCTTAAACGAGTAGAAGCAAGTCATCTTGTTTGGTTTTAGTTTATTAATATTCAAAATTATAGTTCATCTAGCTAAGTTGCAAGCAGCGGCCTAAGCTTTCGTAACTAACAATCCATCTCCAAGTTATGACAGGGCAGTGCCCTCTGGCCCCGGCGCCTTCTAGTCAGCTGTCCAGGACCGCGCTCCCCCTTCAGGACCCAGGGCCACGCTCCAGGGGCTGCCCCGGGAAGCCTGGCCAGCCTGGGCCATCCTCAGCAGTGGGCACGGGAGGCCCCACAGAGCAGCGGTACAGCCTCAGGGCTGGGTATTTACTTCCTGGCTTCCTAGACAACGCTAAAGGAAAAAGGACCAGTAAACTGGAGATGTGCGGGACAAGGAAAGAAGGCGATGTGACTGTGCCCCCTCACACTCACGTGCTGAAGGCTTAACCCCCCGGAGTAGCTACAGTTGGAGCCAGGGCTTTGGGGAGGTAACTGAGGTTCAAGGAGGTTCAAGTGTGGGGTCCTAACCTGATAGCACAGGTGGCCTTATGAGATGATACACCCTCACATACTACACACACACACACACACACACACACACACACACACTCACAAAGAAACCATCAAAGTACACAGTGAGAGGCAGCTGTCCAATCTAGGAAGAAAATTCTCACCAGAGCTAAACCATTTAGGATCTTCTAGCCTTCAAAATTAAGCGAAAATAAGACTGTGTCTAAGCCACCAACTCTATGGTATTTTATGTCAGGCCAAGCTCTGACTAACAAAGGGACAAGGGACAGTCCTCAGAAGTGCTGCTAGAGCTGGGACCTTTTGTTTCTTTGACATGGAAGGAAGTCTTTCCAAGCAGAGGGTAGATGCAAGAAGGCTCAGAAATTTCACCCAACGCCATGGAGCAGGCCAGGCACTTTGGGTCCGACAGCAAAGGCCAGGGATGGACGAAGGCCAGTGGGACTGAGGGTTTTTTTCCCCCTGAAAGATATTTTTATTTTCATTGCCTTGCTTCAGGTGAGAAAATAACTAAACCCCAGTTCCCAAAGCTACGTTCTACAAAACAGACATTTACGTGTTCACACTGCATAACCGATGTTTTAAATGCAGGACTTCTTCCAGTGTGTGTAAGGCTAATAATATATCTTGTAATCTCCAAAAGGCTGCACTGTACAGAGCTGAGCAGATAAAGAGTGGATCAGAAACCCGTGTTACGCGAGCTGTCTCTCAGGGTCAGGGCTGCCAGAGCACATTCTGTGTATCACAGAATAAACCATCTGCTTTATTGTTCCACCCAGCTGTGGTTTGTGTCTAGGTGTCCCCAAGGCCTCCTGCAGTCCTAGGGTGGCTTCTGGAGTCGGTGACTGATTACAGTGGGTGTGGGTGGGCAGGTGACTTGCATTACAACGTCAGGAGGGAGAGAGGCTGGCTGGCCGCCTGAGCTGCTGCCCGCCCCTCCCTCCCCCCTCCCCTCCCTCCCCC
>NW_004524789.1:1834349-1857592 GCF_000260255.1 Octodon degus
CCCCCCTCCCTCCCTCCCTCCCCCGGCTCTCTCAGCTTTGCTGCCACCATGAACAGCTGCCCTCTGCCATCTGCCACTCTGCCTTGGAGCACCTGAGTGTGGACTGAAATCTGCAGTAACTGTGAGCTAAATAAACCTTTCCTTTCTCAAATTTGAGTGTTGGGTATTTGTCCCAGAAACAGAGAACAATGAGATAGACCTCCTGGGTTATTTTCTTATTTTTTTTTTTTTACTAGCACCTGTTTGCAGGAGACATGGTTACACTCCTTATGGGGAGCTGGTGCAGGTACCTGATGTCCTAATACCTTTCTCATCTCTTTCCACTGCCCTCCCTCCATCTCCTGATCCCCTTCATATCTCAAAAATATCTACCTCCTTATCTCCTACTACCTATTTTTTCTTTTGCTCTGTATTTATATTTTGAGCTTTTCAGTTAACAGCAACCACGTGATGGCGAAGCTTTTGCCTCTCATTTATTTCCCTTAACATTACAGTCTTGAGGTACCTCCGCTGTCCTACAATGACTCAAGTGTACCTTTCCTTATGGGAGAGTAGTACTCCATTAAATGCCACAATTTCTTTCTCTACTGTAGGACATACAGGCTAATTCCAAGGCTGTGCTGCTGCCCTATGAACTGTTCTCCTATAAACGTGGACATGCATGTGTCACAGTAACATGGGGCCTTTGATTCTCTTGGAAGATTCCTAGAAGGGGAACAGCCTGTGTCAAATGGCTCCATTTTCTGAAGACGCTGCACTGATTTGCATGTGGCTGTGCTCGTGGACATTCTATCAACAACCATCCATTCCAGGCACCAGTCCTCTGGCTGAGGAACTACTGGCAAAGAAGCGGTTCCCGCTCTGCAGGGTGTCTCTTCCCTGGGAGTTTCTTTTGCTGTGCAGAAGCTTTTCAATTTGATTTGATGCCGCTTGTTGATTCTTGCTATTATTCCCAGAGAGTTCTTAAGCTATAAGGAAGTGTATTTTCATACTCACTTTCAACATAACAATCTAATAGTTACACAGCCGGGTGAATGGTAAAGAGGTAGAGAATAACTTCATTCCAGCTTCCTAAATATGCCCACGAAGCTCAGGAAGCAGTCAAGGATGACCGACCACGAGGCCAAAGACGATGCCACGTGGGGAGGAACCAGGGCCACCTCCCAGCTCTGTGGCCTGAGGTGGCTCTGCAGCATAAAATACTTTACTTCATGGACCATCTTGGAGCATCTGGTCTTCAAAGGTATCTGCCTCTGCTCTTCCAGTTATAGCTACAAACCCAGGCACTAATCAGGGGTTGTAGCCAAGAGAACCGTGTCTGGATTCATGTCAGGAAGGTGACAGAACCACTAAGAAATACAATCTGGACGGGCCACATCAACACAAGCCAGGATGGAGGCCAGCGGCCCAGTGTTCTCCAGCTGCTGGACACGCAGACTACACCTAGTTTACATTAGGTGAGCCTGTGCAGGGGGACTGAAATGAAATGGTGACTTCATGCCATGGAGATCAGCTCCTGCCTGGCTTTTTGTCTGATCTGAAAATATCTGACTGTAATGATGTGCAGTGGAAAATAATACAGATCAAACAAAAATACCATCAATAAACTTTCTGCTTTAGAGAAAAAGGATCGAGCTCATAAAGCTAAAACCTATGCCCAGCAGAGGGCACTGCAGCCCTCTGGAAAGCCAACAAGACGCACAAGAGAAAGTGTGCGCAGCAAGAGCTGCAAAGCTCTGCCTGACCACCGGGCTCCGCTCCACAGAGGCGGTCAAACGCAGGTGGAAATATGCCAAAAATGATGTGCAGGTACTAACCATTTAACATGTACTAACAATTTAAAAAATTGTCATTCTTCCCTAAACAATATCGTACGACAACAATTTATCTAGCATGTATAATGTATTATTATTATAAGTAATCTGAAGACTTACCTGGGGGTGCAGACTATACACAAACACTACACCATTTTACACAAGAAATTTAAGTGTCCATGGATTTTGGGAACTGTACGAGGTAGCTACTAAAGGACAACTGTATTCTAATTCAGGAGGAATATTCTGTGCTCAGTGAGAGTATCTTTTTAGAAATGCCAGGCAAGGCACATTGCCTAACTATGGTGTTCCTGACAAGACAGTACAAGAGAGAGCAATTTTTTTTTCTGTATGTAGGACAGGGTCTACAGGGTCTCACTACATAGACCAGACTCGCAGTGCGCCTCCTGTGGCAGCCTCCCAAGCGCTGGCGTTACAGGCGCACACCACGGCGCCCGGTCTCAATCACCGGCTCCGCACGCCCTGCGGGTGGGGCCGGCACAGCACAAATGGAGATCGAACCGGCTGCGGCCCTCTGTGTAAGCAGGCGCTGGAGTCCGCTGAGTTATCAGGCCAGCCCAGAAAGAGCAACTTAAATCTAAAACAAAACAAAACCGTGGAAAATTCTAGCTTTCTAAAAATCAAGAACCATATCATTTCTTGGAGGACTGAGGTTTCTGTTGTCTTCAAGATGGTAACTCTTGTCCTTATTTATTTAGTTTGTTGTTGTTTTTCAGTGTCAGGGTTTGAATTCAGGGCTAGTGCAGGCTAAGCAAGCACTCTGCCACCATATCCCCCAACCTTCTTTTCTTTTTTGAGACTTATTAAATATGCTAGCTTTTATTTTTATTTTTTATTTATTTATTTATTTTTTTTTGCGGAACCGGGGATTGAACTCAGGTCCTTGCACTTGCCAGGGAAGCACTTATCCTACTGAGCCATCTCCCCGGCCCCAATATGCTAGCTTTTAAAGAAATCTAACTCCCATTCTCTTAGACCTTCCTTTAACTTATGCAAAGCCACAATGCTGATACAATTATGAATGCTTTCTGGAATTTTCTGTACACATCTGTAGAACAGATACAGTTGTCAAGTGAGATTTCCTGTTAAAAATAACTGCTAGTCTAACACTGTATCACTGATCTTTTTCCTCCTAACAACAACATGCTGGTTCTCACTTTGAGCAGACATGGGAGTGACCACAATGGTCTGCACAGCTACTGACCAAGAACATTTATACTCTCTGTAACAGCAAGTTTCAAGCATGGGTTTTAGACGTATTAGAAAAAAACATACAAATAAGTAAGAGCTGTATAAAATTCACATTTTTCATCTATTATCATTCATCTTATAGGTACATCATTGAAATCATGAAGGTAGCAACACTTCTTTTTTTAATCCAAGTACTTAAAGGTTTTTTCAGTCATAAGTTTACTTCTGGAAATTTGAAGGATACCCAAAAACTTTGTTTATTGGTAACTATTATATGAATACGCAATTCAGCATTCATATTGATCATTTCTTGCAAATACACGATGTAAAAAGTTAGCAATTGTTAAAAAATAATTAAATGAATAACGCATCCTGGAAGATTACCACAAACCTGCCTGCCACTTAGAAAAGCCATGTTCAATGTTTCGGGTTCATATAAAAGATGAAAGATAGCAAATAAATCAAACAACTCTAAACACAGCTTTTATGGCCCCATTTGTTCAGCTGAACTTAATGACAGGAAGACAGACAGCTTTATTTTTTTAAAAAAATATACCACCTACAACTTAGCAACTGTGCCTGAGAACGTCTAAGAGATTGCAGCGCCCGAGAGGTACTGCCAAAGGCACTGTCGGAACAACCACTGCGAAGAGTGTAAATCTCTAAGGTACTTTTCAAAACATTACCTCCAGAAATGCAGTTCAAATCCTTCACATTTTTCTTTGCATTTTAAACAGGGGGCTCCAAAGCCTTGCTCATGTCCCAAGCCCATCTGTTAAAGACAAAACATGGATCTATTATTACACTTTTAGAAATCTGAAAAATTTAATAAATTGCACCTTTAATTCCAGTTACCATTCTTGTTGATGTAACTTTCAAACAAAACTTTTGTGAACAGCACATTGTTTAGCCGACGATGACACTCAGGTAGTCAACGGCAATTCCAAGTACATATACAACATACTTTATGTCCTTATTGCTTTTTATCAAGAACAGAAAGAGCATCAAGAAACCACAATGGGGTAGACTGTGGGGTAGACTACGTCATCGGAAGTGAGGGATTTATGTCTTTGACCGCTACATGCCCCAGTTACAATAAGCACGGGGAACACTTGGAACGCAGTTTAGATAGCGAGCTTGGCCCTAAGTGACATTTTGCAGCGAACAAGGAACTATATGAAAGGTTTTAGGAATTAAAATTTAAATAATTATTTTACATTATGATAAATATAGTAGCAACTACAAACTTTCACTGAATGACAGAAAGAACACATCCCTTGTTTCCTCTTAGAATCATACAAGTCGTAAAACAGTTATGAAGTAAGAAATGGCGAGACCCACACAGAAGAAAGCTCTTGCCAAGGATCAAAATGGTGGAGAAGAGACCTGAATCCAGGACTTTCTGATCCCAAGACCTGTGCTCTCACAGCTAGGCCTGAGGAGGAGGAACCTGTTCTCTTCCCGGCATTACAGTGAGCCATTCTTTCTCTTGACCATGTTAAATAAGTACCCTTGGGAGCCTCCTGAGACACGGCCTAATAGGCCAGTGGGGAGGGCACAGGGCAAGCACATAAAGGGCAGGGTAAGCTCTTCTATACAGCTGCTTAACGATGACAGAGGGCAACTGGCTTTGCCCTGGCACACCAGCAAATCACTAGCGACCATAAGATCTCTCTCTCTCTCCCTCCCTCCCTCCCTCCCTCCTTTCTCTCTCTGTCTGTCTGTCTGTCTGTCTGTCTGTCTGTCTCTCTCTCTCTCTCTCTCTCTCTCTCTCTCTCTCTGTGTCTCTCTCTCTGGTACAGGGTCTCGCTACACAGCTCGTACTCGTAGTGATCCTCCTGTCTCAGCCTCCCCAGCGCTGGGATTACAAGCATGTGCCACCACAACCGGTTCCGGGATCAGCTTGGCATGTGGTACTGGGGATCAAACCTGGGTCCTTGTGTCTTCCAGGCAGGCAGTTAGACCTCTGAGCTATCTCTCCAGCCCTATTTCATATTTTAAATGTGACATTACTGGCTGTGACAAATGAATTACCACTGGATGAATAGTTTGAGCTGGCCAAATCTTTTTCAATGGCCTCCCATAATTTTACCAAACTGTGTTTATTATTATCACTATGCAACCAAACTATACTGTAACTTTTCCCCGAGATCATCCTTGATGCTTAAGTGAAGCCACTGCTTCTTTCTTCCTTTTTTTTCTTTTGGTGGTACCAGGGATCGAACTCAGGACCTTGTGCATGTCAGGCAGGCGCTTAGTCCGCTGAACTATCTCCCCAGTCAGTCCTAAGCCACTGCTTTTTATCTGACAAAAATAACCACACCCGTCTACTATACCGAACCGAGTCAAGCAGGTTTTAGAGTTTATACATCAGAGCATCACAAGCATTCTCCCTAATGCAGAAGAATCATTCAGCATTACTTCATCATCTTTATATCTACATTACCAATTCTAAAAAGTTGAACTTTTATAAACTGTGTATTTAATATCAACATTAAACTTTTTCCCAGAATCAAACTGTTTCTTGTCACTGATGATTATAATTTATAGCATAGAATACAGTGAGTAAAACAAAAGACAGAGGAAGCCTGGTTGAGTATTCTGCTCTTTTATATAGAGTGTAACTGAGCTGTCTCATTAAGCTATTCATCGTAAAGCGAAGAGTAAATCTGAAAGGTGTCCTTTTTGTGTGCAGTGCTATGAGGGAGAGGGTAGAGGAGAGGAAGAAGAAGGAACCAAGTGAGGGGGCTGGTGGAGATAGCTCAACAGACTACAGCGCCTGCTTAGGCAAGCTCAGGCAAGCACAGGGACCACGGTTCAGTCCCCGGCACCACATGCAGTGCCAGCCCATCCCCAGGGCAGACTAAACTGGCCACATAGCCCAGGCGTGGTGGTGCACGCCTGTAATCCCAGCGCTGGGGAGGCTGAGACAGGAGGATCACTATGAGTCCGAGCTGTGTAGTGAGATCCTGTACCAAATACATTTAAAGAAAAAGAAAGAACCAAGAGAAGGCCAGCTGTTCCTCACCTGGGACACGATGGCTGTTCAGAAAGGGAAAATCAGGTAACTAGATTACTCACACTCCAGACACGCAGCTGTGTGCAATTAGCTATATCGGGCATCAAAGAGATGATTAAAAAACATGTGACTATAAATACTAGCGAACACAACAGAGCTGAAAGCATGGGGTGATCAGTAAAGGAGAAGCAGGGAAACAGTGATCTCAGTGTCATGGCCCATCTCAGCAACTTTGAAAGTCATCTTTCTTTTATGGGCTTCATTTAGATAATGAAGAACTATAACCAGATTGACTCCAAGAAAATCCTTAATTCTACAATTATGATTGTAGATCATGCACAAGGTAAACTTTTAGTGTGGGCAAAGTTTAATCATTTGGCAGAAAATGATTCTTTGAGAAAGTTAATATATTGGTAGCTCTTCTAAGTCAGAATCACCTGAGGCTCAGCTTGAAGAAGCAATCTATACAAAGCATGTACGAAATTCTTTTTAAAAAGTTACACTGTGGCTTACACAATCCAGCTCTGCTGCCTGTAATCATTTCAGCAGCAAATATGCACTGGTACTCCCTGAGGAGTCAACACTTTGCGCCTAAAAACACATGTTTTTCATAAATGCACAAGTCCCAAAGCTGTCTACCTCATGTAATTTTAGTAACATATTCTGGCCAGCATCAATACAAGGATATGACAGATTAATTTTTCTTCTTCAGTATCCAAGAAAACAGGTCCTCTGGATTGACTATATTCGGAGAAACCACAGTCAGGCTTTGTGAATACCTACCAACGCCCACTGAAAAAAGAAAAATGACTAAACTATTTATCTTGAAATACTATCCATCAACAGACTTTCGAAGTATGCCTAACTGCAGGCTGTAGAAACTAAATTTCTGTTCCCATGATCTATGCTTTCAAATACCCTCTGTGCCCCGGCTTATTTTAGCAGTAATGAGAATGGAATCAATTTCTCCATTTTCATAATTTCAAGCAACCAGATAGGTTGGCAATGTTTCAGGTGAACTTCCTGACCCAGAAGACGGTACTGCATGTCAGATATGTTAACAAGAAGGGAGGGGGACGGAACATCTGGTATTTCAAACACGGTCTGAGTTGATTTGAAGACAATTTGGATCTGGAAGATATTATGCAGTATTCGGGTGAGATCATCTGATTCATGCTGTTTTCATAACCAAATTTTCCCCTGAAGCAAGGAATCATATGTGGTTGCTAAATAAACAAGTGTTACTAAGACTCCTTTAATCACCTTGGAATGAAGCTGACCAAAGTAGGTTATATGAAATGTATATATCCTGCATGTGTAACTGTGCGTGCACATTTACCTGTGTCACATTTAATGTGTCACAGCTTGGGGTTTCTGCAAGGGAAACAATATCACACAGGGTACATTTTATAATATTTTACAAGGAATCACCCAAGAATCTTATACAAGAAGTGCAGGAAATCTGTCCACACACTGAACAATCCAGCTGAGGGCCTTGACCCTAATATCCTGCATGAGGCCAGCTGAAAACCCAGAGCTTCTAACAATGCCTCCCACAAGTCCACCTGGAGGTCTACAGCACACAGTCTCATGCAAGCCCACTTCTCGGATCTGTGCCTGCAGGCTGCGGGATCTGAACTGGAGCTAGGAAACAATGCTCAAGGTGAGCACCAGAGCTCCCCCAAAGATACCACAGCCGTCCTGAGCAACAGTGAAGTCCCGAGCTCCTCCAGTGATGAGGAAAGCCGAGTTCTAATCAGGAAAGCCAGTGCAATGAGCTTCTCCAAGAGGCTGAGCAGGGCACCATCTTCCCTTCCGGAGCCAGGAAGCGATGCTCAAGATGAGGACCAGAGCTGCTCCAAAGTTCATCGGGAAAGCCAGCATGACCAGGTCCTCCAGCAGACCAGCCCTAGAGAACTAGCAGCTTCCAACAGCTCCAACAGCTTCTCCAAACAGCATCGCTAACAGCGTTTCGGCAGCTTCTCCTGTTCTGCCTTTATGCTGCTGGCAACAACCCTCAGGTGGGCCTCCCGCACCCAGCACCATGCCAGTTCAAGAACAGCTGGGTGTAAGAAGATGACCACCAGTTAGAATTCCACTACAGAGACTATGTATATTCACATAACACTTATGAAGAAGCAGTTTAGATTTTGCTTACCTAGATGAAGATCTTGGACAAAGGAAATGCATTTAAAAGTAATTCATCTCAGCACATGGCTATCTTAGAAATTTAGCATAATATGAAGTTGCTCGTCCCTTAATTAATATATTTTGATTAATCTGTAATACAAGACTTCAAATTGTTTGAAAGTTTTAGTTCACTGCCTATTTCCCAGTCTTTCTGAAGATTTGCACTATGCTCCTATGAAAGGGTGTTACACAGGAATTGAACTTAAATGTAGTTTTTAAAAGAGAGACATCCTTCAACTTCTAGTTTGCCAACATTCTTAGGTAAGAATAGAAATAATTTATTGTAACCTAGAACTACAATTAATCATTCCTAATAAAACTGTTATAATTTTTCTTCCTTTGTTTATAGAAGGAAAAATTTTCCATCTTTCACACAAATCTGAAGTGTATGAGAGCAAGAATGAAGAAGAAGGTGTCTCCACCCACCTGGCCACCCGCTGGGGTCCTGCGGCTCCTCCCCTTGTGCGGTCAATCATCTGACACTCCAAGCTTTAAGCCCTACTTCCTGCAGTCAGTTCCCTCCTCTCCACTCCAGTACGCATGCTCAAGCTCTTGGACTGTCCCCAGGAGCCCTCATTCTCCTAATGACCTCTTCTTGTAGACCATCCTAGTAGTGCTTCCAAAACTATTTCAATGAAACCCACAGGTGACCACAGCACTCCGCCTTTCACTCGCTTTTAATGAACTACACTTTCTCAGCACGGAGGAGAAGTCCTGAAAGCCTGGCCCCAGAGCTCTACCACTGCTCCTGGCTTCCTCACACCTTCCCTCCAGCCTCTTCGAGGGGAGCTTGTCCTTTTGCTCGGTCTCTGTTCCTCTTCCCCACCTGCCCAAACCTCACTCTCTACTGGGCTCCAGGCCCAATGCTAAAGTCAGTATTTCTCAACCATTCACATAGTGCCTGCAGTTTTTTAAAATGCTAGAAAGTTGTTTATTCAATTTTTAACATTAGCAAATGGCCTTTAACATACCACTCCTCACCTCAAGGAACTCCCACTGCTTCTTACAGAGAACTCGTAAAAGGATCACAGTGACAGCACAGCAGCTGGTACTTTACTGCGCACTCAACACGGCACCCCGCGTTCTAAGTGTCTCACGAACATCATCTCTCTTATCCTCGCAAGCATCCAGAGAGCCGAGGCTACCACTGCCCACACTTCATCCCCATGGAGGAAAAGGAGTCGTGGCTGCTCCTAACCACAAATGCCTAAGACTGATTTTAACCTTGCAAGAAACCAGGATTACTTCATAAATCAGCTTCAAAGAAAATAGTCATTACTTTAAATCAAAGAATTAGAACTCAAGAGCAGAATAATACGCTGATGGCTTTTAGTTGTTGATATTTCTCATCAGAAGCAAGCGAAACTAACACCTCCACTACAGAGCCTAGGATTCGCTTCCCTTCACTTGCATCAGGAAGTATAAAGGCAGAGGTCTTCTATGGCTCTCAACCACGACGTTCACTGTGCCCAAATGGCCTGACACTCCCTAGTTCACACGCAGTAGTGACTAATCACAAAGACTATTCTATAGGAAGGGAAAAGGAAATCTATAATCTTTCAGCCTAAATATCTTTTCTTTTTTTGGGGGGGGGCAGTACTAGGAATCGAACTCGGGACCTTGTACTTGCCAGGCAGGCACTTATGTCACTGAGCTATATCCCCAGCCCTTCAGCCTAAATGTAATAAATTCTGCAGCCACCCCACCAGGAGCTTGAGTGCTTGTCGTTCAGTCTGTCGCCACATTTCTCAGGGCAGCATCAGCATGAGGCCAGCAGTGTGGGACTGTCACCAAGGCAATGTTTACTGGGACCTGAGATATAATTAGGTGGCAGCTGTCACCTAAGACCCCCCACCACCTCAATAACTGTGGCAGTGCCATTAGAAAAGCACAGGGAAATCCTGAGGCTCTCTGAGGGAAACAGTACTGAACTTCAGCTGGAGTAGGATGCCTCAGCTGAAGCACTTCTAATTATAGCTGGAGACTTCTCGCTTGTTTTTAGTTTTTAATGAGTATTAGGAGCTCGGACGGCAGGGATGGCACTAAAAGCACCTCACTCACTGTAGTTAACATGCAATTATTTGGGAGCCACAAAGCCTCACTGGCTCAATCCACAACAATTCAATAGAAAAGTACTGTTACTTCTACTTCGCAGATGAGACTTGGAGAGATTAAAAATCTGCCTGATTACTTAGCTAGCACTTGGCGGAGCTGCTAGCCGCATGTTGGCATGTTTACTTGAAACCCTGGACTTGAACTGTACAGCCAGTTTCTTTCTTTTCTTCAAAGTGAGACTTGGAAGTGGGCAACGATCCTAAGGGTGCTACTGCTCATGTGTGACTCCTCTGGAACAGCAACCCTCGGCCTGCAGGACGGCCTATTAGCCACGCATCTGCGCCGCCTTCCAGAGGACTCTGAGGCTCATTATGAGGAACCTGAGCGACTGCATACCAGCTGCACTGCGCGGGCCCGAACGGGGGGTGCACACAGCAGAGCGAGGCCCTAAAAAGGGCAGGGTGAGGTCAACACGGTCCACTCTCAATGAAACGCTGAAGATGAGAGAGAAATATTTAAATAACAGGAGCAAGGCCGAGGACATAGCTCAGCCGTCTGAGCGCCTGCCTGGGCAAGCGCAAGGACCCAGGTTCGATCCCCAGTACCACGTGTTGTGCTGGCCTCGTGCCAAGTGGGCCGCCACGACCAGGCATGGCAGCCCACATCTGTAATCCCAGCGCTGGGGAGGCTGAAACAGGAAGATCACTAGAGTCCGAGCTGCATAGTGAGACCCTGTGCCAAGTACATAAAATTAAAAAATAAGAATACATGATGGGAACAAAGAAATATTGTAGCAAATTCTACCTGGAAGTTAAAAGACCTTCATTCAAACCATGTAGACATCCACTAGAGTCAGAAATTATCTGCCCTAATCTATGAAAGATTCTATTCACTGTGTGTAACCAGAGGCAATATAATGAGGTTAAAACAAAACTATTCCTTTTTTTCAAATCAATAAATTTCTAGATTTAAAATAGAAAATTTTGTACTAGTTACAAAGCATCCCCGAACTTCCGAGTTGGAAGGCAGACACGTTCCTCATGTCCCCGTTTCTAGGAGCGCGGCACTGAGTGCCGCTTAAGGAGACGCTGCTCCTCAGCGCCCGCGCGGGGCTCCCCAGGTCAGCACTGCTGCCCATGCGGCAGGCCGTTCCCAGCCCAGGCCCGCTCCCTCAGGTGGGCGTCTCCCAACGTGGTCGATGGTGGCAGCGTGCAGAAGCTGCAGTTACCCTGGCGGTGACTGTCACCTCTGCTCTGTTGTGTTTCTTACCTTTCATTTATCTATTTGGTACAGGGTCCTGCTAGGCAGCTCACACTCATAGTGATCCTCTTGCCTCAGCTTCCCCAGTGCTGGGGTTACAGGCGTGTGCCACCACACTTGGTTCCCGGGCCAGCATGGCGCACCCTGGGTTCTGGGTTCTGGCATAGTGTGTAGTACTGGGATCGAATCGGGGTCCCTGCGCCTGCCGGGCCAGCACTTAGACCACCGAGCTATCACTGAAGCCCATCTCTATGTTCTATTCAGGACCCGGATCAGCCTGCTCTCCAGAAGGGAAGACATGGTACGGATATCAGTGGTGGGAACCACTGGGGACCATCTGCAGAGGTTGTATACCATATTCCCTGGTCTATTCTGGCTCTAAAACCAAAGATTAACTGATGTGAGATATGCCACATGTATTACAAATGGAGAGGGGTACTAGGGTACTTATCTAATACCTTGCCTTTTTCATGTCTACTTTATAAATGCTTTTCTTCTCAGCTTGTAGTGCCTCAGTAAGACCAGGACGCAATCTCTCAGAAAGTGAGAAGATGATTCTTTAGCCTTTAAATCACATAAACACATTGGCACATACTTGAGTGTGCACATACATACATACACTGCCATGAGCAAGGTTACAGAATACTATATTAAAAAAGAGGTTTGATAAGCAAATTCCCAGAAATATATGAGGAAACTTCTATCATTTTATTTTTTAAATGCCATGAATTTCCTTAATGAATACAGAAAAAAGATTTATATAAACTTCATTGCCTATTCAAAATCTAATACATCCTCACAATGTTATTAGAGGCAAGATAATTTAGGCTGTCCTGTTTTTATTTTTTAAAGGTTTGATATATGTTATGGGTAAGCACATGGTGAAAAGGAATGCGTTTGGGACGGACACATAACTCAGTGGTCGTTTGTGCTCAGCCTATTAGAGGCCCTGGATGTGGCTGCTAGCGCCGGGAAAAAAGTCAAAGCAAGAAATGGATTCTGACTGCTTGGTCGTGTATGACGTTTTCTTACAACATTTTAAAAACTGGTGATAGTAAAATTAGTTTTATGCTTCTGTGTGAAGAAAGTCCCGTGAACAATCCAGCTGAGGTCTGCTCCTGAACCTGCTATTCTGAGAAAGACAACACAAACCGTAAAGATGTCACAATGAACAGGCTGTGACTGCCGCTGAAGTGATTTCTTTATTGGCACTGGTTCCACAGAAGGTCCAGACAACTGCACGTCCCTGCACCCATGCCCTCGGAGCCTATTTATTAGCTATAAAAGGAGCTGTGAAAATGTGACTCCTAAAGGTATCTGCACTGGTCCTTCGCAGAATTTGGATCCTGACAAACACTCCTAATTTGGTCTTCACTCCTGGCTGCACCAAGTGGGTCACGAAGGCAGCTACACGTGGAGGAGCCTTTATTAAGGCACCGTACCCCAGAACTTGAATGCAGTCACCATTCTTACCACGCCCAGGGACTGTAGTGTAATTTCTTCAGGAGCAACTTCGTTAGCGTTGGGAAAGGCGTGGAAAGGTGACTGTATGAGAACACGGTTCATGGTCACTTAGTCCATACTTAACTGGCGAACACGCAAGGGGAAAGGGGATGGAAACACGTGCTTTCAGACTGAAGAAGGAAAGAGAAAGGCCTGTAATATTAGGCGAGGATGCCCTTAGAGAAGGCTTCCCAAGGGAGTAAGGAAATCCACGCGGCTCTGTCTTTTCAGTGGAAAGAGGACAGAAAATGGGGGAAATGTGCAAAAAAGACAAGCTCGTCACTATCTGCTTTCACCCAAAATTGATATGCAGGAGCATTTAAGACAAAAAGGAGTTTTACAATACAGACGGGGCCATGGAAATCAGGAAAGAAAGGAACGGCTGCAGGAACCCTGCCACCGGATCCCCCTGCTTGCTCACTTCATTCATGCCTAGCCCTCCCACACCGTCCCTCCCTGTGGAGAAAGGGAATTACGTTTACATTGTACACTGCAAGTGTAAAAGCCCTTAACTAATTTTTGATCCATCTTCTCATTTGCAGTGGATTAGAGAAGAGCTCTGGGGCTGCAGTGTGGCTGGGGTGATGGCGGCTGCCCAGGCCCTGGGTACCCAATCCCCGGCGTAGGAGAGACCCAGGAGTGAGGCTGGGGGCAGACAGGATGGGCTGGGCCACTACAGCTGGCGCTGCTTCCTTCAAGTCCCCACGTTTCAAAACACTGGCAACAATGGCGCATATTCGTCAGCTTAGTTACGTTTCAGCCACGGAAAAAGCAGCAGCAAGTCACATCTCTGCTGTTTCATCTGTGACGTCTTAAGAGAACTGTGCAGTTAGGCCACGGAAATCTGTCTTGCCTCTCTTTGCCTTTAAATTCGGCCTATTTCTCATGGGATAACTATTTGAATGCTTGCCACGCTATTTCACAGGTCAGATTCTGTAACTGCCTTTAAGATTCTTAGAATGAATTCTGAGCTGTCTGCCTCTCCGCTAGCCTGAGAATGCCTAGCTTCACAAACACATCCTCGGCGAATCCAAGCAGCGCAGTGTGCGGTTCACTTCCCTTCAGTCTCTAGGAAGGACCACAGACCGCGCTGCCCTGCACTGCAGGTAGGCCACGAGGGCACACTGGGTATCGTCGCAGAACAGCAGCCTCAGTCCCACGTTCACCATCACACTCTCGTGACAGCCTGCTATTATGTAGTAGAATGCAGGAAGGGTCCCAAATTCATCCCTGTGTCATAGCAGGAAACATTCACCCTTTCCCAAAAGCTCCTGGTTGCTAGGCTGGACTTCTCCCGTGGACACACGACTGCTTTCACCAGAGGCCCACAGGTGGTCCTGCAGCTGGGCGGCCCTCTCCCAGCCCTTCACTCGCGGTTCTCACTCATCCAACGAAGATGGAAGACGTGGCGCCGTGGTGGTGCCCACACAGCTCCCAGCCATGCTGGGCAACAGCACTGTGCGCAAGGGTGACGCTTCATCCTCTCATCCGCAGATGGACACACGGCACTGCCTAAGAATCAGCGTGAGGGCAGGGAGCAGATCCTCGCAGCAGAGCGGGCCCCAGTCCGGCTCAGCGGCACACTTCCTCCGCTCTACGCTGTCCTGGGAAGATTTCCAATGACTACGGCTCACCTGCTTTGCTTTCACTTCAGAGGATCCAAGCTGAACCTGCGTACGGTGTAAATTCCTAGCAAGGGTTTACTAACTTCACTCACCCGAAGCATTTCAGTTCATGCTATTTATTCCTCCGATGGAATTTTTTTTCACCTAATTTTACTCTATAGAAGTTGTTTCCTCAATAAAGTACTCCCTGTCTACCCAATTAAAGTTAATTACTTATGCTTCTGAGAATTTACAATAGTCACTTGTACTCCTAGTCCTGGATGCTATTCAAAACATGGCAGTCTGCAAAGTGTGAGTCACCGGTCCACAATGAGACACACAAAGGAGCGGGAGCAAGCAATCAGGGACTCTCAATGCACTTCGAGAAAGTGACTTTGTATCTCTTTCTTTTAATAACTTGAAACACTGGCCCTGTACTTTTTTATTAGCCATTCATTTTTGTGTTTTAAAAAATAGCAACTCATGATAGATTTTTCTAAATGTGTAGTTCATCATCACAAATAAAAGAAACCTCACTGCAGTCCTTGGGCCAGCCTATCTGCACTGTAGTTAGCCTGCGCATCCTGCCTCTGTTTCTTTTCCTTTCCATTTTTAATCTACCAAAGCTGCCATCTGAGAATCTGAGGGAATGAATGGTTTACAGGTGATACTAACAGAAATGGAATTTAGATTCTGTGGTCTTAAATTTAAACTGCACTTTTAACATTCTTTATTTGAAAAAAAGAATAGCTTCTCGTTCAGTCCCAGTTGTTTTTATTGCAGGTCATTACCCCACAAAGGAACGAACAGAAACTGCACCTTTATGACTCATGCTAGCAAGGCTGCCAAGATGTCCCTACATAAAAACAGCCCACCATGCCTGCTGCCTGATCACTTTGCGATGAAACATGATCTAACGCTATCATCCAGTAAGCAAGAAGAGCTAAGTTCATGTCCCTTGGCCTTATTAACAGACCAGTCTCTAGCGCAGCACTTGAGCTAGACTTTCAGTCTTGTTTCTGATCGGCTCAGGGTTCAGACAAGAAGCTGTACAACAGACGCTACGGAACTCCTCTCCAGCGCATTTCCAGCACAGCCAGGAGGGCACCGTACTCCACGCAGACTGAATCGCACATGGCTTGACAATGAGTCAGCATTTCCGAGATTAAGCATATTTACACAGTAGTAGTCCTGCTCTCTTCAGCAGACGAGAGCTCAGTAATCACCACTGCTTGGCTTTTTTATAAAGCTCCCTGCCTTCCAGACTTGCTGAAGCCCTTCTAGTCCACCACTCTCGGCAGGGAAACGGGCCAGCTCTTCCACTTCCTTGAATATGACCAAATAAAAGCAGCGTGACCCTGCCAGCCAAAATCACACACACCTCTATCCAATTCCCTACAGAACACCTAGAAAAAACTAGATGAAACCGGTCTGACCTTGACTGGCTCTCTTATAGGAGTCGCAGACTAGAGTGCATACTTCCATAGGACAAAGTCTAAACACAGTCTTCAAATAAAGTACTAGAGATAAGCTTTAATAAATGGATATTGACTCAAAGAGGAGTGGTAACGTTATCAATTACCAATCTGTCGTTAACATCCTCAAGGTATGAGGTTTGAACCTTTGTTTTTAATTTGATTAATCTTGTAATTGTCAGCTTTTCCTTAAAAAAATTATAATTTATATGATTTGCTTGAACATTTCACCATCCTGTAAAAAGCGAAAAAATTTCCTATACCTATTGAATCTTAATGATGTCACAAATTCATTTTAAAAATTGTGATCAGTTACCATGACAGCAGGCACCAAACAAAACTGCACTGCCTACAAACAGGAAATCCAAGAATGACTTCTTGTGTGGATCTGTGAGCCAAAGACCTGCAGTAAACTGACATACTTTAGAGGCAGACTATTAGAATTAGTACAGCCTTACCCATTTATAAGCTTTTCATATGCCAATATTAAACTTTTTCATTTGGTATTACTTAAGAAGAATGAAGTAAGAATTCTTAATTATAAAGTTTGCAAAATTAGGAAGCAAGCCCAGGGATCACTAAAACTATCGCTGCTGGAAAGCCAGTGCGCTGCTGACCTGCAAAGACTTCACTGATGGGTATAATCCCAGCAGTGTTTGCTCCAAGTGCTTTAGCACTTAACTTCTCTTGTGTTTTGCTCTTTCTTCCTAAGTGTAAATGGTGTCCTCTCTGCTCATTACTAAACTCACCATGTGCTTGCTCAGTGCAGCCAAGTACTAGTTGACGCTGATTTCATCTATATTTTCCCTAAGTGTTCCATCTGCCTAACCTCCTACTTAGCAACTAGGGACTCAGATAAAGGTATGCATGGTTTTAGCTTGCTAGGTTTCACTGCTTAGCAAATCTAAAAGGAGAGAGAATACTGAATTCCTACGAGGCTTCTTTGATGGACCACACTGCTACAGACGGCAGCTTGCACATGACTTGGAGGCTGCACGCTGCAGCTTAAACTAGACATCCTCAAATGTCCCACAAATACTAAGAAAGGACCTAACTAAGCACAAACCTGTGGAAGGCTGGCTAAGATTTAGGGTAAAAACTACTCGGTTTGCTCTACGCGTTTTCTCATGGAAGCCACTGACGCATAACACACACTACACCATTTCATTGACATGTATGAATATATAGTTTCATGTATAAGTTCACAGTTCCTGTCACACTTGGCAGGTAACAGTACAACTCATTATAGTCAAAAAGAGTCAAAAGATTTACAGAAAGCTTAGAAATCATCCGGTCCCTTAGTGACTTTTATAGGTAAGAAAAATGAAATTTAAAAATATCAAAAAGTAGTGGACTCTGATTTATTAGTGGTCAGCCCAGGACAATGTCTAACATGTAAAGTGAGAAGGCTGAGATACTATAGATAATGTTTTGTTTTGTTTTTTTTTTTTTTTGGTGGACTTGGGGATTGAACTCAGGCCCTTGCTCTTGCCAGGGAAGACCTTATCCCACTGAGCTATCTCCCCAGCGCCCTCCCCCCACTTTTTTTTTTAAGATAATCTTTCTATATTATATGATGCTTACATTTCCTGGATACTTACTGATCTTTCCTAATTTCTAAACACACTATGATGATTTATTTAAAAAGTTAAATTAGTATATGGCCAAGTTGTATTCCTTCTTCTACTTCTCTGAGAACAGAAAACAACTTGATTTTTCCAATTTATCTGTCTCTCTCCCCTAAGAAAGCCCCATTCTTTGCATCCTGGTGCACCTCAATATTAATTCCAGGCACATGATGCTGGGTTTTTCCCTTACAGCCTCATAAAACAGGCGATGATCTTGGTATTTTTCACTGCTTCACAACAAACCATTTTGAAAGCACACGGGAAATTAAAAAGAAAAAAAATCCCCTCGCAGCACTGTCCCCCTGTTTACTAGAGCTGCGCCACGCTCTTCACTGTCCCATCTGCCATCCCAGTGGCACCGTGAACACTCTGCTACTAGGGGAAAGGAAGCAGCACAGCCCATCCACAATACCTGTGAGGCGATCAGCTGTTGAATTCCAAAGACGGAACACACTCCTCGGGGCCATCCTGAGTGCCCTCGACAGCTTCATGAGGACTGGCTGAAGCACAGAGAGCCGAACGCAAGGCCGTTACCGTCCCTGCCTGATGAGCTAGCGACATGACAGCATTACCCCTGGCTTCTAGACAAATCAGGAATGTGGAGGGACTACAGAAGAGCGCACTGCGTAAGAACCGGCTGAAGGTCAGGGACACGGCTGTGCCATCTAAGTGCCTGCCCGGCAAGTGCAAGGGCCTGCGTTCGATCCCTGGCACCACATGCCAGCCACTGCAACCAGGCGTGGTGGCGCCCCCTGCAATCCCAGCGCTGGGGAGGCTTATACGGGAGGGGCACCCCAAGTCCCGGCTGCATAGCGAGACCCTGTACCAAATACATAAATACATAAATAATTTTTTAAAAAAGAACTGACTGAACCATTTGTTTGCCTATAAATGTCTCCCATAATCTCTTTTCACAATAGTTTTCACCTTTTCAAAGACCCTGTGTCCAAAAACAGTCAAAGACAACTTATACTAAAAAGCATAATTTTATTAGACTAGAAACCACTTCCTCAAACACAACCCTTCAAACAAGCAAGTAAAAACATTGACACGTACAGTTCTCTGTTTACAATAGCTATATTCACATTTGGGAAGCAAGGAAGGTGAGACCTGGAGACTAGGTGGCGTGATACCAGGAAGGCGGATTCTGCAGACTGAAATTCAAGTTCATAGTAAGTAATTAATAGTAACTCACAGTAAGTACTTTCAGATTATGATTTCTAAACCTCAATTTTTTCATCCTGTACATGTAACTAAGGTCTACGTCATAAGGTTGCTCTGCATAGCAAAGAAAATATGCGGATGTTATAAATTAATCTCTTAAAAAGCTGTGGTCCTCAGGTTCGGCAGGCTAAAGGGTCTGCCGGCTCCACCCCCAGGGTGCGCTAAAACTGGGCGTAGAGGCACATGCCTGTAATCCCAGCACTTGGGAGGCTGAAAATAGGAGGATCACTATGAGTCCAATCTGTGTAGTGAGACCCTATAGACCCTGTACTAAAAGAAAGAAAGAAAAAAAACAAAAAACCATGGGCCCGAGCTGGCTCTAGTGTGCTGCCTGTGACTCTAGCTCTCAGGAGGCTGAGGCAAGAGGACTGCTGTGAGCTCATTTTGTAGCCAGCCAGCCTGGACTACAAAAGCGAGCTGAAGTCCAGCCTGAACTGCAGTGTCAAGAAGATCAGAAAGAAGAAAGAAAGAAAGAAAGAAAGAAAGAAAGAAAGAAAGAAAGAAGATGCAGTCCAGGTTGAAAGGTAAAACTACCAAAATCACTATGCTCCAGAGGCAGAGTGTCCCAAGCATTAGAGAGAACAGCTCTGGCTACTCAGTGGAGACTGTCACCTGGGTAGGAACATGGAAAAAGACTACCCCGACAAGGCCGCACTGTGACTAGGCGACACTCCGAATTCAGAACGGGCAAAAATCAGTACTGAAGACACAGTACGGGTACTGTGATGGGCTGGGGGCCAAGCAGCACATCGCTATTTCAACTTCATAGGACAATATGAACGAACAAAATCGAGAGAAAACCTACCATAATTTTTATTTAAACTAATCATGACCAATAAGAGAATGTGATTTCATATCTAATCAATGGAATGAGTCACACCATGGGTTAGAGAGCGGTCACCCTACAGCAAACCCCAAGATGTCCCTCACCGGTCCTTTGCCATCCAGGTTGCCCTGTACCACGGCTGCCCTACACCTTAATCTGCCCTCACCTTAGTCATGGGCACCTCAGAGGAAATTCTAACTTCTCAGGGACAAAATCATTGTGGTCCAGCACTTTTTCCAGTCACAATTGCTTGGACTCATTAGCTTTTTTTGGGTTGAAGACTGAAGCACTGAAAACAAGTGGGGATGCAGGATGGGGAATTTTATTGAACATTAATCTTTGTAATGCACCTCATTCCTAAAAAAATATAATTAAGAATCTTAGGGCTGGGGAGTGAGCTTGGCAGTCTAAACCCCTGCCTGGCAAATGCAAGGACCCAGGTTCAACTCCCAGTACTGAATGCCATGCCAGTCCTGCACCCAGCTGGCCACCAAGACTGGGCGTGGTGGCACACAACTGTAATCCCAGTGCTGCAGAGGCTGACACAGGAAGATCACTAGGAGTCTGAGCTGCACATCAACACTCTGTACCAAATACATGCATAAATAAAAGATTAAAAAAAAATTTTAAAGAATCCTAAGAAAAGTATGTGAAATAGTAGTATGGCTCAAAAAGAGAGATTAGAAGGTGACAAAAAGTGAACACAGTAAAACTGAAGCCCTGCAGCAATTTCAGGAACATAAGAAAAATTACTGGAGTGTTTTTTTCTCCCCGGTATGTTTTCAAAAGAAAAAAGTGACTCTCATGGGACAGTAAAACAGAAAGGAAAGAGGAAAACAGCTGGCTGGGTGCCATGGACTTACCATTCACCACATGTTTCTGCTTCTCAAAGGCCATTGTTTTTTGGCAAGCAGACCCAGACTCTACTTACAGTGTCAATTTTGAGGAGAAACTTAAGATACAAGGAAGGGTTCCAAATGAGTCACTTAAAAGACAAAGCAAAAACATAAAAGTCAAATTCTGTTCTAAAATATTACTAAAACAAAAACTCTGTATAAGCAAACTATCTCCCACATCCTAGCAACAGCTCACTTACTTTAACCAAACAAAATAGAGCCAATTCTAATTATGAAAAGCCCTTGTCTTTGTGATATAGTGGGGGGTTCAACTGGAAATTAATACAAATTTGTTCAGATGAGGTGGACAAGCTCTTCTTCTAGAAACTCACAATTCCACAACAGTGTCATCCACCCGGATCACTGGATCACTGCGTAGTAAAGCCAAACCTCTTCTAACTCCTTTCATAGGAAATGTTAAGAAAAAAACCCAACATTTTTCATTTGCCTGGGGAAAATGCCTTCCAGAATCAACAGTGTAATATTAGGGTTTTAGAAGGAAAAATTTCGTGTACCTTAAAACACTAGTCAAATTTAGTTTTATTTAGATTGCTGTGTCTTTGTTTCACCTTCCAACATGCCTTTTCTCACAGTACATTCAAATTATTACTTTTGCTGATATAACCAAGTCAAAAAAGAAAAGTAGGTATTGAAATAGAGTCTCTGTTGATAAATCAAAGACATGTGTAATCTTTATGTGTGTTAGAAAAAATTCTAATGGACACATAAATTTATTTTTGAGGTATGGCTAAGACTGTAAAATTTATTCCTGAGATCTCCAAAATGTTTTGTACTACAAAACTTTTTGTTCAATCCACTGAAAATCAAATCCATTATGAGTTCTTTGCAGAGTAAATATATGGCTGACAGTCAAACTGGATATTTTGTCTCCAATTTATGGATTCAGGTCTTTGTTCTAAGAGCCCACCACCAATGACAAGGAGTTTTTAGTGTCATGGGATTACCTATCTTTTGACTCACAAAATCTTTTTCCTTAGGGTGGAGTGAGAAGAAGATTATAGAGAAGGTTAAGATTCTTGGTTGAAAGACACCCTTTTAAAGTAAAGGGGGTTGGAAGCGGGCAATTACACCATGATGTCAAAGGCATTATTTATCAATCACAACCTGTATTTTGAAAGTTCAGGAAACTTTATAATTAAGTATCTTGGTTTTTCACTTAAAAACACACAGAATTTGGATTATTTTTTCTCTCAGAGTTGTTCTTTGTCTCAAGAGTTTGTAAAAGCACTTTCAGGTGTCTCTCTGACACACGTAACCTCACCCACTATTAAAATTCCACACCTGACAAATGCGTTCTATGGATTTCGATAAATGTATGATTACACACATTCATCATTTATCATACAAAATAGTGCTGCAGCCTTAAAAATCCCGTGTTTTGCCTGTGCATCTCCTCTTCCCCCTAAAGAACTCTAAATTCCCCAAGTATTTTTGAATCAATATTTATAACTGAGGACATGGCCCCCAAAATTGTAGGCAAGTACTAAATTCAGTAGCTCTTACACACATGAAAACAAAGTAAGAGTAGTGTTTGTGAACACAATGTTAACTACACAGCCAACAAGACTACCCCAAGCCGGTATCATTTAGAAGAATTTTTGAAAGATTATCAAATGGGCAGAGAATGCCATTACCCCATTCCCAGCATGTACTTTACATTTTCCTGTACTTCATTTCCTTCTGGGAGCTAAGTTTGGCCCCACAAGACCAAGGGCCGGTTTTCTCATTGCAAATTGCACTGGCTCACAGCTTCCTGAACCCAATACCTCATATTTGCATGGAGTTGCAAAGATTCAGTTCTGGGCAAAGGCAGGACGAACGTTCAAAATCAGAAAAGCTGTCTTCCGGAAGATGAAATCATAACAGCACAGGCAACCACATGCAAGCTAGAGCAGAAACCCGACCGTCTGGACTACCCTCGCGCACTCTGCACAACTTCCTTCCCTGTTTCCTGGGACTCGCCAGCTTAAATTCAGCGCAAAGCAAATACGAGCAAGTCCCTGGAACGGGACCTCTCACACACAGCGGCACGCTCGAACGTGCGACCCCGAGTTCTTTCGAGTCGTCCCGGGGCCCCCAGCCCGCTCCTAGGCGACCCGGCGAGGTGCGGGAGGGCCACGGCTGCGGCTGCCCCGAGCGTCGGCTGCAAGGGCTCCGGGTGACAGGCGCGGGCGGCGGCCAGCCGCCTGGAGGGAGCGTCCGCCGCCGAGCGACGACGCCCGGGGCGATCCGAGGGAGCGAGCGCACACGCGCGCCCAGTCATCACCCCACAGTCCGCAGCAGCCCGGGCGCGAAGGCGGAAGGCGGAAGGCGGCGGCCGGGGTCCCAGCGCCAGCGCCCGGCGCCCCCGGGGCGGGCCGGCAATTTCCGCGACGGGAAGGAGGGGCGCGGGCCTCGCCCTCACCGGACCCGCGCGTCACTCCAGGAAAGTTGGAGGCGACACCGGCCGGCGCGGCGGGTCGGGGCCACTGCCGAGGGCCAGCGGCCGGCACCCCCACCCCGCACCCCGGCACCCC
>NW_004524789.1:1858308-1877616 GCF_000260255.1 Octodon degus
GCGGGCCAGCTGGGACAGCGCTTGGGCGGGAGGGGGGCGGGAGGGGGGCGGGAGCGTCCGCAGGTGCGTGGCGCGGACCCGCGTGCCGCAGCGCGCTCAGGTCAGGAGGAGGAGTGGGTATCTGCATGCTCACTCCTTGGTTTATTTTCAAGGCAAAGGGAAGCCCAGGAGATTGTGGAGATTGTCGGGGATGCCCGCGGTGGGCTTTGACTTAGCTGTTGAGCTGCGCCCCTTTCTCGGATGCCTTCTCCTTAGCCCCCAGCCTGGGCTGCAGCCTTGCATCCTTAACCCGGGTGAAGATGGCTGCGGTGTTTGCTGAGCTTCCGATTGCTCACCTGTGAAGATGGGTCTGAGCAGGTTCACCTCAGAAGCCGAGGGCCCTCTAGGCTGCCATTCTTCCTTGAAGCCAGAGTTTCGTCGCAGTCTCTTGGAGCGACAGAACTGTATCCACTGCGTGACACTGCAGGACAAGCTACAATGACAGCTGTGACCTTGGTAGTCGGGAAGGGGCTCTCGAGCTTATTTAGCATAGCTGCCCCCCTTAGCAGGAGCTGAAGGCCTGCTCCACGCCTTAGCTTCGTGGGGACCCAGCTCTCCTGCTCATAAGCCTTCAGCAGCTTCTCCAGGGTATTTGGGGAAAACATCCTGTTTTCAGTTTATAGTGATGGCAGAGAACAATCAGGACCAGAGAGTTGGTGACACTTAATCAGGCATCTGGCCTTAAAGGTAAAGCAGTTCCCCTCTGTGAGTGCTTGGGTCCAGATGCCTTTCCATTCTGCCGCTGGCAGCCCCACATGCATTTTACCCATGCTTTTCACGGTTTTACTGCATTGTTTTAGAATGTGCATATTTTCCTTATCCTGTTATTAACTACAAATGGAACAAAAATGGGTCATATTTTGCTTTGTTTTGTTTTACTCAGTTGAAGTAAACCTTTCCTGCCTCATTTTCCTGAGCCGTCCTGATACGCTTTGGGCCAGTTTGCCTAGTGTAAGCTCTCACACACACATGTGGGATCCAGCTGGGACAAGGTGGTTTCTTTGCTTTCAGGGGACTTGACAGATAGAAAATGTCTAGTAAAACAGTTTTAATAAAGCATGAAACAAATGTTGTAACACAAATTTTGCATCCTTATGTGGTGCAGTAGTAAAGATGACACTAAGAAGATTTAGAAGTATTTTCTTTTCCATCCAATTCAGCCTTTCTCTCTCTCTTCCCCAGTGTCATTTTGTATGGGTATCAGTGGCTAAGATACACATTGGAATGCAGTGACTGTTATCCGGAATCATCACTCTGCAAATCACAAAAAGTCACTACTCTATTATTTATAAACCTCTTATTGAAAATAGTACCAGTGTAGGTATGTGTCAGTTTAGATTTCAAATCCACTTTCAGTTATTCAAGTGCTAAGAAACAGATATTAAAAAGTCTGATGATGTATATAATTGATAGAGGAATGACTAGAAGATTTTGCACACATTTGTGGCATAGTCACCTCTGGATGGTTCAAGAAGAGGGAAAATGCGATGATGAGGCCCAAGTTTGGGGTAGGTGTACTTTTAGGGGGGTTAAAGATAAAGGGTATGGTTTGGAATATATTGGGTTTGAATTTGGAATAGTGAAATGAAGTGATGTAAATATCAGTCTTAGAGATAAAGCCTGGATTAATGTGATTTAGGAGTCAACATCATACATAAATAATTAAAAGCTGTGGGCAATATAGATTGAAAGTAAAATTTAAAAAAATAATGCTCAGTTACTCTCCTTTAAGGGACAAAATGCCAACAACTACAAGTTAGAAGAGAGGTTTATTTTATTTATTTTTTGTATTTTGTGCATTGTCTCACTATGCAGCCCAAACTCACGGTGATCCTCCTGTTTAGGCATGTCCTCGGGCGGGGCCGGCATGGCTTGTGGTGCCAGGGATTGAACCCCTGTCCCACTGCTTATCCAGGCAGGCGCTTAGTCTGCTGAGCTATCTTCGCCGGCCTTTAATTTACCTGTGGTTTCAGTCCATGGGCAGCTGGCTCCAGGGCAGAAGCAGAACGGTAGAGGGCCATGATGGAGGAAAAGATGGTGGACCTGTGGAAGCCAGGGGACAGAGAAGAAGAAAAGGAACCCAAGACCATAGTACTCTTCCAGTCTTTCCCCCTGGAGGCACTCCCCAGGGCATGCCTAAACAGGAGGATCACCGTGAGTTTGGGCTGCATAGTGAGACACTGCACAAAACACAAAAAATAAATAAAATAAACCTCTCTTCTAACTTGTAGCTGTTGGCATTTTGTCCCCTCCAAGCAGGCCATTCAAAGATCAAGTTAAAAACAAACTCCAACAGATAAGTAAATAATTTCAAGAAGGAACTAGTTAACATGAAATTGTAGAGATGGGTCACATATACACTGGATTTAACAAAACGATCATTGATGACTTGGGGGAGTACATTTTTGGTGGAGGCGTAGGGACAAGTATTACCTTCTATTTCTGTCTTTATGCTGAACAGACTGGTTTTTTAATGTTTGCCTTGGCTCCTTCACAGAGTTTATAGACATATCAGTATAATAAATGGCCAATTCTGATGTTTCAGTCAAGTAAAGCATAGAGGAAATGAATATGCTGGATAATATTAAGCAGTGTTCTGAAGATCTTTATCCTCAATAAAGAAAGTAAAATCACTAGTTTTTCACGCGCACACACATACATACACTAAAATAGTTCTTTATATGGGCCAAACAGTATTTATGGAGGTTAAAAGTAAGAAAGTGATACAGAGGACTGGCCAGATAGTTCAGTGGATTAAAGCGCCTGCTTAGGCAGATGCAGGGGCTGGGGTTTGATTCCCAGCGTGTAGGGTGGGGCCACCCAAGCCCTTTGGAGTTCACATCTTGTCACAGGTAGCCTCAGATGCTGAACGTGGAGCCACAGGACTGAATATTTGCTCTTCTGAGTTTGAGATGTGCTGTGTATGCAGCTGTTTGTAACTTTGGAAATGAAAATGTTAGTCTTGTGCTATTGAATACTGGAAGTTTTTAGCTTTCTTTTCATTTGTACACGAGTTCATGGCTAGGAATTCACCTTAAATCTCAGAGGACACTCAGGACTTGGACTTCTCAGCAGTGCTGAAACTTTTAGGACTTTGGCAACTCTTAGAGATGGACTAAAATCTTTTGTGTCAAGGAATATGCATAAGCCTTTGGGCGGCGAGGGACAATTGTTATGATTTGTGTTTAGATGTCCCCCAAAGCCTCATGCGGTCCTGAGGAGTGGGGATTTTGGAAGCAGCTGAACCTAGAGTTTGTGACTGATTCATGGTCCAATTCTGGGGTTAAGGGCGTGAGTGCTGTACCTCCAGGGGGCACAGCCTGCATCCAATAAAGGGACAGAAAGAGGCTTGTCCCTTCTCTTTCTTGTTGCTTATTTCTTCTGCTGCCATCAACAGATGTCCCTCTGCCATGTGCCACCCCACCTTTGGGGCCAGCAGGTTACTGACTGAATCTTCTGTAGACTGTGAGCTAAATAAACCCTTCCTCCCTTAGCTTTGGCTATCAGGTATCTTGCCTCAGCAGCAAGAAAAGTAAGACACATAAAGACCAAGCGAAAGTCTTCATAAAGTTTTTTGTATTCGATGAGGTAGGATTCCAAGATAAGTATGTCTACACCTTTCTGCTCAATTATGTGGTCCCAGGAGATCTTTTTAGAGAAGTTAATCACGTGCTGACACTTATAATAGTAACTCCTCTGTGCATCTTATATAGGTATATTACACTAGCATCGGTACAATTGTAGTTTGTCTTATATGGATATTTTAGTAGAAAGTGGGTACCAACATATCTCCAGCAAATGAGTAGTGGTAAGTTTTGTTTAAATTTACCAAACAAGGCTGGGGAGATAACTCAGCTCTCTAAATGCCTGCCTGGCAGCAGAAGGACCCAGGCCCGATCGCAAGTACTGGAACCTAGGCACACTGTGCCAGCCACTGAAACTGGGCATGGTGGTACATGCCTGTAATCTCAGCACTAGGAAGGCGGAGACAGGAGGATCACCATGAGTCTGAGCTGCGTAGTGAGACCTTGTACCAAATAAATCAATAAATGTATCAAACATTGGGGTTCAACTCTGTGAGTAATGGATGAGTCACATGACAGATTTAGCACAGATAGTGAACAAAGTTACTTAAGAATTTTTGTCATAGGTGGGGCTGGGGAGATAGCTCCGTAGAATAAGTGCTTGCCTGGCAAGCACAAGGTCCTGAGTTCAATCCCTGGTACCACAAAATAAAATAAAATAAAATAAAAATAATAAAAAAGTCATAGGAAATAATTATAATCTTATAGGAACAAAACACAACACAAAATTGTTTACACACTATGTTCACCTGTGCAAAAATACCACACACAGAAAAGAAATGTGAAGAAAATATGCTAAAATATCTGTGGCGGTTCATCTTTGGTGAAGCCATGGTGATTTCCTGCTTTTAAATTTGTGAATGACGTGATATCTTCCTTAATGGAATAACCTTACTTTATGAATATATCATTCAAAGCACCTTAGGACAACAGGAAAATGATAGTGTAATTATCAATCCCTCTGAAAACCAACATTAAATAGCAAAAATTTACAAAAAGATTGACTCAGTTATCAGAATGATAACACCAAGGACAACCTTCACGATACATTCTGGTACCAAGGTGTTCTGTAAAGTCCAAAACACGAGAAGGCGCAAAGAGACAAAATGTGCATGCGTTAAACTGTTGCATTTCAGAGAGGGAAAGAAATGACTGGGTGGTGTCTGATGGGCAGAAGGACCCTTTTCCTATTGTTTACTATGAAACTTTTCATTTTGCAATAGAAGCCGAAAAGGTGGAAAGTATAGAAGGGGCTGAAGCCAGCCAGTCCCACGCTGTCTCAGAACTGGCTTCTAGTGCTCTTGTCTAGAACAGGCTCCACAATAAGAACTGGCTTCCAGAAACTGAGGGTGAGTATATGAATGGGAGAAGACCCCTTGGAAAGCAAAAGTGCAGAAAAGTGAGATCCAGCATGCTAGACCTTAGCTACTTGTGGCTCCTTCGATTTCAGTTAAAGTATTTAAGTAAAAGTAATAAATTTAAATGCCTGTTTTTCACTCATACTAGTCATACTTCAAAATCATAACAGCTAGAAGAGAATAACAGTAGGAATTCCAAAGGCACCTCTCTGTGTATCTATTATATATGTCTCCCTCCTATATATCACTACTGCCTATACAATTACTAATATATAATTACTATAAGTGTAGATATATAACCTTACTGATGTATGACAAGATTTTTTAAACCACATTGTTACCGATGCTAAGGAAAATATGAAAATGAGCGATAGTAAATTATTAAGGTCAAATCCATATGAAGTTATGGGAGAAAAAAGAATGAAAAGACATACCGAGAAATAATGAGAGAGCACTTGAAAAATGTGGCCATGAATAGAACAAGACTGAGGTGTTATTTTAAAACAAGATAAAGGCATTAACAGGTTCATATGTGTAAAGAACAACACACATCAGACACACTCAGAAGCGAGGTGCCCGAGCTTGGGAAAGAATGAGAAATGAGGAAAACAATATCATATGAGTAAGATAGCAAGACTAAAAGTGTGAAAAATCTGATAATGCTTATAGCAACAGACCATAAAAAAGAATTTTTAAATGAAAGGTAAAATGTATTATAGAGAAAGTACCTATTGTTAGACTATAAGATGAAACATACAGGTTTCAGAGGTCTCAGAGAAGGAAAGCCTAACCACAGGAACAAACACCAAAGAATGGAATTCAGGAACAATGTTCTGAATTTACAGAATGATTCACTTCACACTGCGGTCTCCAGGGCCGTGCATTTTCCTGCCAGTGACTCAGATCCATCCTGCCATGGTGTGTATCTGGGCCCATCCCGCATTTGCTCTGTCTTTTCATCTGCTGATGAAAATGGAGGCCATGTCCAAGATGTAGCTGTTACTGTGCTGCTATGAACGTGGGGATAGTTTAAATATCATGTGTGACTCCTTTCCTGTGAAAAATCAAAAGTATAAATAATTTTAAAAACAAAATAAAAGGAAGACAACAGGAAACAGGGACACTCCCTTTGCAAACAAGAAGAGGACCTAGCGAGAGTCAGAGGGAGGGAGAAAGGGGGAATGAAGAATTGAAATGTGGGCCAGGTTGACCGCTCAGTAGAGGTCCTGAGTTCAATCCCCAGTCCCACAAAAAACAAACAAAAAAAGAATTAAGTGTGCTAAGTACCTGCCCCTCTGCTTCCTAATATGAATATAGACATTATGTAATGCAGACATATATTAATAAAAAATTAAAAAGTGAAACATTAAAATGCCTTAAAACAATATTGAAAATTTCCACTGAATACCTAAAAACGTCAACTCAGAAAAATAAACACAAAGCATATTATAGTACAATTTACTGGATTTTGAAGAATAGGACAAAAAATTTTGATGTCTGTACTTTTTAAAGCATGGAATTTGTTGCAAAATATGTATATATAAGCGCCACAGTTTTCTCCCTAATTAAAATATTTTATATTGGAAGAAAATAGACTGAAATAAGATATTCAAGAAAAACATGGTGAATCATGTTTATATGAAATAATCTTCAAGTAATGAAGGACACAATTTTATCCACTTCAAGAAGCTGGGAAACAGTTCTATGAGCTCATTCAGAGGAATCGAGAGAAACGAGCTTCAGACAATCGAAGTTTCTGGAAAGACACTTACATAAGGAAGGAGGCATGAGTATATTTAACTACATACATTTCATTGGAACTATGACTAAATAAGGTATAAGCAGAAGAGAGTACAATGTATATTAACTTTATGACCTGGAAAAGTAGATCTAATATAAATAAAGTGGCAAGAAGGCATGTAACATTTTAACATTGTCAGTATTTATATTGGTAGTAGTATTTACATTATTAAGTTGTGGTTATAGATATAACATAAAATAAGTAAGCAGGGGATATTTTAATTTATCACTCCCCGTAACTTGGAGAACTAAGATTCTATGTATGGAACAAAGGTGAAGAGGTAAAAGAAAATCCTAAAACTAAAATAGTTTATATTTGGCTTTATATCTAGCTAGCCGGCCAGCCAGCCATCTGGATTTCCTAGGTCCAGTGAAAGCCACTAGCCTAGTAGCAATAAATATTCTAGGTTCTCATAGTGTCATCTTGAGGTAGACTTTGTCAGTATGAGAAACCCAGCGCTTCTTGGGAAAATGTCTGATTGTGGGTCAAGAGCAGGAAATGTGTATGATGGGACTATGACATGCTGTCCTAGAAGAGAACGAGGAAGCTCGGAGAAGCTAGGGCTCGTGTGAAGGGAAGTCGGGTCAGCGCAAAGAGGCTGCCCCCCCCCCAGGCCACTTGACTTTCAATACTGATAACAATGTCCCTGGAGTGAAGTCCATCAGATACGTTTACATCCACAAAGGCATAACGGTGACCATCGGGGAGAGCGGTAGTAAAAGAACTAATTGTCCAAAGAACTAGTAAATAGAACGAATTGAAAATTTACCTGGTCTTTCCGCTGTGTAACTCAATATTAATGGGAAATCATGTCTCAAGCACTCCAATTAGCAAAGCATTGAATATCCCCATTTCATAAGAACCAGCAGTAACCCTGGCTGCTGCTGCTGCTATCCCAGAAAGAGAAGCAATCAGATGGTACGTATTAAACCTTTCCTGAAAGGCCACAGTGGGGAGCTAGTCAGACTGCTTCAAAGCCAGGGGCATCTCAGGACGCCTGAGGATGTGACCCGTGTCTGTGTGCAGGTGCACAGTGGGATGCAGTTGTGCAACCGTAACACAGCACAGGTGCAAGCCACGCATGTGCTGGGCACAGCACTGTGGAAGAATGTAAACATGAGATAATATCCAGTGTAAGAATTATGCAATAAAGACGCAGGAAGCTCTGGGCTCTCACTCTTCTGCTCTGCTCCATGCTGCCAGCTATTGTTGCTGATGTCTTGCACACATACATTCTTTAACCTTGGGGCCTCAGCTTCAAAAATCGCCCTAGGGCCCCCTGAGCAGAGCAACACCTGACATAGTGGACAGGACATTGGGGTGAGTGCTCCCATGGAGGCTATGGAAACCGTGCCCAAAGGTGAGGGAAAGCCCGGAAAAATGGCTAAGTGAACTCCGCCTCACTATGGCTGTCTATAGCCACCTTCTTGGCACCTCAGAAGGCCCCAGAGGACGAGGAATCAGTCTGTAGAGTCCGGATATATCTTGCAAGCCTTGGAAGCAGTAGAACGCAAATTCCTCCTCCTCACCATGAAATGGCAGGGTGGGTGGCGTGGCTGTTGTTTACTGTCTTCTGCTGCATAAGTCAAGAGGCAGTCAGCCTTGTCCAGCAAGTACACCAGCTGCAGCAGATAGAGGAGGACCTCGAGCAAGCTGCGGAGCTCGTGTTGCAAGGCGTGGGAAGCACTGCTGCTCCAGATGTCTCCAGAAATGTAACTCCTCATGTCTGAAAGAAAATCCCCTGGTTTGCTATATTAGACCAGCTATTCATCAAAAAGTAGAGGTAGAGGAACCCCTAGCCCAAATAATCAGCTGAGACCGCATCCCCTCTAGGGGACAGGTTCTGCAGGTGTGCAGAGGACGGTCCCAGAAGCAGGTAATCAGACTGTGTTAAATTGGTTGGTAGCCATGGCTCACCTGGTTTGGTACAGGTGACCTGCCAGAGCAAGTAGCTGTCTGGGTTTGGTAACTGTGCTATGTGAAGTGGGCATGTGGCAGATGATGTTCACACTACAGCAGCACAGCCCGGATGTGGAGCTGCTGATGGCATGGAGAAGGACATGGTCCTGGTGGGCGGGCCAGCTGGCATTTTAAGATCGGTGGGAGGCCTTCTAGTCCCTTTTACAGGTCACTCAGTCCATGATTCTGTGGTTGCCTTGGCCGGCCTGGGAGTCAGGGAAGCGAAGCACCAAGGTGAGGTGAGATCTGTAAATGCTGCACTAGCAAAGGGGGACAACAACGGGGCTGCTGGGTGAGCAGGCCCATCTGCCCAAGGACAGGCTGAGGGGCCCCTGAGGGTCAGTCAGCCCCAGATCTGAATGGACTGGCTGGCTGCTGGCCTAGCCACAGATAAATTAAACGCCAGCCCTTGGATGTGTTGCTGACTGTGGAGGCAGTTATGCCCTGAGCAGGAATTCTGGCCAATGGGCCAGGGCCAGAAGGCCAAAGCCACCCCGTTGAAGCACGAAGGAATGGCACTAGCCTCCTTTTACCCCAGTTAGGAGGCAGAACAAGGTACCCAGGTCTTGGGGGTCCCAGGAGACTGGAGACCATACATGGAATTGACTGTTTACTGTTCCCCAAAGAATGTGCAGTGTGTACTGGTGTTGGTGGATACCAGAGCTGAGTCAACGCTAATATGCGGCAACCCAGACCATTTTGTAGGACCTACTGAATGTATGGGAGGGTGTAGATGTACTACAACATGGTCTGGAAGGCCCAGGTGACTTTGGGCATCAGGCCCTTGACTTCATTTCTATATGATATGGTTTCCTGGTTACTGAAAACACTTTGGGTGGATATAGTGACCGGTGCTCAGCTTGACACCATGCAAGAATTCCTGTGGTGAATTCTTGTGCTGAAAACTATAGTCCAAGGCCATCCACACTATGCACCACTGACTCTCCCACAAGCCATGTGGGTTGTGTGTGTGAAGCAGTATTGGCCACCTGGTGGCCATGCGGAGGTGGGACAGACTGCCTGAAATCGGAAAAGAAAAGGGGTGATACTCCCTGCTGAGCCCTGCAATATGGCCCAGGCAGAAGCTAGATGGGTCATAGTGAGTGACAGTGAAGTGGCAGCCTTCACCTGGGGTGGTAGGCACTGGAACTTCTAGATGTTGCCATGAGGCTTCCTGCATAGCCCAACTCTGTGCTGTGGCCTGGTGGACCAGGAGTTGGCCACCTGGGCAGAGCTGCGCTCTGTGTCACTGTTTCATTGTATGCACATTACATTAAGCTCTGGTTGCCTTGCAGATTTGAAAGCCCCAGCGTGCAGTCTCAAAGAAGCTTTACTGACTCTGGGGTGGGCTGTGAAAGAAGACTAAGTTCAGGGACCTGGCTTGTCTGTCAAATTCTTCAGTGTCACAGGGTTGGCAAGACCAGACTCATGACAGGATGCCAATGATGGGCATGTGTGGGCTTGCTAGGTTTGGGCTGATGTATGGAACCCAGCTGCTCTGCTTTGCTCTTTACACCAGATGACCAAAAGGGCACAACCTGAGGCTGCACAGACGCAGTGGAAGCTGCTTGCGGGTAGACGCAATGATTTCAAGACTCAAAGAGGGCTGCAGCACAGGCACAAGCTCTACACTCATGGACCCTAGCATGCCGTTTATCCAGTGTATGGACTTGGCTGGGGCCTGTGGCAAGAAAGGGAAGCAGGGTTTTGGTCACAGTTTAAGGGAGCTGAGAGCTGGCATTCCCTGAATGAGAAATAGCAGCATTGCACTCTGTTCTACATGCCTGTGAGGAATCACAGGTCAGATAGAGGGCTGGGTATGGATGTGGACAACCTGTCTGAGGAGTGGGGTGGCTCATGCCCACTCTCATGTGTTGGGGGCTGTACCTCCAAACCATGGGCCTCTTTTCTGGAGAGCCTGTTGGCAGTGACTGTCAAGTTTTGGGACTCATGATGTACACAGCCCAGGACTACAGGGCTTGACTCCTCATCCCTATGCACAAGGGAAAGGGGACTCTCCAGCTGATGTCAGATATACTGATCGGTCTAGCTGTGGCCTAACCTTGCGATGGCAGCACCTGCTGTCCAGCCCAGCATGGAAGTACTCTGGTTTGTAACTGAAACAGGCAGGTTAAGCCAAAGGGCAGAGTTGTGGACAGTGTGATTGCTTGTGATATGCGAAAAACCCCAACATATGTGTATGGACAGTTGGGGCATTTTTAGGGGGTTGGGGCTCTTGGCTTCTGGCTTGGGGGGTGGCTCAGGAATGACAGGGTCCTGACCCTTGTGGGGTACTGACCTGTGCTGAGATACGTGGGAGTGTGGCCATAGAGCTGAACATTTGGGTATCATTCCAAACATAAGCACCCTCCTCATGCCCGGAAATGACTTAGATGCCTTCACCAGGCATGCAATGGCTGAATTCTAGGAATAAGCATCTGACAAGGGACAAGGTCCATAAACTGAACTCTCCAGGTTGAAGCCCTTGCTCAACAGGTCCAGGCCTTGAATGTTACATGCCGGGCTTGGATGTTGCTTATGGATGAAACTGTCCAAATGAAAACAGTAGTTTTACAAAGCCATGTGGTTCTTGATCTGTTAACTACAAGGCAAGGAGATACTTGTGCTCTGTTACATATAGAGTATTACATTTATACAGCCCTGATTTTGAGGAGGTGGGATGTGGGGAACCACTCAGACTGCTTCAAAGCTCAGGGGTGACTAAGCATACCTGAGAATGTGACCCAGTTTGTCTAGCACAGGTGCACCATGGGATACTTGTGTAAGCATGACGTAGCACAGGCGCAGACCATGTGTGTTCTGGTCATAGCACTATGTAAGAATGTAAACATGAGATAACGACCTGTGTAAGAATTATACAATAAAGACGCAGGCAGGTCTTTATTGTATAAGGTCTTTATCTCCAGGCCCTCACTCATCTGCTCTGCTGTGCTCCATGCTGCTAGCTGTTGTTGCTGATGTCTTGCACACATACATTCTTTAGCCTTGGGGCCTCAACCTGGACAGTCTCCCCCGGGTTTCCTGAGTGGGCAGACAGCTGCCAAAAGAATAACACTGATTGTGGTTCAAGCTTCATAAATAGTTGCCAATTGGAAGAAAGTACATAGAAGAATCTATTGAACTGCACCAGGAATATCAAATCAGCAAAATCCAGATGGTGGAAAACTACAGATAATATAATTGGGATGCATGAAAATTATAAGGAAAAAACAATGAAGGGCAAACTGGTAGATTAAGAGATTTAAGACGGCGCGCCAATTGTTTCAAGACGGACAAAGATAAAACTAAATCATTTTATCTAAGAAATGAGCACATTTGAATGATGAAACTCTATAATGAAGAGTTTAAATTGCCATTAAAATCAAGGTAATTGTTACTCATGAGGTGGGAGTTGGCTTGCTGTGGTGGATCACCAGCTAATGGGCAACTTGTACCACGCAGCTGAGCCGAGTGGTCGTGGTTCTGGGTGTGGAAGGCCCACCTGCGCATCACTGCAAACAGCTTGGAAAGAGAAATGTTTCTGGAGAAATGCGTTGAGCTGGCTTTCCCAGCAGTGCCTTCTCATCCTCAGAGAGGCTTGGGCCCTTGCTGTCAGGGTGGCCTGGGTCTCTTCGAGGGAGCCCTGGCCCTTATCTTCAGCCTTGCTTCCGGCTGCAGCGCAGATCCCGCAGGCTGCCGGCACAGCGCCTTCACCCATTGGCACAGACTCTCTCACTTCCACCGCTGAGCTTTGGGCCTTTTCGTCACCCGTCCTTAATAAAGACTTGCATGAAACAGTGTTGTGGGCTCTAGCCCTCCAGCCGGACTTGTGGAGGGCACTGCCACCGGCTCTAGGTCTTCCCAGGGACTCATGCAGGACATGGCTGTGGCATGCAGGCCCTCCGCTGGATTCCTTGGATCTCCAGTGGATGAAAGATCTCCTGCACTCTTGTATTTGACTTTTTGGGTGAATGTTACTAAATAATCGTATATATTATATGTCCTGTATTGAATCTGTTGCCTTGTAAACCCCAACCAGAACAGTTGTAACTGGGATGGAGCAAGATGATGGGATTTTTTGAGTCACACCTAGACCTAGGCCTTCTAATTTTCCAAAATAAGGGATTCGGACGTGGAACTGTTCAGAGTTCCAGTTGACGTGGAACTCTGTCCCTCTTCATGTCAACTTCACAGGATAGTGGCGGGATTTCAAAAGAAAATGTTCCAAGAGAATGAAGTGGAATTCATGACCTTTTTGTGCTGTGGCCTTGAAAGTCAGATACGGTCATCAATGCCATGCTGTATTGTTGGGGACAAAGGAGGAGAAATGGGGGACGCTATATGAAGTATCTTCATCATACACTGATAGACTTTTGTCCTCATACATACATTTCCAATATCCCTATCCCCAAACTTATCAAAATGCATCTATGTTATTTAAATATAAAAATACTTGCCCCTTTCTAGGTCAAATAAAATTACTGCAGCCAGTTCTATATCCAACACAACTGTATGTATTATAAGTTTATCTCATTTAGGTCTAGGTATGACTCATTATGATTCTGTTCAAATATGATAATTATAACCAACAGCCAACTTAAATAATACAAAGTTCGTCTATTAGTTTACGAGGACTGTTATAACGAAGTACCACAAGCCAGGTGTCCTAAAGGAGCTGCCATTTATTTTCTCACAATTATGGAAACTAGAAACCAGAAACTGAGAGACATGTGTTAGAGGGAACATGCTTTCTCTGAAAGTCTAAGAATCCCCTCTGTCCTTTTCCTATGGCTTAGAGTCACATCACTCCAACTTTTCCCTCAGATTTCACATGGCCCTTTTCTCTTTGTATATGTTTGTGTCTGAATCATTTCTCCTTTCTCTTACAAGGAATACAGTGCAACCTCATTATAACTAATTTTATGTACAAAGACTATTTCCAAATAAGCACACATTCTGAAATTCTGGGTGGATATGAATTTTAGGGGTTTTTGTTAAAGTCATTGCAAATGAATTTGCTTTTGATAGGGGGAATAAAATCAAGATAGTCAAAATAAAACCCTTTCATGAAAAAAATCATTTTGTGCAACATCATTCCATGGCAAATACAATGTGTGTCTAGGAATATAAAACTGACATTATTATCAGTAGATTTAGGTCCTTGTTCTTCCACTTTGGATACACTGGGCTCTGATGGAAGGAAAGCTTCTGTCCCTTATCAGTTGACATTTTCCTTTTGAAGAGCTGTCCTATCATGAGGACACCCTTTTGGAAGATGAAGTATTTGAGATACCCAGATGAGCTATAGTCTCAATTTGCCAGGCTTGAGACTTGAAGAACTAACAGCCTATCATTTTTTTTTTAGGAAAACCTTTGAACTATGCATTAACCACGATAATAATGAAATTGGAGAACAGATCATCTTCGTTGTGGATGACTGTCCTGTAGAGAGTTTAGCAGCCCCGATCTCAATTTACTAGACTAGTAGCACCCTGCCCCAATGAAAATGTCTCCAGACTTTGCCAAGTGTCTTCTGAGGAGAAAAACATCATGCCCAGCGGATAATCACCACTTTAGATGAGGCCAGAAACTTATTGTGTCAAAGCATCACCACAACTTTGTGAATTTAAGCATATAAACATACTTATTTTGCTTATGCGTGTGCGTGTGAGCAGGAAGGGTAACGATGCCTAGCTCCTGCTGGATGTGGCATTGGCTGAGAGGCTTACAGGGTAACTGCACAGGGCTGCTCTTGACTGGCAAATGGGTGCTGACTATCAGCTGGAACTCTGTCCCTCTCCACATCAACTTCATAGCATGGTGGTGGGGTTTCAACAGAAAATGTTCCAAGGGAATAAAGTGGAATTCATGACCTTTTTGTGCTGTGGCCTTGAAAGTCAGATACGGTCATCAATGTCATGCTGTATTGTTGGGGATAATCACACAGATCTGCCCAAGTTTAAGAACTGTACATCGCACATCAATGGAAGGAAGGCTGTAGTCCCACAGTTTTGAGAATGTGCGATGGGAGATATAGTTGCAGCCTTTTTTAGAAAATATAATAGTCTGGATTCAACCCAGACTGCAGGCCCGGCAAGTGATTGAGCCCACTTGGGGCCCACTGAATCCTTATTTGACCCAGAGTGCAGGCCCAGCGCGGAACCCTTCAGCAGAACTCCCTGCAAAGAGGATAGAGGCAAGATCTACCCAGTTGATTCTGGAGCAGAACATCTTGCCAGAGTGACACAAAGGGTTCAACTCTAACGGCTGCAGCAGGAAGAAGTGGAGCACAGCAGCCAGACCCACAATCAGATCCAAGCCACACCCACTTGGAGGAATCTGAATTTCGTAGATCCGGACCTGGTGCTAAGGTAATAACTCTATCTAAGCTCTACACTAAAGGTCAGACAGAAGACAGTGGTATACAAAATGACAAAGAGAAGGAACAAAATGCAGTCTCAGGCCTCAAGTCCACCCAGTACAAATGCAGAAGACACTAGCACTGAGGAAACTGGAAATCACACACCAGATAGCTCTGAAATAATAGCGTGTACAGTAAAGAAACAACTGCAGAAAGGTATAGAAGAAATCAAATCAGAAATAATTTCTTAAGTAAAAAAGTAATGATAACTATAATCAAAGAAGTATTAAGTGCTTCTAAAGAATACACTGATTAAAAAAAATAGAGCAGAATATAAAAATGATGGAACCCCTGAATAAGCAATATAGGAAAGAAATGGAATGCATGAATCAGATTCAAAGTGATATACAGCAAATTAAAACCTCAATCACAAGCTGGCAAAATCGTTTGAGTGAAAGTGAAAATAGACTTTCAGACCTTAAAGACATCATTGCAGCTAGTGAAAAAGTAAGAAAAGATCTCTTAAAAAAACAAGTAGGATGCAGGAAAAATAATTCAATACCTGCAATGGAAAGAACCCACTTAGCTCAGTGTCAATCCCCAGTACCAGAAAAAAAAAAAAAAAAAAAGGAAAGAACCCACCAAACAGGGCAAACAATTAAATGCAGGAGAATAAGAGGTATACAATAGTAGTCTTTCAGTTATTCTTTTGTGTTCAGCAGCAAAATATTTCCATCAGCACACTCTACAAATGGACTTCTCTTCCACCCTATGGGTCATGATTCCACCTGAGTCTACAGGGTGGATTTCAAAGAAATAGCTGTAGCTCAGTTCCACAAGTGACACCTAGCCACCAGTAACTGTCACGGTCATTATGCATGTCCACAACACACTAGAACTTTATGCGACATCCTATCCTCAAACTGTTAGAAGTGCTGGTCATTTACTTGTCATTTCAGTATTTATCTTATGTTTTACTTTTAGTACTTCTTTGCTACCATGAAAACTTTTTCTTAGTTCAATTGTTTTGAAACATTTAATTTTTTATCAATTGGTATTTAATTTTCTGAATATTGCTTAATCTTAATTATTGTTTTAAGATTTATACTATATCTTTGACTTACAATTTATTTAAAAGACATGGTATGATATCTTCTCCTAGTATTAGAAACTTTAAAAAGTGTATTTTTTTTTAAAAAGGTCATTACAAATTTCAAAAAAAAAAAAAAAGAAAGAAAACATAATAGTCTGTCATCTGCCCTATGGATAAAAAAGCTTATATGTTTCCCACGTGCTAAATGTAATGATTTTATCTCTAAGATCTTATCTTTATGGTTCGAAGTCTGGTATCTGTAGTGTAAATCATATCCATTTGTAGGTGGTGCTCTTCATGTATAGATAATCAATTGTAACTCTTTGGATAACATTCTTCTGGATCTGAAGAGCTCTAACCTAAAGAGAAAAGGTACCTGTCCCTCCTCTACACACCTATACTCAGAATAAAGTGGTACAGTCTTAGAATATCAGCTGTATACTATTCCTGTCAAGTACAGGTACAACAGAGGCATACAACAGTTACTGTTCCATAGCAGTTCTCAAATCCACAGGCACATGTAGTCCACAAGGGTTCACTTCTACTCAAACATTACTCTTTATGACTCTTCATTGACTTGTGGGCTATGGATTCTGCTTTCTGAGACATTTTTCTTTTCTATCAAAAGTTTGTATTTGGGTATTTCTCTTAGTCTGCCCTCTGCCTGCAAAAATTGGGAATTCAAAGGCCTTCCACTCACTTTTATAGCCCCTAGGCTGGTCTTGAACTCAGAGTGATCCTCCTGTTTCAGCCTCCCTAGTGCTGGGATTACAAGCATGCACCACTCTACCTAGTTCCAGGGTTCTGGGGCTGGCACAGCATGAGGGGCCAGGGATCGAACTTGGGACCTTTCGCTTGCCAGGTAAGTGCTTATGCCTCTGAGTTATCTCCCCAGCCCCAAGAAACCTTTTCTTTTTTCTTTTTTCTTTTTTCTTTTTGGCAGAACTAGGGATTGAACTCAGGCCCTTGCACTTGCCAGGCAAGTACTTATTCTGGCCCTTAAACCTTTTTAAAATTATTTTAATTTTTTGGTAACAGGAATCAAACTTATGACCTCACACTTGCTAGGCAGGCACTGTGCCACTGAGCTATATCCCCAGCTTGCAGCTTGATTTTAGATTTGATCTGTGTCTAGAAATTATTCTAATTTCTTAAGTTAAAAAGTATTTGCCATAAGGAAATGCTATGCATGAAAAACAGGCTTACTTTAGAACCCAGGAAGTACCACTTTGCATTTAACTGTACATTCTGTTCATTTCTCTTCCCACATTTTATTGTAGACATCAAGAATTAACCAGGTGACACATTCAGTGGTTCTGCAACCAACTTCTGTTGTCTACACTGCTATAGACAACAATTATGGAACACTTTCTGCCAGCACATAACAAATGCCTCCTCTCCTAGCTTTTGGTAACATTTTTTGTACTTTCTTTTAATATGCCCGTGGCTGACTTATTCAGTGCCTTTTAGCTTCACGAAGCTCTTAGCAACCATTTAAACTTTTTAATTAATTAATTTTTTATTTTTATTTTTAAAAGAGACTATAAAATAATACAGAAAAATTACAAATGATCCAGAATTTCACTGAACAAAATAATATGAACTTGACAGCATTTGATCTATAGAACTATATTCGTTCCATAGTGTTATCTTCAAATTAGTTGTTCATATTACAAGATATATGTGTGCAAAATTGGAAGAAGAAAGAAAACAAGAAATATGTAAGAAATTAATAAGACAAAAAGGTCAAACAATTGAGAAAAGAAGATGAAACAAATTAAGCATTATCTGCTCCTTTCCATAGACCAGTAGAAATGCACAGTACAGTTGTCCAAATCATTGTGCTTACATACGTAAATATATCTCTTTCTCTACTCCCTCTCCTGTCTTCTCCTCAACTTAGTAACTCTTTCCTTTTGGATAAGTTTATTCCCTTTTCCCAGTATCTAGTGTACCCTTCAGATTTTATTTTTCTTTCAGGTTCTCACACTAAGGACACAATACGATGTTTGCACAAGTGGGTCTGATTTATTTCACGTAAGAGTAAACCATTAAACTTTTAAGATCTCTTGAGTTCCTTTTCACTTCTACTCACAGCCAATGCCACACAGTATGTGTAGGCTTAGGACTCGTGGGGGCCAGGACCAGGATAGAGCACAGTGGGTCAGTCCTATCCCAGGATGTCAGGGATTTAGCTGGAAGTCATAAAACCTGCAGAAGACTGAGTCACCGGGGTGGAGGCCTGAATCATGTGGTGGCTTCTCCACGTCATAGCTGAGTGACGCTGGCCCTAAGCAGAACTCTAAGCGAGGATTTCTATATATGGCTTCTGCCCGTTCTCTTTCTTTAGGTGGCCGTCTGAACTTCCTCACAGCACAGTGGCTGGCTTACAAGGGTGCGCACCCTCACATTCCTATATGAGCTGATCTCATAAATCTCACCGCATCAAGACCATTAAATTCTCTTGGTTGAACAATCACAGAATTTCCCTTAGAATCAAGAGGCCACAGATCACACTGTCCCCTCGGCAAAAGCATTGTCTAGTAAGAATGTATATTGTACAGTAAGATACCACATGTTCTAAGTGAGAATGTTAGTGGGAGACATTTTTTCCATATAAATACTTTATTCTATATTTCCCAAGTAGTGTCTTTGTGTCTCTATCTTACAGTCCTAATTTTTTGTTTCATGGTCATGAGTTTGAGTTTTTCCCTACCTCTTCTATCTTCAATTTAAATGCTTGTTTAAACTGAGATCAGTGATATCCGACCGACCCCAGGCCCTGCGAGTGTGGGGGAGAGCTTCTGCTCTGTCCTGCGCCAGCCCGCCGCTCCAGGCCCAGGCCCGCCATGTGAGAGAGTCACTTCCCTGCGTTCTTCAGACCACTCCAGACCACCCCCGCCTGACCAGACCATGCACAGCCTGCCATCTGAGTAAGAACTGCTGCTGCGCTCTCGGGAGTCCTGCAGACCCACCAAAACACAACACTGGTGAGTGTGTGGGAGAGCTTCTGCGCAGTCTTGCCCCTCCTCCTCATACCCCTCCAGACCCAGCCCAGACCTAGCATACAGGCTTGAGGTAAAACCCTGCAGCTAAAGTCCTCATAGTGAGAG
>NW_004524789.1:1884796-1889645 GCF_000260255.1 Octodon degus
CACACACACACACAAATAAATTAAAAATAAATAACTTCTGAGGATAACCCACTAATATTATAGACTACTAGACAGTATTAGATGTTTAGTTGAATGCAAACACTTATAGTATTTAGATGCCAATAGACTATTCACCTCTGACAGGACAAAAAAATAAATAAATAAATAAAAATTAAAAAAAAAATAAACTGAGATCAGTGCCTTAGACAGCCAAGGATAATGAGAACCTTCACTTTCTTGGGTTTATCTTGGTTTGATTGCATTTTGAAATGAGGGTTTAAGATGGAATCTGGCAGGGAATCCATAGCAGATAATTTGATGAACTACAAGGAATTAGGCTGTTTTCATTTTTCTGATTCTTCAAAAAAATCACTTCAATGTGTGATATTTAGTGTAGAACAAAATATATACAACCTTTATTATTCAACAGGATGTACAGTTTGTGTTCACTTCTGCTAATCTGGATTTCTGGCCTTAACAAGAAAGGGCTTCTCTCAATAAAACTGTTGATCCATCTTGATAGGCTCCTTTTTTTCTTTCTGCTGAACAAATTCAGATCATACTTGTCTCAGTCTTACAAGTTATTGAAGCTTACAAAGAATCAGTAATACCTCTTGTCCCTGACATTTACTAAGAAATCCTAATGGTTTTGTTCCCTTACAAAAGTGGAAAGAGATTTATCTAACTCCTTCAATATTTTCAAAGGCTTACGTTGGTGTTATAGTTTGTGTCCAGATGTCACCTCAAAACCTCATACGAGATATACTTGTAAGTGAGATAAACCAGAAACACATGTAAATATCATATAGTTTCCCTAGTATAAGAACTCAAAAGAAGAAATACAAATAGAAAGGTATAATACAAGTAAAAGGAAAGCAGGATCTCAAGGACTAACTAATCAAGAGAGGGAAAGGAGAAGAGCTAGGAAACATGACAGTGACAAGTCATAGAGTTATATGTAAAAGATGGGCAAGGCAATGATCCTGAGAATCTCCAGAAGATTTTTGAATCTAGCAGTTAATTGGAAAGATTCTCACCCTGACTAACTATATATACTGATACCGGTGAACTAAGCAACTGCACTGAAGATGGTAATCTGTAATAGTAGTTTCATGCTTGGAGTGCCTGTCAGTCTGGTCTTCTGAATATGAGCTGCTTGTCATGACATGCCAGTTGCTGCTGTGCTGTCTCTCAGATAGACGACTGTTCAAAAAGAAGCAGGTGGTGAATGAAGGCAGGAGACAGGAAAAGGAATATTGTGGGACTGTCCTGTCAAGGTTGTATATGGTTAGATTTTTGGACTTAAGTGTAAACATAAGAATTATATAATTCTTTATCCTATTTTTAAAATATATTCTAATTTTTAAATGTTTTTTCACCATATTCTGTAGAGACTTAAAGTTCAACATATCAATACTTGATGAAAAATACCTGTTCCATGTTATGCCTAAGATGTTTGATATTCAGACAGATAGTGAGGTTAAGCTTAACAGCCTAGGTTGTATGGTAATAACAATAACCTTCTCTTCTGGAAGATTAACAACCTAAGTTTGCAGTCCAAAATTAGAGAAAAAAGAGGGTTGCAAGGAAAGCCAACATTTTGGCCCTAGCCTTCCAAGGTCAATTAAGACTCAGGACATATGAGAACTTGCACTGTAACGTCATGTACCTCGGTAGTGTCCCAAATTTTTTGATCAAGGAGATTATGGGGCCAAAGAGGAAAAGTGATCAATGATGTACAGTGTGCCTAAGGAGAGTCACATGGAGAGAAAACATTCTCTCAGCCTTTCACAGAGAGCACATTGGCCAAGCAATGGCCATGACTCATCCACATGGCTGCACTGACAAAGGTTCTACAATCTGAGGTACAGGATCTCAGGACAAATCCTGAGGGGATTTCACTGATCTTATCAGACCCAAAAGCTACAACTCTTGTTGCATAGGTCTTGCTTTATCTTGGTCTTAACCATCCAGTAGAAAAGTATAAAAACAAAGTATAAGAAGTAAAGCCATGCTGTTATGTGGAGCTATAGGGGACTCAGGTCAACAATTTCTAACATTGCCAGTGAAGCGGAAGACCCAATACTATTATGGGCTACTGGACTCTTTTAGAATATTTTGCTGAGTTAACACACCTATAATATTCAAATGATGGAACTAAACAAAAAAGGTGATACAGATGAATGTCCATTTTGTATCTGTGTATTCAAAATGGTTAGGATAGATATATAGTTACATTCTCTTAATGAATAGAGGGATTTGTTCTAATAGTGTTTGTAAACAGGATATCATGTCCGCATATTGTACAGCAATTAACCACTAGGAAGAATGTATGCAGTGTGTTAATTATTGAAACTGTCCTACCAATTTGGTTTGAAACTGTCTCATTGCTATTTGTTTATCAATAAAATTATGGAAAAAATTTAAAAAATAAATTCAGAAAAAAACCTCATATGATCATAGGTGGGGCTTTTCAAGGTGGCTGGTTCTAGTCTGTGACACTGGGATTGATTTAAAGTGCAAAGCTAGAATTGAGGTTGTGCGTGCTACATCCTTAAGGTGGGTAGCCTGGATAAGATATATGGAACAAAAAAAGCTTTTCCCTTGTTGCTTGCTTGCTTGCTTGTTTGCTGTCCTTTTGGCCTGCCGTGAATTGTGATGCCCCATCCAGGGAGCCTGCTGACTATGAACTGAAACCTCTACAGACTGCGAGCTACATTCACCTCTCCTGCTTTGACTTTAGGGGTCAGGTATTTTGTCTCAATAACAATAAAGGTAACTAAGACACCTAAGCTCTGTCTTGTTATTATGTAATCACCTAGGACAGAGACACAATTTGAACTGGGTTATCCAGTTGAGTTTTATTGGTTCATGTGACAATACTAAAATGGAACCAAAAATCGCTCCTGACCAGCTTTTTCATGTCACGGCTACAGAAAATTTAGGTTTTAAATTCAAGTTTGAAGAATCCTGAGAATCACCAGTGATCAACCATGCGTTCTCATGAAAGACTCATGGTGCTATGAAGCACTTTTGTCCTCTATAATCTCGAGGCAAATTCCATCACAGAACGCTCATTCTGTACTCCAAGCACAAAAAATCTTTTATCTTTTTGTTGACTCATAAAACTCCATACCACTGCATCAAAGTGTATTACACTTATGTTAACCTAAATACAGAATGCGGAATGCCTTCTGAGTCACTGAATTAATTTAGACATTATGTAAAAAGTATAAAAATAGAGTTCATTCCTTCCATAAAAAATACTAGACATTAACAATAATGCTCAGTACACACTTGGTGTATTTTTTGGCAGCCAAAGAATATGGGACATGAAAATAAGATTGTGAAAACGATGTGACATTATAGCATTGCATTTATTGGGGTAATTTTCTAGGAATACCTGTGTGTCTCGAAATAAAGCATTTCTTTGTGGGCAAGCACAGTGAGTGTTGAGTGGTACTTGCGGAATTATTGCCTGTGACAGAGTGCTCATTAAGAAGTAAATAATGAGGCCTTTTGAAAGTTTTATTCAGCAATCAAAATACCAATAGAAATGTTCTATGAATAAAGAACCGTGAGAACAATGAAAATTAAACTTCATTAAGTCTCATATTATTTTACTTATTTGTAAAAAATTATTTTGTCAATAATGTAATAGTGGCTTTTCCAGTGGGATTCCAGGACAACGTATTAAACACAGAAAATGGGAGGTTGGCATGAATGTGAGGCTGATACTTCTATATGACTCAAAGTAAACAGTTAAATTTTGTGTGAATTATAACACAGAACCTTCACTTAATAATAAAGTATTACTACAGATTTACGGTAAAATAGTAATTTTTGGCAGCAACTTTTTTTAACCTATTAAGTTATCATTTTATAAATTTTCTAACTTTAAAAACTTGGGAGACATCTCATTTTTAAAACTGTCTTTGCTTTAGGCAGAGGCAGGGAACAAGTTTGGATCCCCAGAGCTGTTCAGGCCCACCCCCTGGGCACGCTGGGACAGGGATGGAGTCTGGGCATGGTGGTGCACGCCTATAATTCCAGCACTCGGGAGGCTGAAAAACAGGAGGATCACTAGGAGTCGGATCTGTGTAGTGAGATCCTGTAGACCCTGTAGTAAAAAAATAATAATAATTTAAAAAATCTGCCTTTCCTAGGGGGCTCCCATCCCTGGGAGCTCAGAACGTCATGGCTAATGGAAGTGTGCTTTTAAGGTAGCCTCTTCACTGTAATGTAAACAGAAGTCTCTGGCAAGCCTCAGCGTGAACCAAAGCTGCTAATTTGTTTTTCACAAGTTGAATCAGTCCTAAAAAGGGATAGCACTAGCCCAGTGGTGACTATTTTGGTATGGCCCTTACTGTGATAGTTAGGTAAGAAGGAAAATCAATTACAGTTCTGAAAGAGATGTACATTCTGTTCACTTAAACTTCAGACCTTTAATCCTTGGAATGAATCTGAAAAACAACATTTGCTTCTATCATAAGAGGATGTAGCAATTTCAGAATCCTATCACTTAAACACATGGATTATTCAAAATAATGATGTGACGTGTTACATAAGGCCAGTGTGTTCCTTTTGGATCTGTGGGAAGTAAATTGTGAAATGAATTTTCCATCATATTTCTTCTATTTTTGATAAGTTGCAGAAGCTGTATCAGTATTTATATGTGCATAGGAGAGTCTAAGTGTATCAAAGACAGAAGCATTAATTGCTTTGTTTTAAGATTTAGCTAGGGGGCTGGGGTGATGGCTCGGTGGAATAAGTGCTTCCCTGACAAGCGCAAGGGCCTGAGTTCAATCCCCGGTTCCGCCAAAAAAAAAAGAAAAATAAGATTTAGCTA
>NW_004524789.1:1893845-1897895 GCF_000260255.1 Octodon degus
AGACCTAACTTAGCTGAAGGTAGAAAGACTCAAGATGAAGGATTCCTCGATAACATCACCAGGGTCGTAACATTTGTTTGTGTTGTGGGCTGAATTGTGCTCACTCCCTCATTCAACAGCTGAGGTCCCAACTTCCAGTGTGGGGTAGATTGACAACTGGTGGTCAGCCTGGCACTCCCAGCTGAACTGAACCAGTGTGGTGCTGGGTGTGGGAGGCCCACCTGAGGATTGTTGCTGGCAGCATAAGAGGCAGAACTGGAGGAGAGGAAAAGCTGTTGGGAGATTCTGGGAGCTGTAGGAAGTGGTTGGTTTTCTTGGAGGAGCTTGTCATGCTGGCTTTCCTGATAAACTCCTGGTCGAAGAAGCTTGGGACCTTACTGTGGCTGAAAATGGGTATGGTTCACTTTGGAGGAGCTCCTAAACATGCTTCCTGGCCCCAGTGCAGATCCTTCAGCCTGCTAGCACAGATCCTTTGTCCTGCTGCCACAGACTTTCTACCTTCTGCCACTGACCTTTGGGCCTCCCCTGTGCAGAGCTATGAAACAGGTATGCATGAGACATTGTTGAGGGCTCTTGGTCTCCAGCTGGACTCGTGGGGGGCATTGTTATGGGCTCTAGATCTTCAGCTGGACCTATAGGACATTACCATGGGATCCAGGCCCCCAGCTAGATTCTTTGGTATTTAGTGTGTAGACAAATTTTCTGCACTCTTTGTATATGACTCTTTGGGTGACTATTATAAAATAATTTGGAGGCCGGTGAGATAGCTCAGCAGACTAAGTGCCTCCTTAGGGAAGCGAGGGACTGAAATTCAATCCCTGGCACCACATGCTGCATCAGCCCTGCCTCCAGGCACTCTGAAAAGCTACCAAGACCAGGTGTGGTGGTGCTGGCCTGTAATCCCAGCACTGGGGAGACCTTGTACCAAATACATAAAAAAGTTCTATAAATTATGTATTCTGTATTGTTCCCCTTGCAAAGCTGCTGACTAAAACACACTGTAACCCAGATGTGACTGTATTTGGAGTCTTTACAGTTGTATCAAAGCCAAAATGAGGTCTTCAGGGAGGTCTTTAATCCCATCTGATTGGTCTCCTTATCAAAAGAGGGGATGCAGACATAGCAGAGTGTGAAGATAATCCAAAGTCACGAGAAGAAGACAGCCAACTACAAATTTAGGAACAACTGCTCCAAAGAAATCAGCCTTCCTGACTGCATTTTCAGCCTCCAGAACTGTACAAAAAATAAATTCTGTGGTATAGTAATGGAGCCTGTGGTACTTTATCACGGCATCTCTGGCAAACAAATACAGTCAGATTTGTTTCTGAAGATCATAAGAGTAACTGCCACGCTGGCCCCACCCCTGGGGCAAACTGAGATGTCAACTGAGACTGGGCGTGGTGGCGCATGCCTGTAATCCCAGCGCTTGGGAGGCTGAAAACAGGAGGCTCATACGAGTCTGATCTAGTAGTGAGACCCTGAAGACCCTGTACTAAATACATTTAAAAAAAAAGATTTTAAGAGTATTATAAACAAACAGAAGAAAGAGAAAATGCAACACAAGTCTCCGTTATAGCTCTGACTTCCTTGGGAAGTGGATTAGTTCAGTGTGACCAGACCACAGGACATGCAGGAGAAGGCGACAGGTACACTTGGGGCCGTGAAGCTGGAGAGGAAAAAACAGGCTATGAGAGCCCTCCTGGAATAATGAACACCAGTGTGTGTGTGTGTGTGTGTGTGTGTGTGTGTGTGTTGGCGGTGTAGACATTATGGGATTAATTAGCATAAGGTACACCCTTCATCTAAGTTCTCCCAATAAAATTTTGTCAACAGGTTGTACTTCTCGGGTTTCTCTAGTCCGCCTTCCATGTCAGTAGCTGTGTTTTGTGGAAATAGTTACTGACTGTCCAAACGATGGATAAATACTTCTAAGAACTACATTCACGCTTTGCTTTCTCAAGGATTGTTTCATCCCCTCATGGACAATTTGAATATTTATTTACTTAATTTTATATCAGTATTGTTCATTCTACTGCCTTACTCCAGACTTCAGTGATTTTTTTCTCTTCAGTACTTCAGAATTTGACCCACAGTTACTGAATTGGTGCTCATGTAAGTGAGGTTTAGAGTGTCTACTATTTCAAGTTACTATGTCTCTTTCTGAAATTTAAACACTTATTTTGCTTCCTTTTAGTTACCATTACCTTTCTTAAAACTTTCAATAGGGGAGTTTTCTTTCCCTTTCTGTCATACCTCCTAATATGCTTAATCTTTTTAAAAGATCTGTTTATTTATTTGTTTGGTACGGGCTCTCACTACACAGCTCGGACTCATAGTAATCCTCCTGTCTCAGCCTCTCCAGTGCTGGAGTATAGGCATGCTCCATCACACCTGGTTTGGGGGTGGCGTAGTGTGCCCTGGGATTCCAGGGCCAGCATGGCATGCTGTACTGAAGATCCAACTCAGGTCCTTGTGCTTGGCAGGGAGGCACTTAGACTGTCGCACTATCTCCCTTAGCCCCTTCCTGAGATCTTTCAATCTTTAACTCTCCTATGAGTAGAATAGAATTAAATGTGCTGTAATAAGTTTCAAACTTCATGAAAACAGTGGTCATGGCTAACTCGTTTATTCAGTATGTTACTAGAGCCTTGACTCGAGGTTGGCCATAAATTTATTTAAAAGGAAAATAAGAAGTGCTTATTGTCTTTAATTTACTCTTCCGTATCTGTCAGGAAATCTTCGTGAGGCAGCTAGTCTTAACTTACGACAGTACACCAAAATCCCCTGGCAAACTTGCCGTCTGCACACATGAGCTGGTGCTACTGTACACACGCCAAATCCAGGCTGGGGTGGGTGAGGACAACGGGGGAGGTAGAGGTGATGGAGGGGTGCAGCCAAGAAATGATGAAAAGACTATAGTACAGTTGTGATTTCAATGATTAATTGATGAGAGCAGAAATTATCATTCTTTTCATTCAGTTAGATTCCTGACGACTTGAAGCAATGAATAAGCAAACACGCTGGACCATGAGAAAGATGTTCTGGTCCAGGAGATTTTGCCTAGCGCCTCTCAAACACATTTGTTAGCTGTTTGCATTCCCGTGGTGGGACTCCACTGAGCCCAGTGTGCCATGTATTTTCATCCTGGAGGAATGACTCTAGAGGGGCAGGAAGGCCACTACAAGTCGAAAGCTCTGGGTTTTACTTTCAGCTTTCACGCTCACGGGGCCTGAGATGGCAAGCAAAATAGTTTCATCACTTCAGTTTCCTCACCTGTGACATAATACGAGCACTGGAGGAAGGAATGGTTCCAATTAACTTCGTGCTCAGGGAATTTCATTCACCACTCTGACCTTGAAGGCATGTGTTTTACTTTAAAGGTATAAAGCAAGTTGTAGAAAAAAGGGGTGACATTTCTTCCAACTGATTCTCAGGATCAGCTCTTTTTAGAAATTAAACTACTGCTAACTGGTTTGGATATCCAGAACTCTAACCAGGCATAGAGCTGCAGCGACTGGGACAATAGCTTCCCGGATTGCCTCCTAGGGCCTGGCAGCGCTCCTCGGCATCTTTTAAGCTCTTCACGCTAGCAAGTCGACTTCCTTTTTTATCACTAGGGAATTTTGTTCTTGTTTTGATCAGAGAATCTATCATTCCAAGTGCGTGCTCTACCCATGAGGAAATGATAGAGATGACAGGAGTCATGGAGCCCAGAGAAGTGGCTTTGGATCTGAGACAGGTCTTGGATGAAAAGCTGGAGAAGCCTTAGGTGCTGGGACACCCCACAGAGCAGCAGTGTCCTCCGGGTGGGGGCTGCGATAATGCTTCTCACTTTCAATAGGCAGCACTAGACGCTGAAGGACAGACAGTCGCCTCCTAAGCAAAGAAGATCCACAACATTTTGAGCACTTGACTTTTGGGCTACCAATGATAATATGATGAAAATGTCTTATTTTACAATTTCCTTGGAGTCTTATACTTTAAAGCTGGTATAAATATACAGTGATCCCTCACTTACTGCAGAGGATATGTGTGTATATATATATGCTT
>NW_004524789.1:1897995-1900757 GCF_000260255.1 Octodon degus
CATATAATTATTAGTATAATTATTTCATCCCATTGATTCTGTTAGCAGCAAATGATGTGGTTATTTCGTGTTATGTTTCTTTGCCTATAGTAAGCAACTAATTTGAGCTCATTCAAGTTAAACTCAGTTTAGTTCATTTCCTACTGAGAGCCTATTCACTTCCTAGTCAATATTGTATATATAGCGGTCCCTCGCTATTTGCCTTTCATCTTTCCCAGACAAACTGTTTCGTGGTCTTCAAAATATATTAATCTAAATTATTTATCATGGATTTTTCTCTGTATCGCTGGATTTTGTGATATTGTGGAGTACTGTATACATATTTGTACGTCTAATATTTAGGGTTTTAATGATTTTTGCCTATGTATTTGGTGTAGGGTCTCACTGTGCAGCTCGGACTCGTAGTGATTCTTCTGCTTTCAGCCTCCCCAGTGCTGGGATTACAGGCATGCTCCACCACGTCCGGCGGCTGTTCCAGGGTGCCTGGGGTGGGGCTGGCGCCACATGTGGTGCTGGGATTACAGGCGTGCTCCACCACAGCCGGCGGCTGTTCCAGGGTGCTTGGGGCGGGCTGGGGTCTGAGCTCAGCCCCTGTGCTTGCCTAAGTTCACTGAGTTATCTTGTCTGCTCTTTGCCTTAAAATTTTTTAAATGTATAAAAATAGATTAAAATGTTAATTCTAACATATTCAAAGAGTATTAAATCAAAATAAAATATACTGCTTTATGTATTTCTTTCATACTGTACCATACAGTATACATACGTTGTTAAAATTTATGTAGGTTTGAGAGTTTAGAAAATGGCTAAGAACATTAGAAATGCTTTGAAAAGTGTGTGAAAGGTTTATAAGAGTGTGGGAGAGGGTTTATAAAGCCTTGATGCTTATACAAATACTAAAACAAATGTAACGTCACTACTTTGCTAACCTCTGTGACAAGTGAGGGACTGCTGTGCAGCTCGAAGGTGTAAGCTTTTCTTCTTTCTCCCAGGTGCTGCTGGGAGAGGAATGTGGAAGAATTAGGAAAGAGTTAAATTGAAATTCAGTTATTTGATTGATACAAGGTATAAGTAATAAATAGCAAGTGCTATAGTCATGTAAGACATATGCTATACCAGCTGTACTCTTAACAAAACACTGTAAATAAATAAAATGATTAGTAGAAAAGATAAATTATATTTATACTCATAACACTGGAATTCAACACTAAAATTCAACACTGAAAACAGCTTTATGGGTCAACAGCGATAAATATGATATATAACGTTGATTTGAGGCACTCAGGTGGCTCCACTGAAAAAAAAAGGGTTCTAGTCACCCCTTATACCACACGCCAATATAAATTCAAACATTTAAATGGTATGATTTAAGTACTGGAATAAAACAAGGGAACTATAAAATTAGGTTAAGGATGTACTTTCTAACAGCTTCAAAATGCAGAAGATGTTCTAAAATTCATAAACCTGGTTACATTGAGTTTTTTTACATAAAGGGAAGGGAGGATGGAGAATATAGAAGGGGCAGTGAGGGAAGTGGGATGTGTCACGTGTATGTACCAACTCCCCATGATAAATACAGTTATCATACACTACAGACATCTGGTAATAAAAGTAAAAACAATCAACAACCCAAGGAATAAAAAAATTTAAGAATCTTTATAACAAAAACCAACATAAGATTGTCAAAACACAAACAACAAATTCAGAGTAAATAATTACTCTGAATTAATACACTAGGGATTGACATTTTTAAAGTATTGGTGGTTCAAGAGGTTTATACTGGGAAGAAGGACTACTTCGATTGTAGGACTCCACACGTTGCATGTTATGGCTTGGCGGAAAGTTTGCCTACAGGCCAGCCAGATAGCTTAGCAGATTAAAGTGCCTGCTTACTCAGATGTCGAGGCCGGGGGTTCGATCACCAGCCTGCCTTGCCAGTCCCGCCCCCGGGGAGCGCTGAGGTGGTGACTGAGACTGGGCATGGTGGCATATGCTTGTAATTCCAGCTCTTGGTAGGCTGAAAAACCCGAGGATCACTATGAATCTGATCTGTGTAGCGAGACCCTGTAGATCCTGCACTAAATACATTTTTAAAAAAGAAAGTTTGCCTGCATTTTGCTCATGTCCAGAGACTTTGCCTAAGACTGAGATTAAGGGCAGTGGACTGATTAATCTTGTCCTACACTACAGAGTGCCTACATTTTTTAGTTCACGTAGCCCTTGCTTGTCGCCCAAGCCAGTATCTCTCTGACCTTACGTCTACCATCATCTCCAGCCACAGCAGGGAAAGACTCGTAGCTTCATCTGAAAAGTGATGAGGTTGGAGCCATTTGGACAATCCGGGATGCTCTCCACCACAAGGTTACTAATGCTAACCTTGCGTGAAATCTCCCCTCTTCCATGAAAGGTAACATTTACAGGTGCTGAGGGTGAGGGCACGGCTGTCCGCGAGGAGGGCACAGAACTCTGTCGACCATTCACAATAGAGGTAATCAGTGGACACGACACCCGTGAAGTGGAGCCCGTGCAGATGCTGAAGATGAAAGTATAACTCTAGACTGCTCAGCTGGCTTGACCACGTAACCGCACTTTGGACCAGTAGCCATGGGAAGGCACACGTTACACGCCTTCGGATACTGTGCGCACGGTTAGGGAAGGCACACGTTACACGCCTTCGGATACTGTGCGCACGGTTAGGGAAGGCACACGTTACACGCCTTCCGATGCCGTGCGCACGTTAGGGACGGCACACGTTACACGCCTTC
>NW_004524789.1:1911288-1914098 GCF_000260255.1 Octodon degus
AAGGGGAGGGGCCAGTGCTCCAGTCCGCCTGGGCCTCCAGAAAGACTAACACAAGGCGCTCCTGTGCTTTGCCGAGTTCAAGAATTCATTTGAAAAAGTAAACACTGGGCACATTCACACAGTTATTCATTATGAATAACCATCTTGTTAAGATAGTGGTTACAGGGTGTCTCTGTTACTTTTTACTCTTTTCTGGGACAAACACCGATAAGCAAAATTAAGAAAGAGGAAGTTTTATTTAGCTCACAGTTGGTGGAGGTTTCAGTCCATACTCGGCTGGCTCCAAGGCAGATGGCAGCAGCTCATGGGGGCAGAAAACAAGGAAGGGCAGAGGAGGAGCAGCTGCGTGAGGCTCAGAACTCCCCCAGGGAAGCAGGACTCGCAGAAGCCTTCGTCAAACCCTGTATATACCCTTTCTGTGTCGAGTCATTCTAGTGCAGGGGCCCCTGCGCCCCAGGATATGGCGTCACGGCGGATCCAGCCAAGCTTTGGACGTCTCAAGTTGACACAATGTGTCAACCACCACGGACTGCATCCTTAAATCTGTGCACTCCATTGTGTGAAAAGATCATAGCTCACTTAGGTTTATACACATACAACATAACATAAGCACAGAATTAATTACTATGACAATGATTGTCAGGAAAAAGGAAAATTTGGAGGTACTAAAACTGATTCAGGGGCTGGCTAAATAGTTCAGTGGATTAAAGTGCCTGCTTAGACAGATACAGGAGCTGGGGGTGTGATCCCTGGGCCTGCCATGCCAGCCCTGCCCCGGGGCACTGAGACGGGGAATGAGATTGGGCGTGGTGGCACACACCTGTAATCCCAGCGGTTGGGAGGCTGTAAACAGGAGACTACATGTCCAATCTACATGGTGAGATGCTGCAGACACTGTAAGCCCTGTCCTAAAATACAAGAATAATAATAATAATAATAATAATAATAATAATAATAATACTGACTCATTTTGGTAACTGGATCATTGATTTTCCACTTCATAACATATATTATAAGAAAGTATCAGAGTTTTTTTTTTTTTTTAATTTTAAAGACCAAAAGAAACTTTCAGAAAGAGAAATGAGAGCTGCCTTAGAGGAGAAAGATTTGAGTATGAGTTTGGATGCCAGAGCTTTATCCATAGTGTGGAAAAATCCTTTTGAGATTAGACTAAGAGAAGAACATGAGTGAAGAACACCATTAAGATCCGAGGAGCTGTGCTGGTCCATGACCTCCCTGAGATGCCTGAATGAGGCGGCCTGCCTCTGTAGTCCACCTGGCCTCTGAGTGGGAGGCTTTCATCCTCATCCTCATTCTCATCCTCATCTTCAACCTCATCTTCATTCTTCCCTTCATCCTTCCCCCATGCTATGATCATCCTCATCCTCGTCCTCGTCCTCATCCTCGTCCTCGTCCTCATCCTCGTCCTCGTCCTCGTCCTCGTCCTCGCCCTCGCCCTCACCCTCATCCTGTGAGCCCACCTCTGTCAGAGGCAGGGAGTCACACAGCCTGTGATTCAGGATTTTTTCCTCTGGGAGGCAGCGTCATTCTGCAGGAATTTTAGGCCTCTGCACTTGATGTAATCCTGTCCCCATGTGAATCCCTTTCAGCTACACTTCAGGATAAGGATCAAAGTAAAGGCCAAAAGGGAGCACTGAAGTCTCTAATATTCCTAAAGCTGTAGATGAAGGGACTGAATGATATTGCTTTATTTATGAAAATTTAAACACATAGAATAGTACTCATGATGTGTCATGGTGATTTGAAAACTTTAGTTTGAAGTCAAAAAGTTTCCTTGTAGATAAGAAGGAGATTTTGCTCAAATAACAGGAGTCAGAGAGAGGAGAAAAAGTGGCAGCCGATGTTTTTCCTGTTGTAGATGTCTATGTGTTCAGTGTCAGGCAGGCCTAGTGGAGCCACATTTATAGAAGTAGAAAATGTCTTGGATAGTATTGAGAAGTTGATGGAATACTTTGATTAGATTGAGAAATGAAAACAGTTTCCCTTTAAAAGAATTCAGCAAATAGTTTATTGACCAGTAAAGCTTTAAATTCAATTCACTACTAACTCAGTGTTTATGGAGTGCTTTCTTCTAAGAGGGAAGAACTGAGCATTATTTTCCTTTCTTTTAAAAAAAAAATCTTAATATAGTGTATTTAAAACATCTCTCACTTTTTTTTCACTCTTAAATTTGACATTTCCCGGGAGACACTAGCACAATCTTGACTGATGATTAGTGAACAGCTACAACCACGAACAGTAATGGGACCACGAGAAAAATATTTCTTTAAGAAAAATCAAACACAAACCCTACCAATGTATGTACCTTATGTTCAGGCCTGAGCCAAGTTTTAAAACTGTTCAGTTATATGAACGCAATTACAAAGTTTACTAAAATCAGAGAAATAATTTATAAGGAAAGCAAATTCACATGTTATTGATACATTTTTTTCAATTACTTAGTATAGAAAACAGTTAAGGGCCTGCAGGCAAATGCAACACCATTTTTATTTTTCACAGTTACATTGAAATCAGTCAAATATTAAATAACTTAATTCCAAAGTGTCACTTATGCAAACAAACTACTAGTAACAGCATGACTTTTAGCTTGAAAAACAAAGGACAAAATATTATACTTATTTACATATTGCCTATAACACTGATGGACTTTTAAAATTATTGTTTACAAAACATCTGGAAAATGAACTGTAACAGTGCCACCTAAGTCACATCTTGTCATCAGACATCATTGTCTTTAAAACCAGCTAATAAGACTGAAAGTTGAACTTCATCCTAAAGTATAAAGAACT
>NW_004524789.1:1914198-1915375 GCF_000260255.1 Octodon degus
GTGCGCACGTTAGGGACGGCAGCACCTGTGAAGCATTGCTGTTAAAAGTGTTCAAGATGAATGTAACCCAACTTCTAGTTTCGACCTCTATTTTATAAAAAATTTGAAATGCAGGCGGTAAGAGTAGCAGTGTAAAGGATGGCAGGAGTAAATGAACAGACAAATTGGGGGTGTATAGTGTTACCCCAAAGAGTTTGTCTTGTCTCTTTGACAAGTCTCTGTCACGGAGGAAAAGGGAGAAGTAGTCTGTATTCTTTTAAGTTAAAGAGGACATAATAATCAAAGGCAATATTGGATCCTTAATTAAACCTTGGCTTGAGAATTTTAAAAAAAACATGTAATAATACTTTGGAGAGAAGTGAAATTTAAATACGGTTTGGAAGTAAATGACAGGAATAGGCTTCCTAAATTTTCTAGGGGTGTGTTGGTACTGTAATTATGTAGGAAAAGACTTGTACTTTCTGGAAATATAAGCTAACAGTGTAAATCATTTGTTTTGTAATTCTTAGAACTATATGCACATGGCAACATATTAAAAAGGTTAGGGGTGCTGGATGATATTGTGAATTTTTTTCTTTTCAGTATTATTAGACATTTTTATGTTAGTAAAACATTTAAGATTCAACATAAAACCACATATTCAAGTGTATTTGACTGGTTGAAGGCAAAATTGATGTTAGAGAGATAATGGGTTTTGTAGGAACAGAGGAAGAAAAAGTTTAAGGAATAAACATTTGTTCGCTTCACCTATCCTAACCTTCTTTTTCTTACTGCAAGAGACAGAGCTTTTTTTTTTTTTAATTCAAAGAGAATTTCCAGACTCATAAGAGTAGAATAACTAATATACGATTTGATGTTTAGAAAATCAATGTTGCCGGGTGTTGGTGGCACACGCCTGTAATCCACTCAGAAGGATGAGGCAGGGAGAATTGTTGCAAATTTGAGACTAGTGTGGGCTACAGAATGAGCTTCAGGCCTGCCTGAGCTGCATGGCAAGACCCTGTCTCAAAAAGACAAAAAAGAAAGAAAAAGAAAGAAAGAAAGAAAGAAAGAAAGAAAGAAAGAAAGAAAAAGAAATCAGTCAGTCAATGTTCCAAGTGCCTGAAGCATAGCAATCATTGGTTTAAAGAAAAAAATACAATTTGCTGCATATGTTTTCAGCTATCCCAGTGGGGCT
>NW_004524789.1:1925060-1934071 GCF_000260255.1 Octodon degus
ACAAACCCTACCAATGTATGTACCTTATGTTCAGGCCTGAGCCAAGTTTTAAAACTGTTCAGTTATATGAACGCAATTACAAAGTTTACTAAAATCAGAGAAATAATTTATAAGGAAAGCAAATTCACATGTTATTGATACATTTTTTTCAATTACTTAGTATAGAAAACAGTTAAGGGCCTGCAGGCAAATGCAACACCATTTTTATTTTTCACAGTTACATTGAAATCAGTCAAATATTAAATAACTTAATTCCAAAGTGTCACTTATGCAAACAAACTACTAGTAACAGCATGACTTTTAGCTTGAAAAACAAAGGACAAAATATTATACTTATTTACATATTGCCTATAACACTGATGGACTTTTAAAATTATTGTTTACAAAACATCTGGAAAATGAACTGTAACAGTGCCACCTAAGTCACATCTTGTCATCAGACATCATTGTCTTTAAAACCAGCTAATAAGACTGAAAGTTGAACTTCATCCTAAAGTATAAAGAACTTAAAAAAACAAAAACCTATAGCCATTTAAATATAATAAAATCATGCTTCCATGAGTATCATTTAAAAATGAGAAACAGTAAAGAGCACAATTTTTTTTTTACTTTTATTCACAACACTGCATACAAATGTAAACTTTCTGAAACTTTTTTATCCTTCTAGATATGTCTTTCCTCTTAAATAACTATAAGGCTTTCTAATGAAAAGCCTTAATCATGTATTTTTTGTTGTTGAATAAATGCACTTACTTTGGGAAATTTTAAAAATAAGTAATAGGTTTCCCTACTGTTTGGAATAATCACTCTTAAAGGTTGTTTTCTACTTAGTTGTCTTTTATGCAAAACTGATTTAGTTCTTTTCCTAAAGCTATTTAGTTCTCTTATGTAAAGAGCCACAAGTTGGTTCTCTGTGTGGCTATACTTTACCTACAATCACTCCTACAGAGGATAGAATATTTTAAAAATAAACAATATGCTGAGAAGTGGAAGGACCAAAGGCTCTGGCTTAGCAAATAAGCCTAGGAGAAGACTAAATGACTTTCACAGTTTTATTAGTAACTCTTCATTTTAGAAGTACACTTGGGCCTAGTAAGAGAACATTCTCTCAGTTTTATACAAAATGCCTTAGGAGAAAAGTTTTAGTAAAACATTGTATAGAATAGTCACTGTGTACTTTACAGTTCTTTGCATTACAGATGCTCTGTTGCACTGCACAGCGAGGCAGTCCTAGTGCTCCCAAATGCACTTTATGCTGTTTCATGAAGCAGCTACCATGTCTCCAAGTAGCCAAAATTCAGTGAAAAGGCCAGTCAGAGAAGTCGGGCCGCCTTGCCCTACACAGGCCCCACTGGGCATGCAGGTGGTCTGTGGTTTTCACTGGAATACACAAGACCTTCACTTCTCCTTTGGCTGTGAAAACTGTTTCCCAATATTGGGGTAACATATAATCTGGAAATCCTAAAAATTTCTAGTTAATAGAACCTATTCTGCTATGACAGCTCAAATTTTGTCACAGAATAATTTTTCAAAAGCAATAACATACTTCGTTCCCAGTGCAAGATTCTTTTCTATGTACAGCCTTAATCAACTGCTGTATTTGTGATGTTGAATTTCTTATGTATTACGTGCAAAACAACTCTTGAGCACAAGCCTCAACAGTTGCGGCACCAGAAATCAAGCACCGCCCAATACCCCGCAGCTGCAAGTTGCTGCAAGAGCCAGTCCGATCCTTCACACAGCCCCATATACCACTTGGAGCATCACGGCCCGAACACGAGCTACGGCCGCAGCGCAGCTTAAGGAGGCTGAGGAGTTCGGAGATTTCTTCTACTGACAGGACTCCAGCAACATCCTGTTTGTTAGCAAGAATCAGGAGCGAAGCATCTCGGGGTTCTTTTTCTGTTAATAACTTTGCAGGTTCACCGTGTGCTTCATTAATTCGGTCTCTATGACTGCTGTCAACAACAAATACAACAGCTTGAGTATTGAGGTAACAATGTTTCCACACTAGTCTCAATTTGTGTTTTCCACCTACATCCCAAATGGTGAATTTTAGATTTTTATATTCTACAGTTTCCACATTAAAACCAATTGTTGGAATGGGCTGCACGAACTCATCCTGTTTTAACTTAAACAAAATGGAAGTTTTTCCTACACCATCTAATCCCAATGTAACCACTAGAATTTCCATTTTGGGTCCAATGCGAACTCTGTTGTCCTTTGTGAAAGCGACAGGGATGCTGGCATCCAACAGAATGTCATCCACGACCTCCGTAAACTGCTGCTATTGTTTCTGCAACGTTTCCAACGACCTTGTAATTTCCTGTTTTACCAAGACAACTCTGCAATCATCGGCTGCAAAGGTTTTTTCACAATGGAGGCTGACAGTCGAAACTTGGGACAACAGAACAGTCAAATCTTCTTGTCGCTGCCTGAGCCAACTCCGTTTTTCACAAACATGAGCATCAACCACACTTAGAGTCATCTCTTCTTGGCGACACAGTTTCATGTAGATCAGAAAATAAGCTTGGACTCATGATTGCGCATTCTCTGCAGTACCTGATGCATGCTCTGTGTGTGCCGTTCCAAGTCCATCTTCTACTTGTTCTCAGGCTTTGACGTGCTGAACAATGCCAAGTAATTTTCTAGAATAATCTGAGCCTTCCTCAGTGAAGGCGCGTATGCAGTGAGCCGTATCTAAAACTGATGCTGGGATCTGGCGAGCTTCTGGTTGCAAAACTGAACGCTTCTGGCCTCGACGCTTTGCATATTCTTGCAGACACAGCACGTGAGAGGGCAGGTCTGGCCACCTTCCTCCAAGCAAACAAACTCAATGGCACGTGCGTGGCGCTGAGAGCGCGTGGTTTTCTCACGAGGTTTATCAGCTAGCGGCGCTCGCCTGTGCTTCGCTAGCGTCTTCGTAGAATGAGTAACCGGAGAGCGCTCTGAGCACAAGTGCGTTGCACGCACAGTGCGATACGCAGATGCGACGCGAGCTTCATCCTCAGCACAACCCATGTCGCGCCCTCCGGCTATGCCGGTGGCCTCTTCTGCAGCTCCATACTTACCAGTATGTCCATTCCGTACTCATCCTAAAAGCTCTAACAAAGCAAAATCTTTTTTCAGCCTCCAAACACCGGAATCACCCAGGTCTGTCACTTGTTAATCAAACGGGCAACGTATTGATCTTCCATGAAAGGCGAGCGAGTGAGACACTCATGACACTATGTGGCCACAAAACACAAGGCGAGGAACTTCGTCTCCTTGCAAAGAAAAGCCCTCTTCTCAGACTCCGCGTTCCAGAACCCTCAGCACAGCCGTCCCCCGGCTTCCCTGTCGGCCGCACACAGCCCTCAGATCTGCAACTAGTATTTTCCTACGCGAAGCCTAAACTACCCAAATAGCAAGGAGGCGCGGAAGAGAAAGGTTTTGAAAACTGAACGGTATGGAAGAATTCTGCTGCCACCTAATGGACAAGTGAAATATTTTCATTATTCTGCTGAAAAGTTTCTTTTAATCATACTGAGCCATTATATACAGTTATAATAATTATTTTAACAAATATTCTTGAAAATTTTTATGCTCCTTAATTTGAAAGTTATTTGTATGAGTCTTGTATATGTGCATTGAAATAGTAGGAACTAAGTAGATAGGATAGAGTATGGAATCAGTTTCATCAAACCTTTTGATGAATTATAATATGGCACTTTAATTATTATTATAATCTCTTTAAAATAAATCAAAAACTAATAAGTTAAAAAGGTCAAGAAAAATAATTAAGGTTTATTGAAAACAAGCATTGATATTCAATTATTTATCCAATCTTCCAAATCTATGTCTGTTAATCTGAGCAACAGATTTGATGACAAAAATATGTGATATAACCGTTGTTAACATGCTGTTCTTGTTTTAAAAATATGTACCATATGTATTGTTGTATGTTACTGTTTTTTGTGGAGATTTTTTTGCCATTCGTTTTTTGCTTTTACTCTTCAAAATAAAAGAAAATGTTTTCTAAAAAAAAAAAAAAAATTGGATAGATATACAGCTCCACTCTCTTAATTCAATGAATAGAGAGGTTTGTTATAATAGTGTTTGAGACAGGATATCACGTCTGCATCTTGTACAATGAATAACCACTAAGACAACAATATGCAATGTATTAATTACTAAAAATGTCCCAGCAATCAGCTGGGAAACTGTCTCATTGATACTTGTTTCTCAATAAAATTATTTATGAAAGTCTGAGAGAGTGTCTTCTCCCCATGTGACTCTCCTTAGGCACACTCCACATCATCGATCGCTTTCCTCTTTGGCCCCATAATCTCCTTGATCAGAAAATTTGGGACACTACCGAGGTACATGATGTTGCAGTACAAGTTCTCGTATGTCCTGAGTCTTAATTGACCTTGGAAGGTTAGGGCCAAAATTTGGCTTTCCTTGCGGCCCTCCTTTTTCTCTAATTTTGGTCTGCAAACTTAGGTTGTTAACCATCCAGAAGACAAGCTTATTGCTATTACCATACAACATAGGCTGTTAAGCTTAACCTCACTATCTGTCTGCATATCAAACATCTTAGGCATAACATGGAACAGGTATTTTTCATCAAGTATGGATATGTTGAACTTTAGTCCCTACAGAATATGATAAAAAAACATTTAAAAATTAGAATATATTTTAAAAAATAAGCATAAAGAATTATATACTTCTTATGTTTACACATAAGTCCAAAAATCTCACCATATACAACCTTGAAGCAGGACAGTCCTAAGCATTAGCCATGACTCATCCACATGGCTGACACTGACAAAGGTTCTACAATCTGAGGTACAGGATCGCGGGATAAATCCTGAGGGGATTTCACTGACCTTATCAGACCCAAAAGCTACAACTCTTGTTGCATAAGTCCTGCTTTACCTTGGTCTTAACCATCCAGCAGAAAAGTATAAAAATGAAATATAAAAAGTAAAGCCACGCTGTTATGTTGAGCTGTAGGGGACTCAGGTCAACAATTTCTGACATTGCCAGTGAAGTGCAAGACCCAATACTATTATGGGCTACTGGACTCTTTTAGAATATTTTGCTGAGTTTACACACCTATAATATTCAAATAATGGAACTTAACAAAAAAAGGGGGATACAGATGAATGTCCATTTTGTATTCAAAATGGTTAGGATAGATATTCTCTTTTTTTTTTTTTTGGCTTTCTGATCAAGTCTCGTTTATTGAGCAGATATTCTCTTAATATCTACATTCTCTTAATGAATAGAGGGATTGGTTCTAATGGTGTTTGTTAATAGGCTATCATGTCTGCATCTTGTACAGCAATTAACCACTTGGAAGAATGTATGCAATGTGTTAATTATTAAACCTGTCCTACCAATTTGGTTTGAAACTGTCTCATTGCTATTTGTTTCTCAATAAAATTATGGAAAAAAATAAAACTATTTAGAAAAAATAATTGCACTTTGTTTTCTGCAATTTTATTTAAACTAAATGTAATAGAAACTTACTGATGTAATATATGGTTTTCAAATACTGAGTTATTTGTTTAAAGAGTTTTGGGCAGTTCTAATAAACCCATGAGTGAAATGCAAAATTGGTTATAGGAAGAAAGCATGCTGGGGAAAAGATGTGTGACTTCACTACTTTGGGGCCATTTCAAGATTTTTTTTTAAAGAATCTTAATTTATTTGGTACAGGATCCCACTATGAAGCTTGGGCTTGTAGTGATCCTCCTGTCTCGGCCTCCCCAGTGCTGGGATTCCAAGCATGTGCCATCACACCTGGTTTCAGTGGCCAGCTCAGCACACCTGGGGGTGGGGCTGGTGTGGCATGTGGTGCTGGGGATCAAACCCTGCTCCCTGTGCTTGCCTAAGTAGGCACTTAATCTGCTGAGCTATCTCGCACGCCCTTTAGGGCCATTTCAGAAAGTGGAAAGGATTGAGATTAAGTCTCTAGTTACTTTGGAGTTTTTCTTTAATCCTACCTGTTAAAGAACCTACATACTTGTGGCATCCTAGGGATGAGACTTAATGAATGATCCCTATTTCAAAACATGTATGAAATGCTGGGGAATGCCCCTGCCCTTGAATCTCAGTGCCTTCTCTAGCTCAAATGCTCCCTCTCTCAACACTCCATTCAAAACCGTGCTGTCATCTTTTGAGAGAATCTGCTGCTGCCCACAGGTGGGGCCATCTCTTTTTGAGTCCGATGCTCTAGGCTTTTGTCTGGTGGATACTGGTAGTGACTTTCAGCCCCTAGTGAAGTGAGGTGGAAATATTTATATTACCATACAGATGCACAAATGGAAAAATAATGACTTATTTTTTCTTTATTATGAAAATCATCTCGTTTACACACACCCATTTTTGCTACTGGATGAAAGTGGGAATGGGCTTTAATTTGTTAATAAAACAGCTCCTGCTCTTGTGGATTAAAGTGGTACCTCCTGTTCAACTCAGTCTTCACATGTTCTCTTCTCTTTAATAAAACTCAAGGCAGGGCCAGTGAGGGACATCTGCTTTCCACTTGGTCTATATCTGTAGCTCCCATGGATCTTGGGGTACCTTTACTGGAGGTCAACTCCCACTTGCGTAACGTAAGTTACTCCTGTTTTGCTGACACATAGCTACATAGTGTGCCAAGTGCATCGAGGCCACCCGCTTGTACTGTGTCTCAGCAGCCCACTGTGGGCTGCTCTTGCGGTGCTGATGTGGTGCTGGTGTGGAGGCTGTTCTGGAGGAACTCATCACCACCCAGTGTAGATGCGACTCCCACTCAGCACCTCATGGTGGAAGTTGGCCCCTCTGCGCTATAAGTTCCTATTCACCCAGACCATTCAGATAACTTATTTCATCTATTTTGTTATGTGCCTTCATATTTCCACTTATCAAATGTATTGTAGTTCTGATAAGAAAGGAGTAAAGAAATCGGTAACTGATATCTAAAGGGGGTTAAAGGTTTCTAATCAAGGGAAGACGATTAGGAGAGCTGGGAATCATGAAGCTGAGCTCAGAAGCCCAACTTTGAGGAAATTTCTGCTGTACATGAAGCTGTCTCTCTCGATTTCTACTATTGCAGAAAATCAAATAGACTCTTACTTGGTCTTACAGAGCTGTGAGTAAAATTGCCAAGCTCAAAGTACTCAATCTACAATCTCATAGCACATGGTAGTATGATGGTAAATGTTTGATCACCAGTTTACAGGAAAACAAAGGCTCTTGTACTTAGTGTTTGATGATTTCTCTCATGTACATACTCCAGCAAAGTCAATTCATCTTCCCAAAATTATGTCACTGAGTGTGGAGCTTTCAGGACACGGTAACAACAGACTCTCATGAGATAGAATGGGCAAACTAACAAACCATTCCTAGGTTGATAACAGTTCCAAAGTGTTATCCACATTTAGTTTTGAATAGGCTTAGTGACCAACCTTATCACTGTATTAAGCAATAATTTTAATTGTCATAATTCTTTCCTTAATCTTCCATCTAAAATTCCTTCTGTTCTACTTTGAGTCATTGGCCTTCCATTTCACTACATCTTAAACCTTTACTTCTTCATGCCATATATTCTTTGGTCATTAAACCAGTACCTATGTTATATTTTTCATTCCAGGCCATTTTGTTAACTATGCTTTTATGATGATCTTAATTTTTAGCATTCTCTTACAATGGACCACATAACTACTTTTAGATTTTAGATTTTAACACAGACTGTTTCCTTTCTTTTTAAACAATTAATTGATTTATTTACTCACTTAATTATCAGTTGAGTGACAGCAGCATTTAATCAGCTAACTTCAAGTCTTTCCCTTCCATGGGCATGGCTCTCCATTTATGTCTTCTCTGTCCTCCACAATGAATTTATGGGAAGCTAGCCCCCAGTGATGCACTCATAGTTTATCTAGTCCAACCTTCTCATTTTAAAAATGAAGGGACTAGAGAGTACAGATGGCCTTATATGGAATATAATGGCCTACCAGATAGCCGAATGGACTAAAGAGCCTGCTTAGGCAGATGCAAGGACCAGGGTTCAATCCCTAGCATGCTGTGCAGGCCCCTCTCCTGGGGCATGATGAACAGGGGACTAAGATGGCTTGGTGGTGCACACCTATATTCTCAGATCTTGGGAGGCTGAAACAGGAGGAGCACTATGAATCTGATCTGTGTAGTGAGACTTTGTAGACCCTGCAGACCTTGTACTAAATAAATACATACATATGTACATACATATTTAAAAAAAATGGAACATATTAAGCAAACACCATGAAAACCAAACTTTCTTCAATAAATAGACCTCTTTTTAATTGTGTAAAAAATCCACACACACCACCCACCCCTCTACCCCACCCTCACCCTCATTAGGACAATTGGTAGCCTTCATTTCAATATTCTTGTTAATGTAGCTCCTCTTTGTTCTGCTTGGGCCATAGTAAAAGTAGAACAAGTCCTGGTTTCTTGTTAGAAAGTCCCTAGGGGTACAGAGCAGCTATTGGCGTTACACTGCTTCTTTAATTTCATTCTCCTGGGAAGTGTGTGTTCATCCTGGATGTCCATTTCTGGATTGGGTCTTTAAATTTTGGGCCCCTAATGTTTTTTTGTTCTTTATAAATTCTAGATAGCAGACCTTTGTCTGAGTGCTTATTAGTCAAGATTTTTTTTCCCAATTGGGGGTTGTCTTTTCACTTTGTTGGTAATTTCTTTTGACATGCAAAAACTTCCCAATAAGAGGAGGTCCCAGTTATTAATTCTTTCAAGTATTACCCATGCGATTTGATTTTTGCTCATGAACTCTTTGCCTCCCCCTATGTCTTCAAGATTTCCTTCTACTTTCCCTTCCAGGAGATTTAGTGTTTCTGTTTTAATGTTTAGATATTTAATCCATTTTGACTTTAGCTTAGTGCATGGTGATAGACCTAGGTCAAGTTTTAGTTTTCGGCATGTAGAGAGCCAGTTTTTCCAGCACCATTTTTTTTTTAATTTTTAATTTTTAATTTATTTAT
>NW_004524789.1:1935713-1943282 GCF_000260255.1 Octodon degus
GATTCCTCCAGGTGGGTGTTGTTTGGATCTGGCTGCTGTGCTCCACTTTTTTCTGCTGCAGGTGTTAGAGTGGAACTCTTTGTGTCTCTCTGGCAAGGTGTTCTGCTCCTGAATCAGCTGGGTGGATCTTGCCTCTAGCCTCTTTGCAGGGAGTTCTGCTGAAGGGTTCCCTGCTGGGCCTGCAGCCTGGGTTGAATGAGGATACGCAGGCCGCATAGTCTCACTCACTCGCCAGGCCTGTGCTCCGGGTCTGTTCAGGATCCCGAGGCCCGGGTCGTCTCTCTCACTTGCCGGGCCTGCGTTCTGGGTCTGTTCAGGATCCCGCAGCCTGGGTCGTCTCCCCAGCACCATTTTTTAAAGCGGCTATCTTTCTTCCAGAGAGTGTGTTTGGCCCCTCTGTCAAAGATCAGGTGGCTGAATGTGTTCGTAGAGGCCTCTGCATCTTCTAATCTAGTCCATTGATCTTCAGGTCTGTTTTGTTGACAGTACCATACTGATTTTATCACAGTAGCCTTGTAGTATAATTTCAAGTCACGAATTGTAATGCCTCCTGCCTTCTTTTGTTGCTCAGGATTGCCTTTGCTATTGTAGGTCTTTCCTGGTTCCAGATAAATTTTAGGAACGATTTCTCTAGTCCATGAGGTATGTCGGTGGTAGTCTGATAGGGATTGCATTAAATCTGTACAGCAATTTTGGGAGTATGGCCATCTTCACAATGTTGGTTCTCCCTATCCAGGAGCATGGAATATCTTTCCATTTTCTGAAATCCTCTATGTTTCTTTTTTCAGAGTACTGTAATTTTCCTTGAAAAGCTCTTTGGCTTCTTTAGTTAGATCCTAAGAATCTTTAGCAGGTTTTCGAAACTAGCAGTTAATTGGTAGGATTGTCACCCTCACTAACTATATATGCTGATACCTGTGAACTAAGCAACTGCACAGAAGATAGCAATGTGTAATAGTAGGGTCATTCTTGGAATGCCTGTCATTCTGGTCTTCTAAACACGTACTGCTTGTCACGACATACCAATTACTGCCATACTGTCTCTCAAATAAATGTTTGTTTAAATTAAAAAAGGGTAATAAATGAAAACAAGAGACAAGAAAAAAAAAGTCACAGGACTATCCTGCTACAATGCTGTATAAGGTAAATTTCTAAAATTATTTGTAAAAATATGTAATTGTTAATTCCTATTTTTAAAAGAATATTGTTTCATATTTTAATTTTTTTCTTCATATTCTGTAGGGACTTAAAGGTTAACATATAATACTTGATGGAAAGTACTTGTCCATGTTATGCTTAAGATGATTGATATTCAGACAGACAGTAAGGTTAAGCTCAACTCCCTATGTTGTAGGGTAATAACAATAAGCTTCTCTTCTGGAGGGTTAACAACTGAAGTTTGCAGACCAAAAAATAGAGAAAAATAAGAACTGCAAGGACAGCCAACATTTCAGCCCTAGCCTTTCAAGGTCAGTAAAGATTCAGGACAAAGGAGAACCTGTAGTATAACATCCTGTAACTCAGTTGTGTCCCAAATTTTTCTGATCAAGGAGATTATGGGACCACAGAGGAAAGTAATCAATGATGCAGAGTGTGCCTAAGGAAAGTCACATGGAGAGAAAACATTCTCTCAGGCTTTCACAGAGAGCACATTGGCCAAGCAATGGCCGTGACTCATCCACATGGCTGACACTCACAAAGGATCTACAAACTGTGGTACAGAGTTTCAGGGTAAATCCTGAGGGGATTTGACTGACCTTATCAGATACAAAAGTTACTTTTCTTGTTATGTAGGTCTTGCTTTATCTTTAAATAACCAACAGAAAAGTATAAAAATGAAGTTTAAAAAGTAAAACCATATTAATATGCTGAGCTGTAAAAGGCTCAAGTCAACAAATTCTGACTTTGATAGTCTTATGGAAAACCCACTACTATTATGGACTACTGGACTATATTGGAATATTTTGTTGAATTCATGCACCTATAATATTTAAATGACAATTGAATACCCTTCTCTGACAAAACTAAACAAAAAAAAAAGGGGGATACAAATGAACAACCAGGGGGCCTGTCCCTTAGCTCAGTTCTTTAAGTGCCTGCTTCAACAAAGCAGTCAGGCTCACGTTGCTGTGGTTCGATCCCTACAACTCAAGCCAGCCAAACCTGCCCTGAAGGCATTTGGAGAAAAAAAAATCCTTCTGCCAAATGAACAACCATTTTGTAGGTATGTTCAAAATAGTTATGATAGATATACAGCTACATTCTCCTAATTCAAAGAATAGAAAGATTTGTTCTAATAGTGTTTATGGACAGGATATCATGTCTGCATCTTGTACAGTGAATAACCACTAAGACAACAATATACAATGTATTAAGTATTGAAACTGTCCAGTTATTTGGTTCTCAATAAAATCATTAAAAAAAAAAAAAAAAGAAGGCTGGCCAAATAGCTCATCAGATTAAAGTGCCTGCAAGCAGGCACAGGGTCTGGAGCTTCGATCCTTGGTCCTGTTGTGCTGGCCCCACCCCCAGGGGCACACTGAGATGCCAATTGAGCCTGGGCGTGGTGGCACCCGCCTGTAATCCCAGCTCTTGGGAGGCAATAAATAGGTGGATTACTACGGGTCTGTTCTAGGAGTGAGATCCTGAACACCCTGTAGACCCTTCCCTGAAATACAAAATAAATAAATAAATGAATAAAGCAAAACAAAAAGAATGGGAGAAATGGTTTTACATTGATAGAATAAAGAGGTTTAGTGTATGTAACCCAGCATGGACATTTTGACTAATGTTATTTTGTTTTCTCAAATATGTCTGTTGAATAGCAAATCAAAAATAGCCACAACGAAGTTGGATGCGGGCCAGTAATAAATGGATGATGCGGAGTCTATTCCTTGTAACGTGCTAACCAAGGTGTCGTTTGATATCAACATCTTTAAAAAGAAACTTCTAATTTTATAGTGTACCCTTCTTAGGATTATTGCTCTATAGATACTTCAACAAATTAGGAAGAGAAAATGCGTAACAATAGAGTCGCAATGAAGGGACGCTCCGGAGGATAAGACTTAAAATGGAGGTGCTGCTTATTTCACTGGCTGACACCTTCAGGAAGTTCATCGTGAATATCTGCAGCAGGGGGACTGGGCTTCAGCATACACCAAATGCAACTGAGTGCATCCAATGTATATATTCAACTGAACATACACTCACATATATTCCAAATGTATTATATATATATATATATATATATATATATAATTTTTTGATAGTTGGGATCAATTGTCTTTCCTGAGTTATTTCAATGATCTTCTAACTTTCCTTTTGTCTTCCTTAGTGACAGCTCTTCCCTGCAGAGTGTCTTCCACAAAGTAGCCTGAAAGCAGCCTTACTTTGAACTAAGTAAGTTCGATCACGTTTGTCTTCTGCTCAAAAACTTCCTCTCCTCCCTCCCGTCCTCCCACCCTCCCAGAGGCTGGAAGTCTGGGCAGATGAATGATCCACTCATCCTGCAGGACTCTGTGGTGGTCTCAGTGTTTTTCACTATTTTCATTTATTTATTTCTTGGGAAGGAATTTGTAAAATCCAGGGAAACTGAAGTCAGATTTTGTCTGAAACACAAACTGTTTTCTCCTGGAAGCATTCATGAAACAGTGGCAATAACGTTTTCTTCTTAGTTCAAATTGTACTTCTATTCAAGTACAATTTAGTTAGCTCTAACTTTCATTTATAGTTGCTATAAAGTTCATAAAATAATGAATATTTTAAAGAAGAGAAAAGAATTATGCTTATCTTCATAATTGCAAAATGTTAATGTTGTGGGCAGCTGAGTCAGGTAGAAATATTATAGGCAGGCAGACAGGGCCAGGCCCTGAAGGGGACAGCATGGGAGACTGAGGTGATTTTGCAACTTTGGGAGAGGCCTTGCTGTGGGCCAGACCTCAAGATGAAAGAGTAAACAGATGCGGCCACATACTTCCCTAAAGATGGGCATCCATGCTTGATATTCTACATGAGTCTCTCACCTTGAGAAACCTAGAAGAGTCACTAACTTGGCCCCCTACAGAGTAAGCCCCTGTTCTGTATCCACGCCCACTTACTACACAACCCACTTCCTCATTTGGTCCTGGATGTAATCAATTTTACCAAGCGATTGTGCTCAGGTCAGTCTTATTGCTTGACCATACTTTTGTCCCACTCCACGCCCACCTAGTGAGTTCCCATGCTGTCCACCTTACACCCGCCTCATCATATGGTTTTTCTGTATAAAAATCCCTAGAAAAGACAGTTTCCCTGGGCAACCCATGCAGGTCTCCCTCCTGTCCCTCTCTCAGACAGGAGCTTTCTTTCCCCCATTAAATATATTCTGCTCTTAACCTCTACTGTTCCTAAAATTCATTCTTAGGTTTTAGAGAACATGAACTCCGCTCAGATACCCTTCAGGTTGGGAGTTTCATTTCCCTGTATCTTAAGTCATGTTCTGTTAAACATTTTTCTTGAGCACTGTAGTCAAGAATATGAGAAATGAATATAATGTTAAAAAGAGGAACTAAATCATGGTTTATAGTTTAACTTTCCTTAGAAGCAGAAAAAGCAGAGAAGTAGAAGTAAACAGAAAAATAATGCTCATAGTCCATAAGCAGAAAATGGAGAGATTGCCCCTTGGAGATTACGTTCCTGGGCAGCGGCCAAAGATAACCTTTCCTCTGAATTATTTAATAGGAGCTATATAGGATAAAATTGCTCTTATTCAGGACTTTAAATTACAAACTATATATTTAACTTAGCTTTTTTTATACATTTTATTGAGAAACAAATAGCAATGAGACAGTTTTAAAACAAGTTAGGAAGACAGTTACAATAATCAATACATTGCATATTGTTGTCTTCGTAGTGGTTATTCATAGTACAAGATGCAGACATGATATCCTGTCCAAACACTGTTAGTACAAATCTTTCTTCTCACTGAATTAAGAGAAAGTAGCTGTATATTTATCCTAACTATTTTGTATATACATATATATATGTGTGTGTGTGTATATATATATATATATATTTCACTACAAAATGGTCCTTTGTTTATAGCCCCCATTTTTGTTTAGTTTTGTCAGAGATGGGTATTCTGTTAACTTAGTTTAAAATGTTTAAGCATTAATATTGTCAACATATATTTGCTCAAATATGTAGAAATGCATAACATTTGAATGTTCTTGTTTGTTCACTATTGGTAATATTTGATTATTATATTTTGTTATGGATTTGATAATAGAAAAAGGAAATGGTGAATTGAGTAATTGACATGTGATACTTCTAAATATTGTCTTTTTAATTTAATTTAGTTTTATTTTTATGTGTTTAGTACAAGGTCTATAGGGTCTCACTGTGTAGACTGGACTCGTAGTGATCCTCCTGTTTTCAGCCTCCCAAGGGCTGGGATTACAGGTGCGCGCCACCACACCTGGTCTCATTTGTCTTCTCAGCTTGCCCGGGGGATGGAGCCAGTGTGACAGGCTGAGATTGAACCCCCATCCCTGTGGCTGCCTAAGCAGGTGCTTTAATCTGCTGAGGTATCTGGCCAGCCCCTAAGTATGTGTCTTTTGATTATTCCAAAAATGTTTCCAATTCTCCCAAAATTGATAGAGCTGACATAAATGTCTGTCTCATTTTATGTATATGTGTTTCAGAAAAATTGATTGAAGATTTAATTATGGCAGACAATGTATTATTTATCATTATCAATCATCTAATAAAGTTCAAGATGAAGAGGTTATTGTATAAATATATTTTTCATAAAATATTTTTTATAAATTTGAAATTGAAAATTATACTTTCTGTAAATCCAGATAGATTTGGATTTGATAATTTAGTGAGAGTGAGACATTTATTTGTTATTACTTACCAATATAAGTACAACTTACTGTTCATTTCTTTTATCATGTTGAATTCTATTTTAGATAATCCTCAATAAGTAATTATTTTGCTGTAAAACTACTGAATAACTGCATCATTTGAATTAGATATGAAAGCTATTAAATGCAAGTTACTCAAATTTCTATTTGTAAAATTGAGTTTCATTATTATTTCAAGCATAATCAATTACAAAATAAATAAACATTTTTGTGTTTACACAATGAATAAACATTTTTTAATCTTTGAAAATAAAACTGAAGGAATATTCGATTATAACTCTCTGTTACTTCATACTTTTAGTATGAGTACTTATCAAACATAAAATCCAGGACAATAAACAAAATTCTCTTCAATTCATGTAGTGTTACTGTGGCTTTATGGAATACCTATAAGTAGAATTTATATTATCATAGTAGGGACCAATATTATATCTTATAGTAGTATGTCATATTAAAAGAAAATAAATCTTTTCCCACTATTGCTTAATTTAAGCAAGGAAAGTACAACAGAACTTCATAAAATATTGTGTACACCAGAACTTACAATGTATCCCTTCACATATCATTCAAATCTTTTTGTTGTGGTAGGCTCAGCCCACCCTGGGGACAGGGCTGGTGCAGCCTGTGGTGCCTGTGCCGGGGTCTACCTGCGGTCCCCGCGCGCTTGCCTGAGCTTGCCTGAGCTTGTGCAAACAGGCGCTTTAGGTCGCTGAGCCACCTCGCTGGCCCCACTTACACTGTCACTAACACATCTTTCACTTTTTTAGATGTTGTGGCAGAATTTTAAAACTTAGAAAATAACTTTCTTGGCATAATGAGGATACAATCTTGTTCAACTTGGCTAGAGATACATCTAGTTGTGTAAATTGTGCACACAGCAAGAAAGAACATGTGCATAATTTTTCACACAACAAACTAATCTGCCTCACTCAGTTTAGATATTTACTTTTTTGTTCACAATGCACGTGGAAAGCTACAAAGAGCATTAGTTCCTATTACTTGCTGAGATGCAGATGAAAGTAAAGAAATAATCATAAAATACTCTACAGGATGTAAAGTGGACCTAGGATAGTATGACGCTGAAATAGCTTGGTGACAGGTACATTGGATTTTAGAAATATTGTTACGTTGACGCTCTTGGTACCTTTATCTATTCGTAAATTTGTGTTTGTATTTGTAGTTAAATCTATGGAGTTCAGTTGGACGCTTTGCTGTTGCTGAGACCAATGTTACGAGACACAGATGGGAAAAATAGTCCTAAATGTGAGCTGTGTGATGTGGAAAAATAATTTCAAAGGTGGGAAACAGTGAAGGATTTTAAATGTATGTGGAAAAAATGTGGGATAAAGACATATTGAAATAATTTAGTTTAATGATAATAAGGAGTTTGAGGCTGGGGGGATAGCTCGACTGTCTAAACGCCTGCCTGGCAAGCACAAAGGCCTGGTTCGATGCCTGGTGCCACGTGCCGCGCCAGCCCTACAACCGGGTATGCTGGTACACACCTGTAATCCCGGCACGGGGGAGACTGAGACAGGAGGATCACTACGAGTCTGAGCTATGTAGCATGGGATCCTGTACCAAATAAATACATCAACAAATAATGAGGAGCTTGAGACCTACTCTGCGTGGCCTAACTTCTAAAGAATAAACTTTGAAAATC
>NW_004524789.1:1945307-1952812 GCF_000260255.1 Octodon degus
ATGGACAGCTGTGAAGAGCGTACAGGGAGATTGGTGGTGAGCGGGAAGCAGGAGAAGAGATAGGTAAACGAGTGAGTACTGCTCATTGCAGTAGACAAGCAGAAACGTAGTTGTACTGGAACACAGTGAGAAACTATAGGACAATTTGACCCGGAGGTGCTCAGGAAAGGCTTCTAAGAGGAACCAACAGTTGAAAAAATCCACAGGAGTTCAAAATTCCAAAGAAAGAGCCACTTAGGCACTTTGTTCTCCCTTCATTTTCTAATCGCTTCCTAGCCCACAGCGTTACTTTTTGTTTTCCCTTAGCATCCTGATTTGCCTCTCAAAAGACAGATGGTTTCCTATTGAGTTGATTTTTAGTCATTTACAGTCACTACACTTTTGGAGAATCTTTTACTAAAAGGATTTTCCACATATACTGAATTTATATGCACACTGTAACTATTGAATAAAATTCAATTTGTAATGCTATTTGTGCTTGCTAACATTTGCTCAGAACATCTAAAATAGTGTGAATTGTCATGAGGGAAATGAAAGAAGAAAAGAGGAGAAAATGGGAAAAGTGGCTGGGAGTTAGCTCAGTGCTCTAAGCACCTGCCTGGCAGGAGCAAGGACCCGAGTTTGATCCCCAGTATCACATGCCTTGTGCAGCCCTGGAATCCCCGGGGGCACTGAGCCTGCGACCAAGTCTGAGCATGGTGGCGCACATCTGTAATCCCAGTGCCTGGAAGGCTGAGAAAGGAGGGTCACTATGAGTCTGAGCTGCACAGTGAGATCCTGGATCCAATAAAGGAATAAAAAAGAAAAAGAAAATGGGAAAAGTGAGCCCAAGGAAGAGGAGAGAAAGAGGACAGAGAAGGGAAAAGGAAAAAGCGTAAATGCTTGTTGCTCAATGTTTCAAGTGCCAGTGAATCTTCTGTGACTGAAAGTGTGGAGGGCCACCTCAGCAGATCTCCTGGAAAGATTGATCATCTCCATTTTGGCTGAGCCTGACCCTATTTCCGTGTACTGATATGTTCAGAGCTGGCTGGGACTTTTCCTTATCCCTTCAATTGGCCTTAAGCAGTGCATCTTGGTCTAGCTGAGGTGCTGGTGATAGTCTTTGAAGATGGCACACCTGTTTCTCTGATAACCCACACCTGCTGCTCTTCGGCATGAGTAGAGCCAGGACAGGACAAAGAGCCAGTACTCCACACTGTTGTCTGCGATTGAACCTTGAGATAGAAGCCATGACTTACTGGGGCTTGAAAGATTAGACATCAGCGCTGAAGCACCAGACCCCAAAACATTGGATACTATCTCAATAGTGTAATGCAGTTACTCTCTGCACATCCTTCTCTCTGCATTTCACAGAGGTAGATGCAGGCCTCCTAAATAGCCTAGCTCATGGTGCTCACCTACTTCCTGCTGTTCTCCCCCCTTCATTACTGAATCAAACCCAGATTCAGCCCTGGGGTGGCCCTTTTGTTCTGGAAAGCCATCTCTGTGGCTGGACTTAGGGCCCCTTGGCTCCTCATAGTTATATATATGTGTATGCTTTAGAGTCTTTATTTTCACTGTGGCTTGCACTGAAGTGGTAGATTGGAATTAACCTGGTGGGATTCCAATAGCATATTTTTGGGATTACAAATATAGACTTCTTGGATCAAGACAAGGACCAGGTGGGGCTTCCTATAGAAAGTATTCTGAAATGGAGAAATTTAAGAGAATATGATAAAAATGGGACAAAATATTAAAGTAGAACATAAGATTATAGGAAAGCTCATTTGATACAAGTTGGTGGCTCAGTGGTGAAATCTGATTTTCTGTAGGGTTTTTATCACAAATGAATGGGAGACTTTGTCAAAAGATTTTTCTACATTTGTTGTGATGGTCATGTGATTATTGTCTTTGGCTCTATTAATATGGTATATTACATTTATAGTTTTGTGCATGTTGAACCATCCCTCCATTCCTTGGATGAATCCCAAACTGGTCATGGTGTATATTCTTCTCAGTGATTTGCTGCATTGTGTTTGCTAGTATTTTACTAAGTATTTTTGCATCTATGTTTACTAGGCAAATTAGCTTTTAATTCTCTTTTTTAATTGAGTGTTTGTCTGGTTTTGTTATCAGTGTAATACTTCCCTCTATAAATGAGTTAGGGTGGGGCCAGGAAGATGGCTCAGTGGAATAAGCACTTCCCTGGCAAGTGCAGGGGCCTGAGTCCAATTCCCGGTTCCACCAAAAAAAAAAAAAAAAAAAAAAAGAAAGTCAGGGAGAACTGCTTCCCTTTCAATTGCATTGAGAGGGTTGGTACTAAATGATCTCTAAATTTCTTACAGAATTCAGTCATAAATCTGTCAGGATCTTGGCTTTTCTTTATTGGTAAGTTTTTGATTATATTTTCAATTTCATTAACTGATATTGAGTTATTCAGAATTTTTGTATCTTCTTGATTTGTTTTTAATAGTTTATATGTATCTAAGAATCTATTCATTTCTTCTGTGTTTTCCATCCTATGAGACTAAAGATTTTCAAAGTAGGTATTGATGCTGTTCTAAGTTTTCACAGGATCCATAGTGATTTCACCCTTTTCATTCCTTATTGCATGAATTTGAATTATTTCTTTCCTTTTTTGAGAAGGTTGGATAAGGGTTCATAAATGTTACTTAATATTTCAAAGAACTGACTCTTTGATTCTTTTTTTCTTTTTGTATAATTTTCTTAGTATCCATTGCATTTATTTCTGCTCTGATCTTCATAATTTCCTGTCTTTGAACTTTGGGCTTGACTTGCTTTTCTTTTTCTAGAAGTACGAGGTGTAGCATTAGGCTATTTATTTTTTCTCACTCTGTTTTCCTAACCTGAGAGTTCACTACTATAAATTTTCCCCTGAAGAGTGATTTATTGCATTCTACAGATTCTGCTAAGTTGTATTTGAAATTTTGTTTGGTTGTAGATATTGTTTACTTTCTTCTTTAATTTGTGATTTGTTTCTGTTGTTTTTCTTGTAATTGTGGTCATTTTTATCTCTTTCTACAATGCCTTTCAATACTTTTCATAGGGTTGATGGCATGAATTTCTGCAGCTTTTGTTTGCTGTGGAAATATCTTACTTCTCCATCAATTATGCAAGATATTTTTGCAGAGCACATCAACCTGGGTTCATATTTTCTTTCAGAACTTGAAATACTTCATTCCAAGCTTTTCTTGACTTGTTGGTTTGTTTTGAGAAATCTGCTACGAATCAGATGGGCTTTCCATTATAGGTGATCTGTTTCTTTTTTCTAATAACTTTAATATTTTGTTCTTGTTCTTAATTTCTGGAATCTTGATTATTATATGTCTGGGTGTAGATTTATTTTGGTTAAAACTAATTGGAGTTCTATAAGCCTCAATTAGTATATGTCAGATTCTTTTCTTATGCTTGGGAAATTTTTTTTCTTCTTTTTTTTTTTTACAAAATACAATTTATTTTTTTTTTTGAACATTAATTATTTTTTGTTGCACATTTATTTATTTTATTTTATTTTTAATAGATTGCAAATTGAAAATAAATTACTTATAAACATAAATGCGTATAACAATAAAAATTGTCCAAAATAAAAATGAAGAAAGAATTTACAGATCAGTCATAATAGTTCACTGTGTCAAAACCAAGGAAATTTTCTACTATTACTTCTGCAAATGGTCTTTTTCTTTTTTTCTTTTTTTTTGCAAATAGTCTTTATGTAATCTGTGTTGACTCCTTTTACACTAACACCTATCAGTATTATGTTTTTCTTCTTTACATCATCTTGCAGCTATTGAGTTGTTATTTCCTGGTTCCTTGTCATTTTTAAGAGATGTTTCCTTCCATGGTTGCCAGCTGCAATGATGTCTTCAAGGTCTGAAAGTCTATCTTCAGTTTCAATTAAGCAGTTTTGCCAGCTTTCAATCGAACTTTTACTTTCCTGCATATCCATTTGAATCTGTTTCATGTATTCTAATTCTTTCCAATATTGTTCATTCAAAGGTTCCATCATTTTTCTATGTGCCTCTCTTTTTTTATTTTTATTTTTATTTTTATTTTTATTTTCTAACTGTTTTTTTAAAAATATATTTAGTACAGGATCTATAGGGTCTCACTACATATATCAGATTCATAGGGATCTTCCTGTGCTCGGCCTCCCAAACACTGGGATTACAGGTGTGTAGCCCTATGCCCAGTCTCAATCACAGTCTCAGCACTCCCTGGGGGTGGAGCTGGCACAGGATGCCAGGGGTCAAACCCTGGCCACTGTGCCCTGCCTAAGCAGGTGCTTTAGTCTGCTGAGCTGTCTGGCTGGCCCTGGGCCTCTCTTTTTTTAGTTGGTGTCTTCTTTACATATGCTCAGTGATTCTTTCATTACCATCACTTCTTTTTATGCTTGAGAGAATATCTCTGGTCTGATTTCATGTGTAGTCTCTGAGGTTTGTTTCTTTATTTCAATTGCTGTCATTTCAGAGATTTCAGGTGTATGACTTCCAATTTCTTCTTCATTGATGTTTCCTGGACTTGTTCTGGGTGGGCAGGAGGCCTGAGGTTGCATTTTGGTCCTTTATCTTATACTTTACTACTTGAAAAATAAATTTTTATTTTAATTTCTATGTTAGTACTTGTGAATTTTGATACTAGGAAGCTAGATCACTATCACTACTGTCAAGGCCACTCTAGGAAAAGCCTGTTCTTTAGGGATATCTTCTGTGTGTTGAGATTTCCAATTTGTGTCTATCCCATGATCTTGCCTTCCCAGTTACTTGAGAACTGAGAATTAATTGGGATATTGGCTTGCATTTGGCTCTGCCCTAAGTCTTTAGGTGGAGGATTGTGGTGTGGTTGTTATCCTGGTGCTTCCCTATATTGTTAGCCAAGGGAGAACGAGTGACTACAACACATGTGACAGGGGCCTGGGAGATGGCTCAGTGGAATAAGCCAAGCGCAAGGGCCTGAGTTCAATCCCTGGTTCCGCCAAAAAAAAAAAAAAAAAAAAAAAAGAAACAACACATGTGACATCCTAGCTACAGTAGTATAATTAGGAATAATGATAATATCAAGCAAAATGTAGAAATTGACAAAGTTTAGTAACTATTGATTTTATACTTTAGACTATAGGAACAAAGTCTAGTTATATAACAAGACAAATCTAAGTTAGGAGGTTGTATGCAAAGTGTTTTCTTTTGTTAGAGTGGATTTACCCTGCGTTCCTCTGGTCAGGCCAGTTGCCAGGCCCTAGGTGCTTCGCACAGTGTAAGGGGGTGCTTGGGCACCCACACTTCTTTGGACCACCTGGCTTCCGGGTCCCAGGAACTTCCCAAAGTGTAGCAGCATGGGTCAGGTACCTGGTTTCCTCTGGCCAAGCAGGTTGCTGAGAGTCCCAGGCTCTTCTTCCACTGGCTGCTCTTCCAGTGGTGTTGAAATCAGAACTCTTACTGTGATTGAAAGTCCTAAAATTATTTTCTACATGACCAACTTTAAATGTAGATACTTCAAAAATAAAAGTCAATATTACAGAGAAAACTGAAATGAAAAAGGAGTTCCAATACAGACAGATTAGGCTGAGCCTTCCTTCCATGTGACGTAAAATGTGTCTATGGAATGGAATTACTTGATCATGTAATGTGAAAATAGCAAAATATGTCGATGATCATTTAGCCTAAGTCCTTCATTTTGGAAATGAGACAGAAGCATACATGATTTTTCCAAGTGCAAATGAACCACTATTCAGAGACTTGCCTGGATTCTGAATCCTGGCTCCTTTCATATTAACTAGGTCCCTATAGAAGAAGACAGACTTACGGCTACACTCTGGAAACATAAGAGTATCCCTTGAAAATCTAAGCGGGTATTCTAGAATCATAATGAGAGGAAAGCTTAAAACACACGTGAGCCATTCGTCATGACCCAGCAGTTCAGAAGGCTGAAGGCTGAGGATAGGTATAGTCATGGAGAAGCTTACAAATATTTCTGTGGTTTGTAATGTCTTATTTTCCTATGTTTTAAATGCTGTTTGCTAATTGTGGTTTATGGTAGAACTTACATAAAGGGTTTTTTTTGTTGTTTTGTTTTGTTTTGTTTTGTGTGGTGCTGGGGATTGAACTCAGGACCTTGCACTTGCCAGTCAAGCACTTATTCTACTGAACTATTTCCTTGACCCAAAGTATTACAAAGGAGAGTTGTTCTTTTTTTTTGTATTTTTAGGGTGTTCAGGGTCTCCCTACTAGATTGGACTCGTGGTGATCCACCTGTTTATAGCCTCCCAAGAGCTGGGATTATAGGCTTATGCCACCATGTCCTGTCTCAATTGCCCTCTCAGCATGCCCCAGGGGTGGGGCTGACACAGCAGACCTGGGGATTGAACCCTGACCACCTGAACCTGCTTGCAGGTGCTTTACTCCACTGAGCTATTTGGCCAGCCCTTTACATAAAGTTTAAGTAAGTTTTTAAATATATATATTTTCTCCAAATAGTAATTCAGTATACCCACAATATATTTTTATGGACAAATTATGAGTTTCAGAAATGATAGCATATAATAATATTCAAATTTATTTCTGGAAATGTGCAGGATTATTGCTCTTTGAAAGTCCTTTGAAAGTATGAAAACCTTTTTCTGATAAACATCCCTACAAAGTGCCTCTGAGCACTACTCGATTTAATCAATTGGCTTTCTTTTTTACCTGTGAGTCTGTCCCAGACCGAGGCCCCTTGCCTGCAGATGGGAAGCAGATTCATAGTAAGTGAATATTTATGATCACTGGTCTTGGCTGAGGCCTCAAAAGACGAGATAAGGCCACGACTGAGTACACCTGACTCCATCTCAAATTAACTAGACAGAGACCACAGCTGCAGGCATCTCGCTCCTGCTGTGAGTGTTAACCTGGAGATAAGGCAGTTCTCCTGATTAGCACCAATGTACTAGTTGGAGAAGTCTTTGTACTGACTCCTAAGCTCCTGCTCAGTTTCCTGTGCTTTCCTCAGTCTTCCCTTCCTTTGTTTGAGAAGCAAATAAATAGGGGCCTTCCCGTGGAGTTCTTTCTCTCATCTCCCAGAGAATCTTGAATACTGCTAGAGGGTTTTGATCCTCCTGGAGCCCTAAAATAGTACTCACTCTTTTATTGATACCTTTGCCATTTGGGCAGTTTGGGGCCTGATCAGTCTGTGGTATCTCTACCCCTCCTGCAGTTGTGAGGGTTGGGAGCTGCTTAGGCCTAGAAGTCCCACTCAGCTCCCAGCACAATGAGATTCTTTCAAGAGGACGGGGCTCCTGCAGGGGCAGCTCCAGGGTGAGGAAGGCACGACACTTGCTGAGGGTGAAAAATATACATGTTATCAAAACTTTCAGAAATAAAGATAAATAATATTTTCATGCAATTTTTTTCAAAAAAATCAAAGTGTATGTAAAAATTTCATAATGAGAAAAATATCGCAAGTTCTGTAACAGTGCAGTGCTGAACTATATTGAACCCTGAGGCGAAAGCCAAAGAAAATCAGTAGTGCTGATC
>NW_004524789.1:1954239-1963754 GCF_000260255.1 Octodon degus
GCAGTAACTGAAGAGGAAGTTACCAAGGTACTGGGAATTAACCCCTGGGGGAGTGTAGCAGGGTAATATACTGACCAAGAAGGAAAGTTTGTCAAAGGTTAGTCTAGCTGAATAGAGGAAATTGGGTCAAGATGGGGAGCTCTGAAAGGTCACAGATGTTCAGAGTTACTACCACAAGAAAAGAGCGAGAACAAATGCCCCGAGTACAGTACCTCAGAGACAGGAAGGGCCTTGGCTTCTCCCCTCCTACTGATGTGAGGGAAATAAACCTCCAGCCTGCTATCTGATAAGAGTTCATGTTCTCTAAAATCAAAGAATGAATTTTAGGACAATGAGGTTAAGAGTAAAATATAGTTATTGGGGGAAAGAAAGCTTCTGACTGACAGACACAGAAAGAGTCCTGAGTTGGTTGCCAAGGATCTTGCCTTTCCTAAGGACTTTTCTAGAGCAAATCCCGGACAGGAGGTGGGAAGAATGGGAAATCCCAAGGTGGGCTCGAGTTGGGACAAAGCTATGGTCAACCGATAAGATTCTGAGTCTAATTGCTCAGGTAAAATTGATTAAATGAGGCTTCAGTGGGGCATCTGGTCATGTAGCAAGAAGGAATGGCTACAGAGCAGGGACTTTTTGTAGGAGGTTGAGTTAGTGACTCCGCCCGGCTTCCTCAAGGTGATCCACACCTATTTAGAATATCAGGGGCCGGGGAGATGGCTCAGTAGAGTAAGTGCTTGCCTGCCTGGCAAGTGCAAGGGGCTGAGTTCAATCTCTGGTTCCGAAAAAAAAAAAAAAAAAGAATATCAGTCCTTGCTGTTTAACCTTAGGAAATACGTGGGTACACTTGTCTTGTCTTTTGTCTTGGGGTCCGGCCCTCAGAGGCTGTCTGCTCCTCCCACAGTTGCAAGGTACCTGATCTTCCTCGGGGGCCTCGTCCTGTCTGGCTGCCTACGATATTTCTGTCTAACTCAGCGGCCGGTAGCACTACTTCCATTTTAGCTGTATTGAGTGCCAGTGACCATTCTTATCTTCTCAAAGCTCTAAACATCTTATGCAGTTGATATTTGTAGGATAATTGTGTATGAAGTGAGAAAGAGAAATGGATCAAGCGCTTGAGCCCCAACAAGAAGAACATTTCTCTAGGCTCAGAAATGTTGCCTTTTGCTAGTACTACTTACTTTTCTTCCTCTCCTTTCTATCTGCTTTTTTAATTTTGTTTTCGGAACCGGGGATTGAACTCAGGCCCTTGCGCTTGCCAGGGAAGCGCTTATTCCACTGAGCCATCTCCCCCGCCCCTCTATTTGCTTTTTAAAAGCAGGATCTTCATTTAAAAAATATCAACTAAGGAAGATGTTTAGAGATTTGAGAAGACTTAATGAGCACTGTTGCTCAATGCAGCTGAAACCAAAGAATCCCCTTCGTGTTTGTTGCAACGCTGCTAATGTCTACTGAGCTGGCAGTGTGTGTGTCGTAATCACGCCTGTCTTTCTACACTTTTACGTAATACCTGGGAGGCTTGCCCGTTTTCTTCCTGCCGTAAGGTGCCTGCGACTGCGTGCACACAAGGCTGCCTGATGCTGTCTCACCCCATCTCACTGGTGTTCTTTCGGTCTGTTTCTGTCTCTAGTGTTGAACAGTTTTATTGTCATGTCTTTGCATTTGCTAGGTTTTTCTTAGGGAGTGTTGCACTTGCTGTTGCTTGTGTCTTGTGTTTTTTAAACTCATTATAAATTAAATTTGGTTTCCTGAAGGTGAAAAAAAGACTTTTTTCTTTGCTCAATTATCACTAATTACTCTTGGTAAATGAATGGTTCTGGCCTGAGCACAGACCACTAAATTATCACGGCCCTGATCCAACATGACTGAACCCCAAAACAGCAGCCTCCCCAGCGACCACTTCCTCCTCCTTCCCCACTGCAGCCCTGGGCACAATGTCCTTTTACCTTTTTGCCCACTCACGGGAGCCTCCAGTCAGCTGCTGAGTGTCCCTGAGCCTGCCCTCAAACTCCGCCCCTAACGGAAGCCCAGAGTCTCATCCTCCCGTCTCAGGGCAGAGGACCTGCCCGACTCCCTGCCCATGATCCTCTCCGTGTCTTCAGAGTTGATGAAGGCTTCCCTTCCCCTTTCTTCTGCTTCTCTGCTGGGTTGTTGCTGCTGCTGTTGCTGGAAAACCTAATTGTAAAGTGAATGATGAAGGGGAATGCAAAGCGCACACACATGCACACACACACATACACACGTAAATAATTACAGCTGTGGCAAAGAAACAGAAAATAAGCACGGTATTGTGATTGCTTAATTTGCTCAAGACATAAGAAGTACCAGGGCTAGTTGTCTAGCCTTCTCATAGTCCCTGGTTACAAGTTTTTCCAGTCTCCAGACATTGATTTATATTATGCTATATAACTTTTTTTACAGGTCTTATTTTTCTAGATTTTTTATTTTAATCTTTTAAAATATCTTATGTCTGTCCTTAACATGCTTATGTTTTTCTTTTTAAAATTTTTAAAAATAATTTATTTATTTATAATTCATGTATTTGGTACAGGGTCTTGCTATGCAGCTCGGACTCCTAGTGGTCCCTCCGTCTCAGCCTCTCCAGGGTGGGTATTACAGACATGTGCCACCAGGCCTGGTTTTGGTGGCTGGCCTAGCACAGGGCTGGCATGTCATGCAATGTCAGCGATCGAACTGGGGTCCTCGCACTTGCCAGGCGGGTGCATAGACCACTGAACTATCTCCCCAGCCCAACCTGTTTATTTTTCCTGGGCCTCTGTGAAAGTATGAATTAGGTTATTGTAGCAGCTGTTTCTGTGTTTTACTGATTTTGTCATCTGTGTCATTTGTTAGTCAATTGTCACCAAATAATTTTCCTCCTGGTCATTGGGTACTTGTTATATTTTCTGACTTGCTTGAATGCCTTGTAATTTTTAATAGGATACCAAACGCTGTGAATTTAATCATAATTCAGTATTATTTTTTTTTAAAAAAGGATTTGTTAACTTTGTTTTGAGATGCTGTCAAGTTGTTTGCAAACATTTTGAACCTTTTGTTGTAGGCTGCTGAGTTAGATAGAAATATTCTTGGCAGACACACAGGGCCAGGCCCTCAAGGACGCAGCATGGAAGATGTCTTGCAACTGTGAGAGAGATGGACATTCCTGCTCTGGGCCAGCCCTCAGGAAAAAAGATTAAACAAACGTAGCCACTTACCTCCCTAGGGGTGGGCATCAGGGATTGATATTCAAAATAGGTATCAATCACCTTGAAAATGCCAGAAAGAGTTTCTCACCCAACCCCCTTCAGGGTAAGGTCCTGTTCTGTATTTATGCCTGCTTGTGACATGACTCGCTTCCCCATTTGGTTCTGGATTCAGTCAATTTTACCTGAGAAATTAATCTTGTTGGGGGGGGACCATAGTTTCTTCTCACCTTATGTGTTAGTTCCCACATTTTCCACCTTAGATCTTCCTCACCACATGGTTTTGCTCTATAAAAAAACCTAGAAAAGGCAAATTAAGGCAGCCTATTCAGGTTCCATTTCTACCCCTCTCTCATACAGGAGATTTCATTCCCCCAATAAATATATTCTGTTCTTAATCTCTGTTGTGCCTAAACCTCATTTTTCAGTTTTAGAGAACATGAACTCGGCCCAGCTATCTTCCAGGTTGGGAATTTTATACTCCTATATCACTATTAAGAGATATGTATATTTGTCATACTGAATTAAGGAAAATTCCATTGTAACATGTTTTAATTTAAAAATACTACAGGTGTTAGAAAAAGGAGAAAAATTTAACTAGAGAAAAGAGTTCCAAAACTAACATCAGAAAAAAAATATTCTAGGGCTGGGGAGATAGCTCAGTGGAATAAGTGCTTGCCTGGTAAGTGCACGGTCCTGAGTTCAACCCCTGTAGTGTTGCAGGCAGCCAAATTAGACAGAAATATTATAGGCAGTTAGACAGAGTCAGGCCCTCAAGGAGACAAGGTGGAAGACAAGGTGACCTTGCAACTTGGAAGAGACAGACACTCCCATATGGGCCACACCTCAAGACCAAGACAAAAAGAGGAAACATAACTACATATTTTCCTAGGGATGGGCATCAGGGATTGCTATTCTAAATAGGTATCAATCACCTTGAAAGAGCCCAAATGAGTACTAGCCCAACCAACCCCTAACAGGAAGAGACCCTGTATACGCTTCCCCGCCCCATTTGGTCCTTTACCTGAGCAATGATGCTTCTAACCTCATTGGTTGACTACAGTTTTGTCCCACCTCATGCCCACCTAAGTGAGTTCCCATGCCTTCTCACCATCTTAGACCTGCCTCACCACATGGCTTTACTCTATAAAAGTCCCTGGAAGAGATCTTCTTGGGGACCACCAGCTCGGGCCCCCCTCCTGTCCCTCTTGGATAAGAGCTTTCTTTCCCTCAATAAATATATTCTGCTCGTAACCTCCATTTGCTCCTAACATTCATTCTTTGGTTTTAGAGAGCACGAACTTGTGAAGGTCAGGTGGGGAGACCATTTTTCCCTCATTTGAAGGTCACCCCCCGAGATCAGTTTTTCTCCCCATATCAGTACCATTAAAAAAAAAAATCTGTATTCAGATTAACATTAGAAGAGGTCAATTTTGTTTATTTTTTATTTTTTTGGTGGCATCAGGTATCGAACCAGGATCTTGTGCTTACCAAGCAAGCACTTACTCCACTGAGCTATCTCCCCAGCCCCAGAAATCTATTTTGAATTTCATTAAGATCAGCAAATCAGTCTTTCAAAAGACATTGACTTTCTCACGTATGTGTTCATTTAATGCTATAACTTAATAATAATTCATTCCATCCTGGGGAGGGGAGACCAGTGAAAATATTCTGAACTGAATAAAAATGTGTGAAAGCTACTAATTTTAAAACTCCAAATATTTATTTTATGTTATGATTATACAAAATGATTCATACAAAAATTAGACTGTAGAAGTTTAAGGTTTAAGTCAAGACTAAGTCATATACAAAGTTGGACTTCTACATGCACAAATGTATAAGACATACCCACATGCCTTCTCATCCTCCTTACTCTACCTCTGAATGCTAATATAAAAACAAAAAAAAAATCTTATGATGAATTTCTTTTTATCTTTAGTACAGGGTCTACAGGGTCTCACTGCACAGATCTGACTTTAGTGACCCTCCTGTTTCCAGCCTCCCGCGTGCTGAGATTATAGGCGTGTGCTAGCGCACCTAGTGGCAGTCACCCTCTCATCCCGCCCTGGGGGTAGAGCCCACACAGCACCCTGAGGATCAAACCTTGCTCCTTGTGGCTGTCTAAGTAGGCACTTTAGCACACTGAGCTATCTGGCTGGCCCAAAAGTCTTACGCATTTTTAAGTGCTAGTTTTGATAGGTCATGGCTAGAGTACAGACTGCTAAATGATCACAGCCCTGATCCAACATAGCTGAATCCCCAAACAGCAGTTTATCTCCCCAGTGACCGCTGCCTCCTCCTTCCCCACTCCAGCCCTGCATAGAACTTCCTTTTACCTTTCTGCCACACAAGGGAGCCTCCAGTCAGTCCCCGTGTGTCACTGAATCCGCCCCTCAGACTCCGCCACTAGCCAAAGTCCCTAAGGGCTCATCCTCCCTGTCTCAGGTCAGAGCGTCTACCCTTCTCCCTGCCTGCAATGCTCTCTGAGTCTTCAGCGCTACTAAAGACTCCTCCTACATTGCTGCTTTTCTGCTGTGCAGCTGCCACCACAGCCAGCATCATCACTGCTGCTAAGACCTGTCAAGTTTCACTTCCAATTAACGCAGTGTTAAAATGGTATTCCTCTAACTTCCTCTACACTGCAGGAAAGCAAAGCCACAACAATAAAAATGAAGTCACACGTGGGTGTCAGGGCTGTTGTCGCTGACTTAATACCCCTAACCGTAATGATGGCGGGAAATGAGATTCCCAGCCCTGAAAGATACCTGGACAAGTTCATGTTCTCTAAAACTGAAGAATGAATTTTAGGGGCAATGGAGGTTAAGAGCAGAATTCATTTATTGGGAAAAGAAAGCTTCTGTCCTAGAGAAGGACAGAAGGGGACCTGAGTGGGTTGCCCATGGATCTGCACTTCCTAGGGATTTTCATAAAGCAAAACCATAACAGAATGTGGGTCTATGGTGGAAAACATAGAAACTCTCTAGGTGAGCATGAGGCAGGATAAAAATGTGGGCAATCAATAAGATTACTGCACAACTGTTCAGGTAAAATTGATTAAATCCAGACCAAATGAAAAAGCGGGTCATGTAGCAAGTGGGCATGAATACAGAACAGAGGCTCACCCTGAAGCGGGTTGGGTGAGCGACTCTTCCTGGCTTCCTCGAGGTAAATATCAATCCAGGATGCTTATCTTTAGGGAGGTAAGTATTTGTTTGATCTTTTGTCTTGCAGTCTGGGCCATAGTGGGAGCATCAGTTTCTCTCTCAGTTGCAAGTTCTCGTCTTTCATACTGGCTCCTTCTGAGGGCCTGACCCTGTCTTACTACTTAGACTATTTCTATCTAGTCTAGCTGCCTGCACCAATCAGGCTTGACACCTAGCCCTGTGACTCATGGTCCAGTTCCCTGGAAAGAAAACAGATCATTGATTTTTTTTTTCTTTTAGGTTATTCAATCACAGTTCTAATAACTATGAAATAAACTTCAAGGACAAATGTATCTATCACTTGTTTTCAATATTATATTGGGAGCTCCAGCTGGTCTTTGATTTATTCCCTTATTTCTAACTTCTAAGGAAGATTTATTTTTGTATTATAAAAGTAATTTACTTATATCATTGAAAATCTTGAAAACAGAAGTTGAGAGTTATGACTCATCGTTCTACCATCTATAGAATAAGAGAAGTAACTACTTAACTAAGGGGGCAAAACTGTGATCTATGTGTGTTCTGCACAAGTATTCAAAATTACTGTCTTATGGATTTCCCTGAAGACCACATTAACTGGGTGCCAAAAATACAGATAAGACAGTTTGGTAGAAAAAAACATGGCAAGGAAATTCTACTGAAAAGACAAATTATTTTCCTGTATTATAACAAGAAGTAGCAAGGAAAATCCCATAGATTCTGTCTCCACTCAACAAATGGAACGTGTGTACAAAACAAATGGAACGTGTGTACCAAACAATCGCCTCATCGTTATTTAAGCGAAATCATAAACACCAAGTCTGTCAACAACAACAATTCAGTACTCTCTATCATAAACTGTAAGAATCAAGTAATATATCTAAATTTAAGTTCAAACATGAAATTAAAATTAGCCTCTAGAAATTCTGAGGTGGTCCACGGAATCCAGGCTAGTCACAGGTCTTTCTGTCCATGCAACGTAAGCACCATGCACGGATGGATAATGAGGGTCAGACCCAGTCTTCCTCACACATTGCAAGAGGATTGCTGTACTCAAAACCCATAAATTCATATTCCATCTTCCTCACAACATCCTTATCTTCCACAGTGAGGTGGACAGGCTTTTTAGGAAACTGTGGACCAAAGTTGTCCAAACCAAATTCTCTAGAAATATTTGGTTTAAAGGGAGGCACGGCCCATTTCCGCTCCATCAGGTCCCAGTCCACATTCTGAAAGAATGGGTGGTGCTGAATGTCCAAAAACGCCTTTTGGGGATGCCAACCCCATCTCTCCTTTGGGTCCTTCTTCAGAAAACCCTGCAGGACACTTGCAGTTTCTATAGACAGATAACGTGGAACACGAATACTGTTTTCCGTGGTAGGCTGGAGGAGATAAGTGACTGCCTCTTCATCACGGACATCAGGGCTCTCACTGACAGGAAAGGGAAACTCTCTGGCCGTCATTTCATACAGGATCACTCCAAGACTTCACCAGTCCACTCTGAAATCATAATCTTCTCCTCTGACCATTTCAGGAGCCAGGTAACTAGCTGTGCCACAAAATGTGCCCATCACATCTGGCCCCAATCCTTCCTTACAGACGCAGTAGTCAGTGGGCTTGCTGTGGCCTTCTGAATCGAGTATAATAAACTGTCCAATTTCAGGTTTCTGCAGAGGAGCCCTCACTGGTGAAGGTAGTTGAGTGCTAAGCTGATCTCTGCAGCGTAAAACCTGGCTTATGGCTCAGGAAGTATTCCATAGTGCTGCATGTACAACAGGAGATCTCTACTCCCACAGTCTAAGACAAAAAGCACTCTGCTTTCTGCATGAGAGCAAGAATGCAGCCCAACAAGGAAAGGTGACTTGATGCCCACTGCAACACGTGCTGCTGTCTATCGACGATAGTTGGCACAATCTTTTCCCACCACTTTCACTGAGAACTTTCGATCTGTGTTTTTTCAGTTGAACCGAGAGCACTTTTGCGTAACTTCCTCTCCCTATCACCCGGAGGAAGTTGAAATCCTGGGGACCCAGCCTAGATGGAGCTTGGCCACGTGCCCTGGTGTTCTTCACCTCTTCATCTTTAGTAAGTTGTTCACAGATGTAGTGACTTGAAGGATGAGATGGGCTTAAGGTCTGTGTGGGGTCTGAAGTGGTGGGTGGTCATGGGTGGGGTCTAAAATTGGTGTCACGGGGTCGGTGGTGAGAAATGCTGCCCACATTCAGTTGTGACCAGTGGGCGGCACCTCTTGTGCACCAAGATCTTACATTCCATGCACTTGTACACCAAGTGTCCCAATCCCCTGACACGGTCTGTGCAGAAGGCACAGTGAGCACACCTGCAGAAACGTTTGGCCTGAAACATGTGGCCATTGGCACAATAAAACTTTCTCCAGAGGCCTGCAGCTCTGCGGTGGGTGGATGGATCTTCTAGACAAAGCACCTTAGGCTGTCCTGATGCAGATGTGATGCACGGATTAGGAATTCATATTTGTTGTCTCTCTCAGAGACCTGAAAGCTTTCTTCCAATTCCCATTGAGGTGACATAGTTTGTGGGTCTTCTTCCTCCTCAACCCACATTTTGGTGAAAAAAATCATTATGGTCCAAACAGCACCCATCTCTAACTTCATCACTGACACCGGCAAGGGAGATGGACATCCTAGAATGTGGCGTGGTGATGTCTCTACCCATCCTCAGGGCCTGTGGGGTAGAGGTGTGCATCATGGAGGTACTCCGGAGGGACCATCGTGGGGTTCAATCCCCAGAAAGACTGGCATGAAGGGCTTGGGGAGCAAGTGTGTCCTGATGTAGGAGTCCCTTCCAGGTCTTCGTCTCAGTCCAAGAAGCCAATATTTATAATCCCAGAGTGACGTTATTGGAATCCCATCAAGTTAATTCCAATCTACTACTCCCAGTGCAACCCACAGTGAAAGTAAAGGCACTAAAACATATTTATAATTATTGGAGAGCCAAGGGGTGTGGAGGACCACCTGAGCAGCTCTCCTTGAAAGAAGAAAAACTATCTCCATCTGGACAGAGCCTGACCCTATTTCCTATGTACAGAGCTGGCTAGGACTTCTGTTTATCAATTGGCCTTAGGTAAATGTAGGCCACCCACCTAGCTCAGCTCACAATGATC
>NW_004524789.1:1963894-1984800 GCF_000260255.1 Octodon degus
TTTAGAGGCCCTTGACTCCCCGATGATTGAAAATATAATTTAGTGTCTTTATTTTCACCATGGGTTGCGTTGAAAGTGGTAGATTGGAATCAACTTGATGGGATTCCAATAACGTAACTTTGGGATTACAAATATTGGCTTCTTGGACCAAGACAAGGATCAGGAAGTGTCTCCTACAATTGGTGCCCAACGTGGGGCGGAACGCACGACCTTCTCAACACAACAACCACTTAACAGAATCATGTACAGGCAACCCACTGGACCTTGTGTGACCAATGTAAATATAAGTGGAGCATTTTATTAATTATAGTGCTCAGATGCAAGTATAGGAATCTGTTCGTCAAGGGTAACAATGGGGCAAGCTCAGTAGTTATCTACGGAAGAGAAAGAATTTAGTTTATTGATTATGAAACTGTTAAAAGATACTGGTATTAAGATGCCATCTAAGCGAGCTTTTAGGTTACTCCATGAGATAGCTACATTTTATCTGTGTTTTCCCAAAGTCGGTATACTGGATCTCAAGATTTGGGATGAAATAGGTAAGAGCTTCTATGTAGCCAAAGCTCAGAAAAGGAAAATTCACTCACAAACTATAGCCATGGAAGAAAAAACATGTTAAGGATACCGAATGATCCCCAAGGTCAAATAATCATTGAACACATATGTCTTAAACTAAAAGATAAAGTCAAACAAAAATGGGGTGAACACAGAGTCAAAACTTTGCTACATATATTTTAAGTTTTCTGAGTATGAGTTGGTGTGACCTCCAAATAGGTGTTTGGAATGGTCTGGCATCACTTTTAAATTGGGGCCGAGGTTATGCTTATATTTATACAGAAAATCAAGAGATATGCAATCATCAAAGCTGTTCCATGGCCAGAATCCAACCCATCTACACAACACATCAGACCCTCTACCCAGACCTCAAGCAACGGACATAGCAGGACATACCCCACTGTCATGGGAGGCCTGTAGCACACCATTCATGAGGCACACCACCTGTTGACCTCCAGGATTTAATTCAATCACCTAAAAATCTTTTCAATGCTGTGCTTGCTCTTATAGCAGCTACAGTATGTATTCCCCTGGTTCAGGGAGAGGAGTGTTGGGCCTACAAATCTAGTCCACCCTTACTTAGACCACTTACTTGGATGGACAGGCCCCCAGAAGTTTTTAATTCTAAAGAGAGCAATATCCCCTCATCTGCTCTTCTGCCTGGCCCACAAATTTTAGTGCATCTACAAGAACAGACTAGGCTTAATGTCACATCTCATATTTCCACCCTTATGTGTAGCCCATCTACAAAAAGATTCTGGCCCTTGCATGACAGTTACGGATCAAACATGGAAAGTGCAATTGTCTAAAGGACAATTTGCCCTATTAACTTTAAGTTCTATTCTCACAGAGGGCAACATGGTAAGAAACTTTAAACCAAACATTCCTATCTGTATTCCAGAAGCTCATGCCCCTCACTTTGAGACAGGTGATTTGGACCCATGGCTGACATGCAGAGATCCTTACCATGGATCAGCTATATACAAATTTAATTATTCCTTTATAGACTGGTCCCCTACAGGTTTCCTTCTAGGGAAAGATCGAGATTGGCACAAGATTTCTTTTACAGACTCCTCCAATTATATCATGAACTCAGAGGCCTTGTCCAATGTTAGAGAAACAGATTACTCTTACAGGTAAGTTCAGGAGCTACAAAAGATAGCTTTTGCTCCAGACCACTCATTTGATACTTTGGTAAAAACTGTTTAAGTGTCCTATGATTGGAACTGGGAGAAAACCAAGGAGAGTAAACAAAGATCAAAAATGGCTGCCATTATTGTGGCCTCAAAACAGACCCTAAGTCTGATACTCTGGGCTCCAAGAAGCACTTGATGACAATGAGGTTCATCTGCTGATGAGGTTCATCTGCTACTGCTGTCAGAAGTGAGGCCACTGTAAGAGGGACTGCCTTAAGATTCCCACAAGCCATGCCCTGACTGCCAAGGCAGCCATTAGAAGTGAGACTGCACTCTGTGGTGGAGGCCCCAGAGCTCAGACTCAGCTTCCCAGATAGTTCAGTAGGACTGAAGGCCTTGGGCCTGCCTCCTCCCTTGGGCCGGACTTCTATCTCTACCTGCCATCTGCATGGAAGAGCCCTGAGTAATCATGACTATAGGAGGGAAAAGAAACTCAGCCTATTGCTGGAAATTGGTACAGGTCTCTTTGTCTTTCTCCGACCCTGACTTTCCTTCCAGTCATCATACCTCAATAGAAACAGACTTTGAAAAACATCTTATTTTAGTTATAATTGAGATACTACAATATATTCAGGTTGCTTACTAAACAATGATGATAAACTTTTAAAGATGCTTATGCAGATTTGTCAGTAGTTACCCAGCCAGTGGCCCACTTGCAAACTGGAGAGTACTTGGTGTTTTCCCTATTTCTATCAATTCATATGCCCAAGTAATAATAAAATTGATGAGACATAAAAGGCTAGTTTGTTTGAGACAATATACAATGGTCATGAAAGATGAAAGGGATTAAACCCCACATTTAAGAGATATCTGCTAATGGACCTATAAAAGTTTCTAACTTGTCTTTTTCATAATTATCCTCTTGTGATTATTTGACCCATGCATACTTAATTGTTTCTTTGACTTTGACTCCTTCAGACTCAAAGCTATACGTTCACCCAAGAGAAAATGCCTGTCATCTATTAGGCCTTTAGATAGAACCTCTGAAGAATATATCTGACTACTGGTCAACAACTATGACCCCATTCAGCTTGAAGAAGCCAGAGCAGTCATTGCCCACAATCCCTTCACGGCAGTTCAGGTTACTTCTTCAGAGGGGGGAATATTGTAGGCAGCCAAGTTAGACAGAAATATTATAGGCAGTCAGATAGGGCCAGGCCCTCTAGGAGACAAGATGGAAGACAAGGTGACCTTACACCTTTTGGAAGAGACAGACACTCCCATATAGGCCACATCTCAAGACCAAGACAAAAAGAGGAAACAGCTACATACTTCCATAGGGATGAGCATCAGGGATTGATATTCTAAATTGGTATAAATTACCTTGAAAGAGCCCAAGTGAGTCACTAGCCCAACCCCCAACAAGAAGAGACCCTGTCCCATACATGGTCAGGTAGAGGCCTCAATCCTTCCATCCCCAGACTCATTATCAGTGACAGAAATGGGCTTACACTATTAATCCTTCTCAGTATTGATAGGGAAGGTAGAATGGGACTCAGCCCAACAACAGCTATGGGCTATGCGGATAGAACTGACACTACTCCAGCTTCTTCAAAGCAAAGAAGGGGGAACTGTAGAGGACCACCTGAGCAGCTCTCCTTGAAAGAAGACAGACTGTCTCCATTTTGACTGAGCCTGACCCTATTTTCCTATGTACAGAGCTGGCTAGGACTTCTGTTTATCAATTGGCCTTAGGTAAATGTAGGCCACCCACCTAGCTCAGCTCACAATGATCACCTACTTCTCACAATTCTCAGTCAATCCTCCTCAAGCCAGTCCCCCACTGAATAAAAACCAGGTGAGGCCCTGAGTCACTCTCTTGGTTCCAGAAAGCCATCTTTGTGGCTGGATTTAGAGCCCTTTGACTCCCCAATGATTGAAAATATAATTTAGTGTCTTTATTTTCGTTATGGGTTGCATTGAAAATGGTAGATTGGAATCAACTTGATGGGATTCCAATAACGTAACTTTGGGATTACAAATATTGGCTTCTTGGACTGAGACAAGGATCTGGAAGTGTCTCCTACAAAGAGGCCCTAAGTCCCCCCATGAAGATGGCTTTCTGGAACCAAGAGAGCGATCCAGGGCCTCACCCAGTTTTTATTCAGTGGGCAAGTGGCTTGAGGAGGATTGCCTGAGAATTGTGGGAAGTAGGTAACTACTTTGAGCTGAGCTAGGTGGGTGGCCTACATTTACCTTTGCCATATGCAGAGAGGATATGCAGAGAGAGTAATCTGCATTATACTATTATGCCATTGAGATTGCATCTAATGTTTTGGGGGGTCTGGTGCTTCAGCTTTGATATAGTCTTTCAAGCCCCAGGAGGTCATAGCCTCTGTCTCGAGGCTCGATCCCAGCTGGCAGCATGGAGCATTGGCTCTTCCATCCTTTCTTGACCCGGCTCACATTAAAGAGCAGCAGGTGTAGGTTACCAGGGAAACATGCAGGCCACCTGCAAAGACTATCACCAGCACCTCAGCTAGACCAGTATACATTGCTTAAGGCCAATTGAAGGATAAACAGAAGTCCTAGCTAGCTCTGTACTTAACAATATGAGGAAATAGGGTCAGACTCAGTCAAAATGGAGACAGTTGCTCTTCTTTCAGGGGGAGCTGCCCAGGTCGTCCTCCATATCCTGACTGCCTGCATGGACCACACAGGCCCGAGCTCCCTGCAGAGTGCTTTCCATTGGTGACCTGGTCAGAGCAGATGGACACTAAGTTCCTTCCTGTGTCTGGGAGCCTGGTGGCTGCGACTTCGTTTTCCCACTTGGGACTTGTCTCCCCATGATTTTTGTGCCTGGCTCTGGGGAGACCCGTGCAGAGCACCTAGGAGTCTCTGGATCCAGCAAGACATGCCCAGGGGTCTTTCTTTTTGTGGTGCAGTTTGTATTTGGGCTTGGGCAGACTTCACATGGGTCAGTTGATTTTTTTCCATCAGTCAAGGTCAGTCCTGGAGGCGCCTTCCCTAGGTCATGTGTAATGGTTTAAGAGCTCCTACATTGTGGCCTGTGGCTCCTGGATGGAGTCAGCCATCTCCTCAGCCTATCACACATACTTTCCCTCCCTGGAGTCCTAAGGCTGCGGCCTTGGGAAATAGGCAAGTGGCTCAGCATGATGGTTGCTGACCATCTTCAGGCAAGTGAACTCAACAGAGGCCCTTACTGCCTTGTGATGCCTGTAACCAGGGGTCCAAGTTCTGCTTGGACTGTTTGCCAAGGAAGCGAGGTCGTGTTTAGGGCACTATTATACAGCCTCCCTCTTCAATCCCCCCTCCCTCATGGCCCATCCTTTTCTTCCAACTCCGTGAAACAATGGCCGCTTACTCATTTTGTTATTTTTATCTAAGTACTTAGGAAACTTTTTAACTATCAACCATCTGTTGATTAGTTTCTTACTTTCTATGACTGGAGCTTGTATCCTGGGTCTCTACAGTGAACTACACGGTCATATTCACACTTTAATTTTTTAGATTCACACTAACCATCTTCCTAAGTCACAGAGTTGGTCTGGTGGCATTCTCAGCCTTGAGATCTGGCCTCAGCTGCCTGAGTGCTGGGAACACAGTCACTCACCATCTTGCCAGATTCAGCATGCTATTAGGAGTAAAACTGGGAAAAGTTTGGTGTGCATTGGCGTTTTGCATGTGGTCGGTGCAGTGCTGAGGGGTCTTTTCCATTCAAGGATGCAACCCCAATGACACGAGACCTCACACCAGGCCCTACCTCCTAAAGCTTCCACTTAGGAAGCAGTGCTGGGCTGGGGCGCCCAGCCTTTAGCACATGGATCTTCGGAAGATGTTTAAGATCAAACTACAGCTGGGCGTAGTGGTGCACACCTGTAATCCCAGCACTTGGGAGACTTAGGCAGGAGTGAGTTTGAGATCAGCGGAAGGCAAACTACTTGCTGAGTCCAGAGGTGAGCCCTTCAAAAATGTCTCCTTTGGTATCCCTGCCTATTGTTTAAAAGCTGAAAGTCAGTCTGCAGTTCTGTGTTGGTTCACTGAATGTGAAATGCAGAGATTGGGAACATGGGAGGAAAGTGTTACTTTTTCTGTGGAGATTTGGTGCTATCAAATGTAACATTGGAGAGGAATGACTCTTAGCTCCGCTGGCCAGGGGCTGACTGGATGGCCCAGATGCTTGTTTTTCTGTTTTCTTCTTCTTCTTCTTTTTTTGTGGAACCAGGGATTGAACTCAGACTCTTGTGCTTGCCAGGGAAGTGCTTATTCCACTGAGCCATCTCCCTGGCCCCAGGCCCAGATACTTGAGGAGGGCCAACAAGGAATAAAGAAACACAAAGGAAGATTTTGGAAGGTACAAGGGAGACCAGGAAGAGCTCGCCCCAAGTGGGCTAGCTCACCAATCTCTGTGGTCTACCTACTTTTATTAGCAAGAGCCGCACACAGGAGAACAGGTGGTGTACTTTTGCTTGAACAGCACTGTAGTTAAGAACTGGATAGTGTTAGGGTTCTTGGTGGAAGCAGCGTCACAGAGAAGCAGAAGTAAAAGGAACAGGCGAGGGGGCCTTACTAACTCTGAAGACATAGAGTGATGCAGGGGAATGAAGCTCCCGATCTGGAAGCTACCTGGAATGAGTTCGTGTTCTCTAAAACAAAAGAATGAATTTCACAAACAATAGAAGTTAAGAGCAGAATATATTTATTGGGGAAAGAAAGCTTCTGTCTGAGAGATGGACAAAAAGGGGCCCGAGCAGGTTGTCCCTGGGAAGCTGTCTCTTCCAGGGACATTCATAGAATGAAACCGTGGGGTGAGGTGGGTCTAAGGTGGAGGACATGGGAACTCACTTAGGTGGGCATGAGGTGCGACAAAGCTGTGGTCAACCAATGAGATTACAAGCACCATTGTTCAGGTAAACTTGATTAAATCCAGAACTGAATGGGGAAGCGAGTCACATAGCAAGTGGGCAGGAATATAGAACAGGAGTTTATCTGGTAGCGTTTGGATTAGTGACTCTTCCTGGCTTCCTCAAGGTGATGATCAATCCCGGAAGACTATCTTTGGGAGGGAAGCATTTGTTCAATCTTTGTTCTCTAGGTCTGGCCCACGGCAGGAGCATCCATCTCTCTCACAGTTGCAAGCTATCTTGTCTTCCATGCTGTCTCCTTGAAGGCCTGGCCCTACCTGACTGCCTATAATATTTCTATCTAATTCAGCTGCCTACAAGAGGGTCAAGGGCAGGGAGATGGGGGAATCCTATGACGGGAGAGAGGAAGGCTGAGACTCTACGGGCTTCTGCTAGGATGGAGTTTGAGGGGCAGTTTCAGTGACACATAGGAGCTGATTGGAGGCTCCCTTGTGTGGGCAGGAAAGGTGAAAGGAAGTTGTATCCAGGGCTGGAGTGGGGAAGGAGGAGGAAGTGGTCACTGGGGAGAGAAGCTGCTGTTTGGGGATTCAGACACGTTGGATCAGGACTGGGATAACTGAGCCGTCTGCATTCGGGCTGGAACCTATCAGGAAGTAAATTAGGGAACAAGTTTAGCATCGCAAAGGGAACAAGGTAAGGGCCTTTGCATATCTGGACGCCTGGATTGTTTGAATCTTCCTCAGCAGATGTCATCTCCCCTCAGCAGGCTGTGCTTAGGTGCTTTCCCCACACAGCCAGAGAAACTTTTCCATTCCTGATGCAGGTCAACACCAGCCGTGGGTCTGTGGGCCTAAATCATGTAGGCTGGCCCCCAGCAGTCTATACCTGGCGTGGAAGGCCCCCAACAGCTATTGATCCCTGAAACTTTGAAAATGAGCCCATAACTGTTGGTGGCCTTTTCCAAGTGCGGCTTATCATGGAAGCAGTTTCTCTGGTCGCTCAGATGAAATAGCTGACACCGGAGGTTAAGAGGGCTGTTTGTTTAGCCGACAGAGGTTTCAGCCACCACCGGCCCACCCCATGGCAGGGCGGCTCCCCAGAGAGAGCAGTGCATGGCGGGGCTCCGACAGCAGAAGCAACAAGCAAGGCAGTGAGAGGCGGGAAGCCGCTCTGTCCCTTTTATAGGGTGCAGGCTCTTCACCCTAGCACAGGGTAGTGCGCAAGCCCTTACTCCCATTATGTTTTGAAATATAAATGTCATTTAATCATGATTAAGAAGACTGTGGGACTCATTAAAAAATTATGCAAGTAAAACAACCTAAACATCTCACCAAATTATTAATATTAGTTCTCTCTCTGTGTGTCTTTCTTTCTCTTTCTCTTTCTTTTTTAAATGTATTTGGTACAGTACATTTGTATTTGCTCACTTTGCAGCTCAGACTCATGGTGACCATCCTGTTTTCAGCCTCCCCAGTGCCGGGATTACAGGCTTGCGCCACCACCCCTGTTCTTGGTGCTGACTCAGCGCACCTGCGGGCAGGCCTGGTACAGTATATGGTGCTGGGGATCAAACCCTGGCCCCTGTACGTGCCTAAGCAGGCACTTAGTCCACTGAGCTGTCTTGCCAGCCTCTGACACCCATTCTTGCTTTCTAAAAACTTTATTTTGCTTTTTAAATATGTCTGGTCGGCATTCACAATCCTTTTTCCTTCATTGCACATTTAACAGTCTCATTTGTTTGCGCGTATCAATAGTCTTAAATTGTATATTTTTTTCTTTTTTGCGGAACCGGGGATTGAACTCAGATCCTTGTGTTTGCCAGTCAAGCGCTTATCCTACTGAGCCATCTCCCCAGCCCACTGAGCCATGTCCCCAGCTCTAAATTGTATATTTATTATTCTAAAAGCTGCAGCAATTTCTTGGCTTGTATCTTGATTCTCACTCAACTTTGTTCATTCCTTTAGCATCTAGTGACTCTGTGAGCCATTCTCCAAATGTCAAGTCTGAGTCATATCCATCGTTTAAGGTGTGCATTAAAGTGAGGTACTGTAGGCTTGCGTTTGCATTTGACAGCAGCCTGTGCTTATCACCGGCTCTGGGTTGTTTCGATCCATATCTTCCAATTCTGTTGGGTTGAACTCTGCAGGTACTGTGAATTTTTGCCTCAGATGCCTAAGACAGAGGTTTGTGGCTAAGAGTGGGAGGCCACAAAGGTTCTTCAACCTCCCCACCCTCCTTTCAGAGTCAAGACGGCAACAGACATGTATCTCTGCAGATTTCTAAGCACAACTGTTTCTTTAAGGCATTAGTCATGGTGCTTTCTTCAGCGGTCCCGGCTTTGTTAGATTTTATGTGATGTACTCAGGCCCCGGATTTCTCTCTCATACCCCAACCATGAGCCTGGTTAACTTTAGTCTCTGATTTGTCAGGGATTGGCTCCGTCTTGGGCAGACTCTCACTGGGCCTTATTTTTCCTTATCGTTCTTCAGTTTTTTGTTTCAAGTGGTTGAGGGATTTCCTTTCTAACCTTGCCCTACCAAGAGAGATGTTAAAATGCTTTTTAAAAAATTTGCTACTCAACTTTATTAGGTATATTATGCTGGCGGTTTTCCGTTTAATGTCTTCTCTTTCATAATTGCTATGAAACAGAATTCAAACTTTTTTACTTCCAGTCAGTGTTTGTTTTACTTTTTTCTGTAACTTTAAACTGTCTCAGTTTTACTTTGACTTTGAAAATATAAAAGAAGTGGTGCTGGCTGAAATTTTAATATGTACCCCACTTGAATTTTAAAGGCTTACTCTATTGATTGTCATAGGGGTTATGGTGTTTTAATTTTTTAAGCAATCTGAGAAATTTTGCTGCCTTAGGTTACATTGGTTTAGTTGATGTCATGGGTATTCCTGGTCAGTAACAAAAACCCAGGTCTATTTGAGTGTGGATTCAATGCAGGTTGGCGCCTGGCCCTATATTAATTCAAAATAACTTGATTTCCTCAGAGTATTTCTGAAACTGAAACTACTGAGGTTTGATGAGGTCTCCTGGGTCCCTTAACAAATCAAAACTTTCTTTTTGGCTTATGGAACTTGGTGCTTCAGAGGAAACATACTGGTTCTAAAAATTGCCTGTACGTCGCTGAGTTCAGAACCGCGGCTGGAGGTGAGTCTCGAAGCTGTGGTCTTGTGGTCTTGTACAGAAGAGGCAGTGGCTCCTTTGCTGTGATTTAGGGGGTGCTGCCAGGCCCCCTCTGATCCAGTGGCCTTTCTCCACTGTTTATTTAGTCACGGAGCAGAAATAACTTTACATTTGGCAGCAAACTGCAGGAGACACTCTTCAGCGAGCTCCCGGGAGCAGTGGAATTTGTCAGCGTCAGTCTACCATCCCATTAGCATGGTTTTGATTAGTGGATAGAGTGACCACAACTTGGGAAGGAGGAAGAAGATGTCGGAGGTGCACATTTCAGAAAAAATGTGGAACCAGGCAGGTCATTCGGATGATGTACTCTTGGAAGCACTATGATTTCCCCCCTAAGGAGAGGTGGACATTATTAATATAGTTGTATTTGCATGTGTTTTTACTTTTATGCCACAGTTAGCTAGGATCACATCTTTTCCTGGCAGTATAATCTACAAGGGATATAGGGATATATATATATTATTTTTTAAAGAGATTGGCTTACATGATTGTGGTAGGCTTGGAGGTTTATAATACTGTAGGAGTTGATTATACAGTCTTGAATTTGAAATCTGCTTGGCTTCCTATAGGAAACAAGCAGAATTTCTACATTGTAATCCCAAGGCAGAATTACTTCTTCTCAGGTAACCTCAGCCTTTGTTCTTAAGCCCTTCAAATAATGAGGCCCATTCACATTATGGAGACTAATTTTCTTGATTCAGAATCTTCTAATTTAAGTGTCATCACATCTACAAATATCTCCATAGCAAAGTCTATATTGGTGTTTGACTAAATTGAATACCACAGCCTAGCCAAGCTGACACGTGAAAACTGAACCCACCAACATCCTACAAAATCTCAGTGAACTGCTTGTCACTTTGTTTGTCATTCAGCTACTATCTGCTGAAGCACAATAGCTTTGCTCATAGGTAGGCACAATGGGATAGACAGGCGTTGGTCCTATTCTTGCACCCTAGTCCATTAAATTGAAATTCTGGATGAATCATATTCAGAGAAATTTTGTGCTGTAGCTTTGAGACTTGAGTATCAGTGATTCAGAAAATGTTTCTGGATACTAGGTGTGGGACTGAGTCCTCCCCATCCTCTTCTACGTGCCAGCATCCTGCAGCTCCCTAACAGAAGTAACAATCACACACAGTGAGGGGTGATGTGCGGAATCTATTTGGCAAGACATTTATTCAACTTCTTGATTTAGAGTTCAGCAATTTCTTTTCACTAAACATGTTTTCACTATCTGCTTCCAGCTGGGAAGCCCCAGCCTGATGCTTGTCTCCTTTTATGTTGAACTTCCTTCAGTTTTTCATCTTGGAATCAGAATTATTACCCATATATTCTCTGCTCAGCTGGCTCTTCCTTTTCTCTGGAGGTCTGTTTTGATAGCTTCTCTATGTTGATTAGAGGAGTCTAAAATGTTTGGTACCAAAAAGGCTTTACTATACATATGCAGGTAAGATAGAAGCTTATTTTTCTCTTGTGTTGACATCTCTAAGTCAGGTAGTAGGTGAGCTGGGAGCCATGTTAGAATCTTTTCTCCTGAAACTGAGCCAGTCACATTTGCTGATATGTTGTTACTCTGTCATCTCTGGTATGTTTATGTCTCTGGTTCTTGGCAGTGTTAGTGATTACCGTTTCCCAGCCAGTAAGAAGTTTAAAGACAAAACTTTAGGGTAGGCTACTTGTGTAAGAATACAGTCTCCAATTGGCACATGTACCTTTCTCTCCTAACTTATCAGACTGAAGTTAGTCTTAGAGCCAGGCTTCCCTGCAAAAGAAGCTGGGAATAGTACAGGCCTTGGCTCAACAACCAGTCAAAGTTCAGAGAGGCCTACAGAGGAGAAAGGGTGCTCAAATACCAGGTGGCGATTGTGGCCTAAGCTATGTTTATAAGGGGCATTACAATGCCAACTCTGTAATGGCCTCATTTGGCTTCTAGGAAATCCAATTCCAAATTTCTGAGTGAAGGAACTTGATTGGTCCAACAAGGGCCAGGTTTCTGTCTTTAGCTTGATTGTGAGAAAGAGAAAAAAGACCATAGGACCCAGCCAGCAGGGCCAGTGATGCGTGGGAGAGTTCTTTAAAACAAGAAAAGTAGCCACCAGAGCCTAAAACAGGCTGCCCTGTTTTAAGGTGTGCCCACCTACTACACATCTGTCAGTATTCACCTTTGTGTGAGTCGGTTGGTTCAGAAGGTACTGGAAGACATCTGCTGTAACGTGAGGAATTCCATAGTTTCTTATGGCAGTGTTACTAATGAAGTTCTTCATTATGCTACTTGGGTGTAAAAATTCATTAAACACTTAGAAAAATCCCTATGAGAGATTATTTATTGTTCATAACATTGACATAATGATGAGAATATATTAGTTTAAACTGTTGTAGGTCATTTTCACCATTCTGGATATTGAAATTTTTTTTTTTTTTTTTTTTTTTTTGTATTTTTAGGGAAGGATCTACAGGGTCTCACTACTAGATTGGACTCATAGCAATCCGCCTGTTTACAGCCTCCCAAGAGCTGGGATTACAGGCACGCGGGCACTACTACACCCAATCTCAACTGCCGTCCCAGCACGCCCCAGGGGCGGGGCCAGCTGCTTGCAGGCGCTTTCATCCGCTGAGCTATTTGGCCGGCCCTCCAGATGCTGAAAATTGTTGGAGCAATTTAAATTTACTGGAAGTGGCAAAGGGCCTTTTAATTTTCACTCTTATCAGCTACATCCTACTTTAGTGAGATATTTCTCCTGTGAGCTCCTGCGTGGACTCCGATAGTGCTTACTGAACGTGCATTATTCATTACATTGTAATACGTGTGCATTTGTTTATATGCCTGTATAATTCATGTTTTGTTATAATTTCTTGGAAGTGTTGACCATGTAAGAATTTTTTTTCAAGTCTTCTACAGAACTTGATACTATATACAATTTTTTTTCTTAATAAGAGTTTGACATCTGGATAATAGAAGGAATTTGGTGACATCCCAGAAAGGATGCTAGATGGCAAGCTCAAGCCACATTGATGATTCCAACGTTTGTTAGGGATGGACTAGGCTGCATCTCCAATGTGAGTATTTGCTGAGTCCTGGTGAGGACCACAAAGCGAGGGCCCCACGTTGCGCATCATCCGTGAGGGCCTGAATTGGGAAGGCAGACACTGAAGACATTCTCACCAACATCATTTCACCTGTAGGGCTGGACCTGTGGCTGGTCACACGTCTTTAGGCAGTGCACTTAAAATGCTATAGTCCCTGGCATGCATATATGGTACAACCCTGCTGATACAGTGCGTAAGTCCATGCTACATGTACCTTCCTTTATTGCTATTAATTTCAACAGCATGATACATTAAAATTATGTAAAAGGGCTTTTTAGCAGAAATTCAGAATTTGAGAGAGGCTCTCTTACTTGTTCTAGGCTTTCTTGAGGAGGCTGAGATTCCTTCTTATGGGAAAGAATCACTGAAAACAGCAAACTAACTAAACTATTTGCTTTTCATTCTAAATAGAACATACAGATTAAATTGGCCCAGCTGCCTGGTGAAAATATTAAATTGTCAGATCTACACAAGAGTTTTCATCTTGCCTGAGTCACAACTTTCTTTCATTTAGCCTATTTTCTACCCTGCTTTAACCTCTTAAATTTGCCTTTTCTGTATTTCGGTAAGAAATTTCCAATATTGTCCCTTACTACCCCTCAGATAGTTCTGACAGTTGATTGGTGGGCTTACCAAAGCCCTTCACTTCTTCTGGTGATGTTTCGTAGTTCTGTTTCATTTCTGATCTGCTATTTGATATTTCTAGAACATTCTATTCTAGCATAAGAGACTATAATTGCTGCTTTTCTCTTTTGAACCCTTGGATCTGTTTTTACTGACCTCTACAATTTAGCCTCTTGGATGTCGTGTCTATTTCCACGCAAGCCCGCTAGGTACCTGGTCCAGGTCCACCTGATTTCTGCATGTACCTTGGGTCCTTCCACTTGATGGTTCTCACCTGGCCTCCTCTCCCTTTACTTCCTTCTTTCTCTCACTCCTTCAAGGTCTACTTCCTATCCTCTGTAAACTGTTCTCCAGGGCACAAGGATAATCTTTGGAAACTATCAGTGTAACCCTTCCAGAATTTTATAAGTTATCACTAAGCGCTTTGGTGGGTTCTCATGATCAGGTTGATTTTTCTAACCTTGATTATAAACTAAATAAACTCAAAATTCAATGACCAAGAGAATTTTTTTTTTTTTTTTTGGTATCGCTTCTGTTTTGGGTATATGCAGTGGATAATATCAAGAAATGACCAGTGAGGCAAAAGGGAGCTCTAATGAAAGAAAGCACGGGAAAGAGGAGGCTCTGTGGGAGAAGGTTCGCTGAAAGCTTGAGTAGAAGTGAGGGCGAGCATTGTTGCCTGTCTCTGTGGGTGGAGCCGTCAGTGAATGGAGGCTCTGGTTAGGCTGGGCCATCGCTCCGGAGCTGCTCCGCTAACTCGGAGTGAGCGACAATTCATCAGAACACTCCTGGGCTTTTTTCTCTCTTGCTCTATCTAGGGCAGAAACTGTTCGACTTCACAGGCTGAACTTTTTACCTCTTGCCCTTGGAGGCAGAAGCAGGCTGCCTGAGCGCTTCCATTTTGCGAGGCCTTGTAGGCATCCTTAGAAGAGCGGAATCTCAGCCCTTGGGTGCAGACGCCTGCCACAGCCACCCCAAAGGGTGCTAGCTTTCGGGGAGCTCGAAGCCTTCCATAAAATGGACTCTCTGGGCTTTAGAGACAAAAGGACTCTGTTTTGCAAGCACAGCTCTAATTGAATACCCCCACCCTGCAGCTATTAGTGTATTTCAGTCTCTGAGCCTTTGTTACAGGAGTTTTGTGCAAATTAGGAGGAGACACTTCAGGTGACTGTCCAAGCCTTTGCTGTTTTTTCTTTTAATTTATTAAAGTTCAAGTTAAATAAGGCTCCGGTTGCTACGAAAGTTTTCAGAACTATTTTGTGTAAATGTTATTCATCTTTTGAAATCAATACAATTATAAGTTGGGCTAGGAGTTCTTTTCAAGGCGACTAGCTTTTTCTCTGGGGATTTTTAACTTGTTTCAGGTCTTTGATTTCTTAAACACATTTCAAACAAGATGATACACACGCTCTTTTAATTGCTACTTACACGGGCAATGTCACATTCTGGTTCTTAGACAAAACCTTTAAATGGTCGCATTTCTTTGTAGGTTAGTGGCTTGTTAATTTTGAGGATAAAATGAATTTAGGAATAAAAATCACTTGACAAGCCATTTTAGGATTCACTTTAAAAAAATGCAGATGCTGCCTAATAAGGAGCTCCTAGGTGACACACTGGGGACATCTAGTGGACAAGTGTTAGAACGGAAAATAGAATCTTCCCATTCCCACCAAAGAATTCCAAAGAATCAGCGCATCTCCCGTGAAGGTCAGGTAAAATTTAAATATAACTTTAACATTAGTTATTTTGAACTTCCTAGGAATATTTTGGCCTATCTTATTTGATTGCATTTGGTGTAGTCTGTTGCGCTGCTATCAGGTTTTGATCGAGTACTTCTTGGCGGGGCGAGCCGTCTCTCCATCAGCCTGGGCAAGCCGCTCTGCAGAGCGCAAACCAGCGCTCCGCCTGGCTAGTTACTGACTCGGGCGGGAAGCGCTTGCCTGAGTGTCCTTTCACAGCCAGAGTGTAGGGTTAAGCAAATGACAGCTAATGATCTGGTTTAGAAATCTAGAATCCTAGTTGTATAATATTTCACTTCTATACTATTTGGAACTATTCAAGATTTTTTTTTTTTTTTTTGAGAAGAATGTATTTACTGGGGGAAAGAAAGCTTCTGTCCAAGAGAGGGACAGAAGGGGCGCCCGAGCAAGTTGTCCCAAGGAAGCCGTCTTTTCCAGGGACTTTTTATAGTGTAGGCGGGTCTATGGTGGCAGAGAACATGGGAACTCGCTTAGGTGAGCATGAGGTGGGAAAAATTTGCTCCCTGAGCAAGTACTAATCCAGAATCTATGAAAGAAAAGCAAACTCATACCTCTGTCCAATGATAGTTCGTGTTCTTTAAAACTGAAGAATGAATTTTAGGAACAAATGGAGGCTAAGAGCAGAATATACTTACTGGGGGAAAGAGAGCCCCTGTTCGAGAGAGGGACAGGAGGGGGGCCCTGGGCAGGTGGTCCCCTATGCAAGAGTTTTTCACAACTATCATAAAAATGTATTCTCAAAGACGTGTCCCAGGTGTACGGTTCACATGTTATAAATTAATAGGAGGGTGAGATGACTCGTGGACTGAATAGGACCTCAGGTTTTTGGACGCTTGATCCCTTAGAGTAGAAAACCACCTGACATCTACTCCCCTGTGTTTTTTCATGTCATTTCGAAGCGTCTCAATAACCTCACTGAATAGGAGGACTCTGCCGGGGTCACAGTTGTGAAAGTTAAGACCCACCAAACAGTGTGCAGAATGACTCTCAGGTTTACCAGCAGGTCGCAGCCAGGTCTGTGTGCACACACAGGCCGCTCTGAATGTTTCACTGAAAGCCACCAAGTGTCGCTTTTGTGGCGATGTGGGGAGCAGTGTGTCCTGCGCAAGCAAGCTGGGGCTACGTGCGTTTACCTCCCGAGGACTGCGGACCTCCTGGGTAGATGCTCCCGGAGTCCCAAACTGGATCTGTCCAGAAACGTTGCTATAACTCAGAACCGAATATTTTAGATCGTAAAACAATTATTTTAAAAGATAAAACACTTTGGTACAACCTTTATTTTGGATGGAAAGATCATCAAGAAAATGTATGATAATTTCTGGTCACTGTTAGAGCCGTGTTTATGAAGAAACAATGGCTAAGATCTGATAAAGACACGTTTTCAGATTAAATTAGCTAAAGAAAGATTCGTAGAAAACAATAACTAGCAAAACTGCATAATGCATAAAATTGACAAGTGGCACATATTCTGGTTTATCACTGGAATGAATAATGTAAAGAATAAAAAAGAAGTAATTCAGAGTAGGCTGGCTTTGTACTCACTGTGTAGCCCAGGATGACTTTGAACTTGTGGCGACCCTCCTGCCTCAGCCTCCCAAGTGCTGGGATTACAGGTGTGTGCCACCATGCCCAGCTAACTTGGTTAGTTTTATGTTGGAAAAATTTAAATGTCACTAAAATTAAATATCGATCAGACCTTTACAAACACCACCACTTTGGCATTTCATTTATCTTCGTACACATGCTCAGTTTTACAAATAAATTTAGAAATTATTTAAATTAATTATATCTTCATATAAAAATATTCAGGACTCAATTGAACTTTGAATACTTGAATGTTAAGGAGTTAGTCCTTCAAATAACTTCATATTAATATTCAAATTTCTATTGAGATATCAAAATATACTATAATTTATTAATGATGCAACATTTACATTATTACCTTTAACCTGGTTAAGAGAAATCTAATGGGTTCAGTAAATACATTTTGTAAGAATAAATCTTTCATGATGAAGAAAGAATCCATTTATTACTATGTAATTATAGAGTTTTCTTTAACTAGAACCTGTAACCCTAGCAATGTATTCTGTCTACAGTTACACATTGGCTTGATGAAATCTCTTATAATTTAGCCAGTTGCTAGTATATACACACATTTGATTTTTCTGTAACTCCAATTAATATAATAATTTTAAAATAATACTCTTAAAGTAATATTTTTGAGTTATTAAGTTGCTTGGGCTAGTTTTCTTTACTAATGTTCGTAATATTGCCGCATGAAAAGTCTTATCCACTGCTAATACCATTTTATGACGGTCCCCCTCCTCTTCTTCTGGGTAAACTAAGTATGTGGCGTCACGGAATCACATTCCAACTTGGGGTGTAGCATGGCACACACACTTCTTGGCATATGGAGAAACATGTACAAAGCACAGCTGAACCAAGCTGAGGAAGCCGCAACAGGATGGAAAATAAATTTGCCTTAAACATACTAACAAGCTTTAAGTATTTCTAGTAGCCACCACGAAGAACATTGTGTTTTCAGAGAACCCTAAAGACTGATTGGTGAAGCAATGTGTTATCATGTTAGTTTTAGGGGTCATGGACCTTATAGAAAGGTAGTCTAAATAAATATTATTTCAGTTTAATTGGATTAAAAATTAGAAATGCAAATTCGCCTCACCCTCGATCTTGAGGCCCTCATTTCTGTTTTTATGGTAATATCCTTTTAATGGTTTAAGCCTATGGAAAAAAAAAACACTGAAGATTTTTAACTAGCTGCTTTGCAGGGGGCGAAAAGGAGCAAAGAAGATTTAGTGGTAAAAAGAGCAAATAAATAGGTGCTCCAAGATTAAAAGGAGGGTGGAAGTGCACGCTGAGCTGTTGAAAGGCCTCTCTGTGTTTAAAGAAAAATATTGTTTGGTGCTTTCAGTAGCGCATGATCAAAATAAGGGGTACAAATTAGTTCGCGGCTGCCGCGGCTACAAAACATCATGCAGAGCGCTGTCTTTGGGAACGTTTTAATGAGGAGGAGAGGTCATCAGAGGGTGACATTGCTTTTCAGAATTCTTCAAGAACAACACAGACTTCCTGTTCCAAATGTGGGAGAGAATCAAACAACCTTCGTAGCAATCGTACAACTTTTGAACCGTGTTCCTTGGAAATGCTGCACCGCGCTCGTTTTGTGGCTTTCGTTAGCCGTCTCAAAGGCAACGCTTCCGTATTTTCCATGTGCCCTTATTTCAAAAGTACAGTGAAATGGTGGAGCTTTAACATGGATTATATTTATAAAATAAAGTTTTATTCAGGCTTCTGAAGAGATTTTAATGTTTTCATTGCACCAGGTGAAAATGGGACGGGGTGGCTCTCTTCATTAACACGCAGCATCAGTGCAAAAAAATAAAAAAAATAAAAATAAAAAATCAAGGATTACCACATACAGCATAAAAGGAGGGATCGTATGACTTTGAAATTAAATTCACTACAATCTTAGTTTGGCCGCGCTTCAAAACGTGATTTTAAAATGTATAAGTTGTTAATGACATTCCAGGTCAAATATTCATAGTCCAATATCAAATCCTACAGAGACTGGCATTATTCAAATGTGCAGTGTATCGGAGGAGCAGGAACTGAGGAGGCTTCCCTGATGCTTAATAAATAAGATATTTATTTTGGTCTCAGAGGCCAGTGTTACAGCATTATTTAATGCTTTAAGTAGAGACTGGCAGGTTGATTGTCGCTTCACTGCCGAGTTGCAGCACACAGATTGTTTTCTGTGAATCCGACCACGTTTGTGAGATGTGTGCAGGTAGAGGAAACGTTGATGAACAGAGTTAAAAAGGAAAAAATAAACAGGACTTTTCATTTTTTTTTTTTTTTTTCCCTGTAGTAAGGCTTGCGATCTGCTTAATCTTAAAATGTGCTCATGGCGTTTCCCCCTCTGTAGGAGCGAGTCACATAGCTAGGTCTCCTCTGGATGCGTGGGATTAATCGTCAAATGCTTGCACGTAATAGCCGAGACCTACAGGCAGGGTCTGCACTGGCGAGAGGCGGTCGGAGGTCACGGCTGAGCACGCAGCGCTGCTGCTTGCCTTCTGGGGAAAGGCGGTGCGTTTTGCGCGCGCTGACCTGCCCTGCAGGCAGCAGGGCGTGCTGTTGTGTCTGCCTTCCCTCTTTCTGCTTTGTGTCGCTTTATTTATTTATTTATTTATTTATTTATTTATTTCTGGAAAGAGAATGGAAGTGGGGCCGTCCTACCTGCTTTACAAATCATAAAGGATAAAACCTGCTCTGGTTTTATAGCTTTTCAATTACTTTAATCAAAAAGTTTCTGAACTCATGCAGATCACCTGCTTGGCTAAGTCTTTTACATTAATTTTATTTCTTTTAGTGCATGCAGTCTTTGTTCTTAAATATTCTTTTTTCCCCCTGTATTTCAGGGAAGGGTCTACAGGGTGTTCGAGGTCTTACCACTAGATCGGACTGGTATGCTCCGCCTGCTTACAGCCTCCCAAGAGCTGGGATCACAGGTGCGCACCACCACGCCCAGTCTCAATTGCTGGCCTGGGGGTTGACCCCCAGCCCCTGCACCTGCTTGCAGGCCCTTAATATTCTTTCTTTTTTTTTTTTCCTTTTTGGTGGAACCGGAGATTGAACTCAGGCCCTTGTGCTTGCCAGGGAAGTGCTTATTCCCCAGTATGTAGGAGTTTTTACACAAAGGCCTACTGAGGTGGTTATTTTTAGTTTAAGCTTTTAGTTTGACTTGAGTAGCTTGCCATTCTTTGGTTGGTTTTTGTATTTTTCCTATCAGTGATTACATGTCTGAAGCTTGTCGATTTTTATTTTTATTTTCATTCTTGCCACTCATAGTCTTGTGTTTTCTTTTACCTGTCTATGATTTCAGCAGTATTCTGAGTCACAAACATGACTCTCAAATCTTTACGATGTCTTAGACATCTTAAAAGCTACTATTCATGAAGGTTTATGAATTTATTATGATAGCATAAGTTAAACCTTGATAACCAAGAGAAAGAATATGAGAAATAAAGGCATAATACTCTCAATTTTCTTTCACTTATTTCAAGTATACTTCAGTCAGGAAAAAAAAAAAAAAAGAGCAGCTTTTTCAGAATCAACAAAATTGGTCCAAAAATCCCTATCCTAAATGATTAAATTACATTTCTCAGATAATATTTGTTAGCAAAGAAACTTCTAAGTAAAGAAAAATTATTTTCATTTGATAAATAATAAATGTTTGCAGTTTTGTTATCAGAAACCTAAACATGAAGCAGTATAATTCAAACAAAAATTGATCATGCATACTATATAACTTTTAAAAGTTAAAGAAAAACTTAAGAGATTATAAACATAAAGTTCATAAAATCTTTTATTATGTACACTTATTTCTTTTAAATACTATCATAATGGATTTCTTTACCTCCTACTCAATTTAAAACTATTTTGAAAACAAATTTAAAAATATCTGACCAAAGCTATAAAGTTGATATTATACTAAACTGAGAATAGATAAGAAATGAGACAAAAGTCAAAAAGTGATTTTAAAATAGGACTATTATTATTATTATTTTTTTTTTTTTGATACCAGGGATTGAATTCAGGAGCTTGTGCTTGCCAGGCAGGAGCTTAAGCCACTGAGCTAGCTCCT
>NW_004524789.1:1984900-2025142 GCF_000260255.1 Octodon degus
TTTATTATGTACACTTATTTCTTTTAAATACTATCATAATGGATTCCTTTACCTCCTACTCGATTTAAAACTATTTTGAAAACAAATTTAAAAATATCTGACCAAAGCTGTAAAATTGATATACTAAACTGAGAATAGATAAGAAATGAGACAAAAGTCAAAAAGTGATTTTAAAATAGGACTATTATTATTATTATTTTTTTTTTGATACCAGGGATTGAATTCAGGAGCTTGTGCTTGCCAGGCAGGAGCTTAAGCCACTGAGCTAGCTCCTCAGCCCAAAATAAGACATATTATATTGCTTAAATTTTATATAAATATTCACTATAAATAAGCATTCATAATAAAACTTGGTAATATTTTGTCACTTTAAAAAAATTCTCACTTTTTAGCTACTAATGTTCTACAACTTGTTTAAATGTTGATTTAAGCAAAAAATGTGGCACGGTCCATGAGGTGACCCCAACTATCTCCGGAGGTTTATGAAGTACAAGTTATTTTCATACTAATTTTAAAATGTTATTAGCTTTTCTCACAGCATTGGTACTTGCGCTGTGGCTGTACTGTGGAGGTGAGTAGGGTTGCGGGAGCCTTTTCACGAAGCAGGACATTCGGAGGAAACTGCTAGCAGTCCCTGCACTTGCCAGTGGTATGCACTCAAAGAAAAATATATTAGCCTTCTTGAGATTGCCCCGGGTCAGGCAGTAAATATTACTCTTACTAAATCTAGATCCACAGGCACGTTGCGCTTTTCTGAAAGCTGTTCCTGGCTGGTGTGTACGGGAGCTACTCTCAGGCGTGGTGTGTTCTACCTTTGTGTTTCACTCAGCATAGACCGTGGTACCTGGCCTCTGAGCAAAGAGGCAGCAATTTGCCCAAAACCTTAGGAAAGCACTGAGAAATAGTGTTCAGAGCTGTGTAAACAACACGGAAGAGCATGGCGGTGAGTGGCTGAAGTGATTTTGGTTGCACACAGATGTTTTGTCCACTCGGGCCAGCGCTGGGCCCTAACTCTTGTGAAGTGATGCTTTGACTGCTTTGTGCTGCATGCTGCACCTGCTCTGTGTGTTTCTCAGATTTACAGGGCCCAGCCCAATTTCTGATTAAAAGAAAAATGCAGCCACTTCGACCTCTGCATCAAGGTTTCTCTACAGATTTCTGGAACATAAAATGAAACATAATGACCTAATATGATTATAGGCAAGAGTAAAACTTCAAAGGGAAATTTTGAAGACTGTGGAAAGTGACAGCAATAATTAAGTACCTACCATTTACTGTGACCACGCAGCAAAAGCTCTTCTCAGCTCACTTTGTATTTAATGTGTGTTAATATGTTAAGGGAATTAAATACTGTAAATCATCATTTATAGTCATAACCGCTTAGAACAGAGCCTCATATTAAGCAAATTATGCTAGTAGACGTGAAACAGGAAGACAGAGGAAACAGTACTTGAAGAATTTTTTTCAAGTGTTCTCATGTTTGTTAGAAAAATATCTTTAAATAGTGCTCAGGAACATTATTAATGAAAACTTTCCCTCCTTTTCTATTGTTCAGGACTTTTATTGTATGAGGCAGTATTTTGTATGCAGCTGGTTAATGATATCAAATGAAATCATTGTACTTTTACAATATGTATAAGATTTCTAGGTTGGTAAATAAGCAATCTGTTTTAGCTTATCCTTTGGTGATAGTTTTGTGACAAAAGTAATGTTCTGTCTTCTGTGGCATGGATGTCATGAACTTCAGCTGAGTACAGAATTTACCAATGTGGAGAAGTATATCTATGCTCTTTTCAAAATTTTTAATTTTTATCTTTTATGCATTTAAGTACAGGATCCACAGGGCCTCACAACATAGATCAGACTTGCAGTGATCCTTCTGTTTTCAGCCTCCCAGGTGTTGGATTACAGGTGTGCACCACCATGCCCAGTCTCAGTCTCCAGCTCAGCACACCCTGGGGGCCGGGCTGGTATAGCAAATGCTCTTGATTTCAGGAGGAAGTGCCTAGTGGCAGACTTGGGGCTCTGCCCTTGTTTTTATTTTTTATTTTTTTAAACTTTATTTATTTATTTTTGTGTGTGTGTGTGTGTGTGTGTGTGTGTGTGTGGCCAGCTCAGCCCACCAGGGGGCAGGGCTGGCAGGCATGTGGTGCTGGGGGATTGAACCGTGATCCCTGTGCTTTGCTTAGTTTAGCTTGTTCTAAGTAGGTGCTTCAGACCACTGAGCCATCTCACCAGCCCTCTGCCCTTGTTTTTAGTCTATAATACCTATTAATTATTTTCATGTGGGTACAAACGACATTGATATCATTTTGGCTTGCTTTCCAAGTGATGTGAAAGCCATATAGATTTACCATGTAGTGTATATTTGTTAGTTATTTATAAGTCAACTTTTGAAAATGTGGTGCACACAAGGAAAATATAAAGGGAAACTTCGTTCCTAAATGTCACAATAGACTTGTGTATATGTGGTTTGAACATCCCATAACTGAAGGTCTTGTCTGAAATGCTTCAACACCTGGCAGGTTTGGGATGCTGACCTGCGCCCGCACTGGAAAACTCCCACGCTTGGCTCACGTGCCTCGTTGCTGTCAGACGGCAGGTGCGCCATGAACACTGCGGAAGTTCCTTTCAGGCTTTGTGTATAAGGTGTACATGAGACGCGAACATATTCCGCGTTCAGACTTAGGCCAGGTGTGGCTCACCTTCTTGCTGGGTGCAGCACCCAAGGCCCACAGTTCCTATGAGCTCCGCGCTGCCCAGTTGTGCCCTGGAGCTTCGGCCCCCGCAGCTTGAAGGGGAGATTTATGTTGGCTCCCAGTTTCGGCTCATACGGCAGAGGGACATCGTGGAGGAACCCATGGCAGCCAGGAAGGAGAGAGAGAGAGAGAGAGAGAGAGAGAGAGAGAGAGAGAGAGAGAGAGAGAGAGAGAGAAGCACGCAGGGACAGAAATGCATCCTTTCAGGTCACCTGCGCCCACGGCCCACCTCCACGCAGATGCCGCCTCCTAATGGCACATGTAGCTACCGAACTTGTTATTGGCTGAATCCACAAATGAGTATGGCATCCCCACGTTCTGCCCACTTTAGACACACGGGAGAACCTGCGGGAACATTTTAGGACTAGGTCAGAGTGGGTCCCATCCCCAAGACATCTCTTTATTTATACTGAAGTCCAAGCAATTTCAAGCTTGGAAATAGTCCTGGTCTTAAGCACTTCAGATAAGGGATAAAAATATACTGTTTCAGTGACTCTTTTCTCATCGCTGGGACAAAATAGCGGATACCTCAAATCTTAAGGGAGGAGAGGTTTATGCAGCTCACAGTTAGCAGAGGCTTCAGTGCATACTCAGCTGGCTCCAAGGCAGAGTGGCAGGTGGCAGAGGGCAGCCGTTCATGGCGGAGGCAAGGAGCAAAGGGAGAAGCAGCTTGAACTCCTGGCTCCTGCGTCTGCCAAAGCAGGCACTTTAGTCCACCGAGCTATTTGGCCGGCCCACAGAGGTTGTTCCCAAGTGAAGAGTTTTAGAAACGGTAAGTCTGGTGTGCCTGCTTTCCCCGGGTGGAGTTGTGTACTAGTTATGGGAACTCTGGCCACAGTCAGTAATCACTGGATTGCAGCTTGCATACTTTGCATCTATCACTTGATTTGATCTTTAAAACAACCCTGTGCTATGTTACTATTATCATTTTATAAGTTCTTTCATTCATTTGTGTCGCAAATACTTATTAAGGGTCCATACAGGACACTAAGTTTGTTAAGCACTAGGATGCAACATTTGACAAAACATCTAAAAACCACTGCCTGTTGAAATTTATTTTCAAAGATAAAAAAGAAATTTATAATAAGTCTGATTAGTTTGACTCAGATGTTTTAAAATATCAGTTTGCTGTCTTTTCCCTTTAAGTAGCACCCAGTGTAAATCAATCACTGTGTCACGTATTATACCACAACGTATCATAGAACGGCCCAGGATAGGAAGGGGCGGGGAGGGAGGAGGAGAGACGGGGGAAAGGGAAGCAAGGCAAGAGCCAAAGAGTGGCTGTGCTCACATAGACGATACACAGAATGAGGAGAGGCGCCGCCTGCTGTGGTTAAATTGGTCATCTCACGTTTAGGGTCATGTATTGTTAGTACTACTGTAACTCTTAGGAAGCAGACTTTTTTTCTGAAGAGATATTACAATAAATCATTGCCACCAAGGAACTGGGTGATCTTTAAATGAAAAATCCAAGATGTAGAGAAGCCTTGGCACATTTCTAAAAATGAGGTAGGGTTGACTGTATTTAATTTCATTATTGTGTTGGCATGGGTTTGCAGTACACAGTGCTTGCATTTCTCACGGAGTGGGTATATGTACAGAGCACATTAAAAAATACTTGTTTATTTATGCATTTTGTACAGGGTCTTGCTATGCAGCTTGGACTCATGATGATCCACCTGTCTCAGCCTCCCCAGTGCTGGGATTACAGGTGTGTGCCACCACTCCTGGTTTTGGTGACCAGCTGGGTGCAGGGCCAGCATGGCATGGTAGTGGGGATCGAACCCAGGTCCTTGAGCTTGCCAGGCAGGCGCTTAGACCACGGAGCTATCTCCCCAGCCCCACAGAACACACCTTGATTCTTCTTTTGGCAGCCCCTTCTCTCTTGTTTCTTCCCTCTCTCTCCACCCTCGGTCCCCGTTCCTTTTGCCAAACAACCTGTTTCTCTAGTTCCTGTTATCTTTCATTTTGCTCTGTAGTTATATTTGGGGTTTCTCCTACAAAAGAAACTACATGCTATGTAATGGAATTATGGTGGGAGACTCAGGAGAGTTAAATGCATGAAACGGAAATTTATAGTTGTCTTCCAGAACTGAACCTATTTGTGTCTGCATGATTTTCTATCGCTTTCTTCCACATTCGTAGATTTTGCCATAAATTAACCACAGGCATTCCGTGATAAAGATGTTATAATCCCTCAATTTCTTTTTGACATCCAAAATACAAAATTTCTATAAATGTGTGTTTACTGTTTCAGTATCCTGCCTTGGGGTCTATTGTTTATTTAAGTAGATATAAAACCTGTATATATTTATAGTGCACAGCATGATGTTTCATGTGTGTATATATTATAGAATGACTATGTCAAACCAACTAACATACATATTCCCTTACACACTATTTTTTTGTGTGGTGAGAACTTCTAAAATCTTTTAACAATTTTCAAGCACGTGCTACATTGTTATTAACCACAATTACCATGTTGTACAGTGAATCTCCTAAAGTTATTTTACTTATCTATTTGACTTATTTATTTATTTATTTTTTAGTTTTAGTGTCATTTTTTTGTGGCTGGCTCAGCCCGCCCTGATGCAGCATGCGGTGCTGGGGATTGAACCGCGGTCCCTGCACTTGCCTAAGTAGGCGCTTTAAACTGCTGAGCTCTTGCCGGCCCTTTTTCACTGCATTTTATAAAAATTTAAATGTATAATATTAGTTTTCTAGCAGCCTACCACAGTTTCTATTTCATTCCTTTGGCATAAAATCTCCTTCATCTGCATACGGGTCATGCTTGCTGAGACCTCTGTTAGGACATTAGTAAAAGGACAGATTTGACCTCATCTCTCAAGGAATTGGCAGCCCAACTAGTAGACAGATGTGCAAAGAAGCTTCTAGGCCCCTGTGCTAAGCTCAGTGCTGGGAAACTGTAGGCAAATTACCAACGCGATCATACACGGCTAGCAGAGTAGATGCCTAGGGCATAGGGCTCAAACACTGAAACATAGGATGAGAAGGAATTTGGCAATAAGTTTACATATGTGTGTTCTTACATGTGTGGTGGCAGGAAGATGAGGAGGTGGATAAGAATGAAGGAAAAGCCACCAAATCATTGGCAGCATGAATAGGAAGAGGACAAAGAAAGCACTGGGGCCTGGAAGTGGCAGGGAAAGAAGTGTATCCCTGAAGAGGAGAGATGCACCAATAAAGGCCAGTGGGGAGGCACCCACACCTCCTTTTTCCAGTTAGGTTAAGAGCTAGCTCAGAGAGCATAAAACCTAGGGATACTGACAGCACAAAGCAGCAAGAGTACAACCACATGAGGAGAACTGAGTTCCAGACAGATCTGCTGGCGGTGCTTCAGTCAAATTTTATTATCATGAATACAGAAATGAAATGTAGCCTTCTCTGTATGCTTATTGAAATATCGTAGGTCAGTGTAAAACAGCGCATAAGAAAGGCAGTATGTGTCTTGTTTGTGTCCCCGGCACCTCCAGGGCCCCTCTTCTTCCGTGCTACCCATCTGTATCTCATTTTGGTTTATCTGAATTGCCTTCTTGAATGCAGCTGCCACACATGCCTGTTGTAGGGTGTTTTTTACTCACTTTCCTACAAAAATTTTTTGATAAACTACTCTTTTATTAAACCTATCTTCATACTCTTACAGTGTTTGGTTTATAAAGCTTTTTCCAAGCATGAAAGCCAAAGGCAGCTAAAAACTACAAAGAAAATATCAGTAGATGAAATACCAAAAGAGACATAATTCATAAGATACAGGTTTCCTAAAACACAAATTAACCACATTCTGAAACAATATTCAAATCAGCCAGGAGAACTGAAGCTGAAGCATATCTGGTTAAGCTATCACACATGCTCAGGAAGTTGAGCTGTGTTGTCCATACCCACCATAGCGCCATATAGGAGATAACTTTTTTATTTTTATTTTTTGAAATAAATTTTTTAAAGCTAAAAAAGAGATAACAGGCTTAAAGGAATGAAAGAATAACCAAAGACATTGCACCTGCAACAACAGAGGGAATGGAAGAGTGAAGTGATAATTAGCATGTATAATTTTATACCTAGCTAAACAATTACTTCAGTGTTAAGGCTCTACAGTTCTGTTTTCAGGCATATAAATACTAAAGAATTACTCAGTAAGAATAATGCTGCTGGCAGGGGAAAATACCAGGTGCTACAAATAATGGTAAGTACAGAAATGATACGTCAATCTACCTACTCAGCAACTGTTCATATAAAATCACTTTCATTTTTATAAAAATAGTTAAAGTAAAGCTGCAAACATGTTTTTTTTTTGAAGTCTGGTCATCTGAGCTGTGCCTCTGCACCAAATGCTTGACACTGATCCACAGTAAGCGCAAAAACAGAAGACAGTTGGAACTTTTGAAGAGATTTGACTTCATCTCAGTATGTTGATTGGGGAGAAAACAAATTTTCTCCCTGATGGTTTGAGAAATGCTCCTCTGGGAGGAGGCATGTAGCTCAGTGATTCACTCAATGTACTACAGTCTTGAGCACTTGAAGAAGAAAAAAAGGAAGAGAAATTTGTAAGTAAGCCTGTAAACATACTTGTGCTGTATTTGTTGCACACAACGAACAGATATGGCATAGTCTCCAGTTCAGCTGAAGACAAAACTGCTGGAATATATGAGGTAATATTAATCCAACAAAGTGTAGAAAAAAACAAGAAAAAGGAGAGACAGAGGTACACAAAATACTAAGAAGAGTCTCTGAAATTCAGTACAAATTTATTACTTTTTAAAACGTATTTAGTACAGGGCCTACAGGGTCTCACTATGTAGATCAGACTCGAAATGATCCCCCTGTTTTCAGCCTCCCAAGCACTGGGATTACAGGCGTGTGTCACCATGCCCAGTCTCAATCCCTGTCTCAGCTTGCCCTGTGGGTGGAGCCAGCACAGTAGCAGGGATCGAACCCAGCTGTTGCGCTCTGCCTCAGCAGGTGCTTTAGTCTACTGAGCTATTTGGCCAGCCCACTTCCTTTAATGAAATTAAATATCTTAGTCACACCTACTGAAGACTTGAAATCATTACCTTTGATAAAGTAGCACAAAGTCCGTGCCTGTGCTGTTTATAAGAGCTCCATCTAAAACGAAACTAATTGAAGAGTAATAAGCCAAGAATCTACCAACACAAAGAAACCAATCAGCCAGATGCGGTGGTGCGTGCTTGTAATCTCAGCACTCAGGAGGCTGAGGCAGGAGGATCATTGTGAGTTCAAGACCAGCCTGGACTACAAAGTGAGCTCAAGGCCAGCCTGAGCTGCATAAGGAGGTCCTGTCTCAAAAAGACAAAAAAGAAAAGAAAAGAAAACAAAACAAAAAATCAATCAATCTCTTTATATGTAAAGAATTCTTACTTAATGAATCCCCGTGATGCTGCTGTTTGGATTTGTGGCATAATGGTGCAGACAGCGGTCCTCTAGGTAACCTTTATGCTTTTTGGGGTAGAGTTACAGTTTTAAATTTTTTAATTAAAATAATTAATTCCCTTTTTGTTCACTTCCACAAATTGCTAAAATGTGGTGAATCAGAGCAAGGAAAACAAAATTTCAGACCTGTCTGAATATTTTTCTTAGAAAGCCTTCTTTCTGCTTAGCCGTTAATTTGATAAGAGCTTCCAGACCGAAAGTCTTTTCCCTCAGCAGTGGGTGGTGCGTTTCCATTGCATTTAAGCCTCCAGGGTTATTGGTATTAATACTTCGGGGATTTCTGATCCTATGTTCCCTTTCAACAACATTTTTTTGTGTTATGCTTTTTGACATTCTTTGAGCTAGATGTTTGGTAGTGTGTGCCATCTGAGAATGAGCTGCAGCTCTAAAAAACTTCATTTAATAATTCTTTGGTCATTCCTTTCCTCTCTATTTTCCTTCTGGAATTTTGTTTTTCTTATGTATTTGATACAAGGTCTCACTACGCAGCTGGGACTCATACTGATCCTCCAGTTTCAGCCTCCCCAGTGCTGGGATCACAGGTGTGTGCCTCCACGCCTGGTCTCAGTGGCCGCTCAGTGCTCCCGGGGGTGGGGCCAGCACAGCATGTGTGCTGGGGATCAAACCTCGGTCCTGTGCTTGCCTAAGCAGGCACTTAGTCTGCTAAGCTATCTTGCCGGCTCTTAGGAATTCTTAATATTTTGTTCAGTGTGGGCTTCCATATTAAATCTCTTTCCTATTTTTCCCCTTCTATTACATTAATCTTTTTAGATAACCCCTTAAATTTATTTACATCTTTAAATTTGATTGTTCCCCCAATTTTAGTGCATATGAAATATATATATATATATATTCTGAGATTATTAACTTTATGCTCTATGGTTTTTTGTCTTTTACGCCCTATAAATATTATCTTAGTTTTTCCCTATGTCTTCTGTATTGATTTTCATAGTACGTGGCTCAACGTCAGCAACACGCAAGTCTCTCTAGGAAGGAAGAAGACTAAGTGTAGGGACACAGAGCACGCAGCTGCTGTAAGCTGTGCCTCCTGGTAGCACTCTGTTCACTACCCGGCTTCTGTGGAATCAAGTTGCCGCTCCTGGCTGCCAGCTCCGACAGTGCGGTTGGTTCATTTGCTCTGTGTTCACCTGCGCGGTTTCCAGCTTTACAGCTTTGGCCTTCCTCTCAATTGTCCTATGTAGTTCTTATTTTTATTTATTTATTTTTGTGTGTGTGTTTGGTATAAGGTCTTCAGGGTCTACAGGGTCTCACTACACAGATTGGACTCATAGTGATCCTCCCGTCTCAGCCTCCCAAGTGCTGGGATTACAGGCCCGTGCCATCATGCGCAGTCTCAAAAGCCATCTCAGCACACCCCCAGAGCGGGGCAGGAGCAGCACGGGGGATCAAACCCCAGTCCCTGTGCTCTGCTAGCGGGAGCTTTAGTCCCCTGAGCTATCGACCAGCCCTATTTTTTTTTTTACACATTTTTTTTAATCTAAAAGGGAAATATATATCTAGGAAGTTAGAAACTCCCACAAAGACCTGTGTTTTGTTCCTAGTTTCTCTAAGTGGCACATCTTTGAGTTAATCTCTTTGTTACCCTCCATATTTATCTAATTGACTAAGTCTCAGTAGATTTCTTTTCTACAGCATTTGTTGGGATTGTCTCTTCCATTTTGATCCAGTCACGAGCACATACTTCACTAATTTTACTTCTTGTTTAAGCCTGCACAATACAGCCTCTTAATAATTTCCGTGTTCAAGAACATGTGTGGTGGGTAATAATATCATTAAGCTTCTCTTCAGGAGGTTTAACAACTTAAGTTTGCAGACCAAAAATTAAAGAAAAAGAAGGGCTACAAGGACAGCCAACTTTTTGGACCTAGCCCTTCAAGGTCAGTGAGGACTCAGGACATAGGAGAACCTGTACTGTATTGATTTTCATAGTACATGGCTATGAAACCTGTACTGTAACATCATGTAACTCAGTTGTGTCCCAAATTTTCTGAGCAAGGAGATTATGGAGCCACAGAACAATGTGATCAATGATGTACAGTGTGCCTAAGGAGAGTCACATGGAGAGAAAACATTCTCTCAGGATTTCACAGAGAGCAAATTGGTCAAGTAATGGCCGTGACTCATACACATGGCTGACACTGACCAAAGATCTACAAACTGTAGTACAGGGTTTCAGGGTAAATCCTGGGGGGATTTGACTGACCTTATCAGATACAAAAGTTACATTTCTTGTTATATACGTCTTGCTTTATCTTGGTCTGAACCATCCAGCAGAAAAGTATGAAAATGAAGTATAAAAAGTAAAGCCACATTAATATGCTGAGATATAAAAAGCTCAAGTCAACAACTTCTGACATTGCCAGTCCTAAGGATAATCCACTACTATTATGGACTACTGGACTATATTGGATTATTTTGCTGAATTCATGCACCTACAATATTTAAATGTCAATGGAATACCCATCTCTGACAAAACTAAACAAAAAAATGGGATACAAAGGAAGGACCATTTTGTATCTGTATATACAAAATAATTAGGATAGACATACAGCTATTTTCTCTTAATTCAATGAGAAGAAAGATTTGTACTAAGAGTGTTTGGACAGGATATCATGTCTGCATCTTGTACTATGAATAACCACTATGAAAACAACAAAATGCAATGTATTAATTATTGAAACTGTCTTGCTAATCAGTTTTGAAACTCTCATTGCTATTTGATTCTCAATAAAATTAATAAAAAAAGAACATGTGTGACACTGCCACTTGATTGACTGTGTCAAAGCATCGCTGCGAGTTTGTTTCTCAGCTGCTCAAAAATCTAAAAATGCTTGCTGTTTGCCAAACTAGAAGCAAATCCTTCAGCCTGGAATTCAGTACCTTCCGTGTCTGACTTCCAGTTTAGTTTCCAATATTTTTATGGTTTCATGTTGTATTTTTCTAAGTATCCCAGTAAAGAGAATTAGCTAGTCTTCTCATACCAATTCTTGCATTAGCAACTCTGTTTTCACATATAATAAAGCATTTGCCTTGAACATTTTCTGTAATAGCTTCAACTTGAATATTTAAACCATTATTGTATTCTAAGATGAATCATGAATCACTCCTCTGGCATCAAATAATCTCTTGTTTCTACTGAATGTCCCCACAATACCGTTTTAGACATGCTGCTCCTAAGTTTCAGCTGAGTGATTGATTTACTTTATAATCCTAAAATGTCTACCAAAACACCTTTAACCATGTGTCTTCAATATTCATTGAGGTATGAAAATATATGCTATCTGCATAATATGCAATATATTTACTTAAGGGTTAGCAAGGAATTATTTACTGTCTTTTGCATATATGTTGGCCTTTTCACCTTAGTAAGGTTCTTGAGAATAAGATCTATTATTTATATTCTTTGTCTACTTTTACAATATCTTGTGCAATGGTTGCATATGTCTTACTCTTTTGTGGTGAAATTTCTCTCTCTCTCTCTCTCTCTCTCTCTCTCTCTCTCTAATTTGTAATTATCCTTCTATGCTACCTTTGAAAATGTCAGTTTGAAAAATTGGGGGGAAATTTACACTGGAGAAGTATTTTTTTTTCTCTTCTCAAGATAGAATCAGTTGCTACCCCTTAAAATAGTCTAATTATATTACTGGAGACCTAGTTATAAAACTACTTGCAGTTTCACTAGAAATAGAATTCTGGTGTCACTTAATGAGATTTTTCAAGTTCACATTACTTATTCTGCAGACTTCTTCATTTGAGTAGATTATTTAATATTTTATTTGTTTTATTATTCACATTTGGGGGTAAAATATTTCCATTCACATTCACAGTTGGTTGAGTTACACAGCACAGTCTGAGTGCATAGAACTTTCTTTCGGTCCTGCTGCTTCCAAACGTGCAGATGCCTGACGCATCCGCAATTCGCATACCTGGAGCAGGTGCCTTCCTGCTGCCCAAGAAATGAAACTCTGTCCTACCTAGCATTCAAGCTAACAACCCACTATCTGTTTAGTAATTATTATTTTGTCTATGTTTTTTCTTTTATTCCGCCAAAGCACCTATACCATATTGAAAAAAATTATAATTACATTTCATCCCATATTTTGGAACTTATTTATGTGTATGCTAGTGGGACATACTATTTAATTTGTCATTGGTATTTTGCACAATAAAGGTGGGTGCAATTAATCTCCTTTCATTCAGACACATTAATTTTAGCAATCTTTTTCTCCTCTTTCCTTGTCATTTACCAGTGGACCTCTGAATGTACTTTGATTGCAAAGATGCTTTTTTATCCACTTTCTAAAGTCATTTATTTACTGAACTCTCTGGTCATGTTTGACAGCCTGTGAAGACTCGTGGGACACGCAGGCATATTTGACTATGGAAAGCCCGTCAGCGACACCAGAGATATAGGAGGTTAGAGTAGAAAGAAATGAGCCTGGCAGGAGTGGGGAAAACCTTAGGGAACCACAGAATACGAGATGGGTCTGAGGGCTCAGACCTGGGCAACAGAAGGGTGGTTATGTTTGAGATCTGGGGCTGGTGTCACGTTGAGGAGTCTAGGGCAGTTAGCACTTGTGCTAAGGGCAAATGCGGGGCTGTAGGAGCCAGCCAGCTCAGCTTTGACACACTGAAAAGGAAGCATCCGCGCCTTCGGTGGGCATGGCGAGATGGCAGTGATGGCTAGCCCTGCTGACTTCTAGCAAGGCTTCTAAGGGCTACGATGTATCCTACACAGTGAAGAATAAAAAGGGTGACAGCAAAAATTAAAATAAAGGTAATTGTAATAGAATGCATTTGCAACAATTCGGAACCATAAACTAAGGGAAATTAAATTTCGAACGAGAGAAAGAAGTTGGAGCTGAGGGATGGAGGAGAGGGGAAGCTTCGCTGTCCCATCATGTTCTTGTGATAATCTCCAACGCTTTTGAATTTCAGGGCTGTGTAGAAAGTGCAGTTCTCACGCTGGGGCCACTAGGTGGTGATCTTTGTTAGTTGGTAACTTGTGGTTTTAAAAAATGAGTTCAGCAGTTTACAAAAAAAAAAAAAAAGTATGTTTTTTCTTCATACAATCCTTGAAATATAGTATTTGCAGCTATGGCTGTTCATCCGTAAGTATTTTCTCTTCCCTTTTAGTACTTTTGATCTCTAGTCTGAGGTAGGACAAAGGAAAGAGGAAGAAAATACCTATTTAGATCTCGGTTCTCGCGCTTGTTTGGCCCCTTGGCACTTCCCCACCTTGGTCATCGCTATGTGGAAGAAGGAAGCCAAGGAAGGCCTCCTCACCTTGTGGCTTTGGCCTTGCCCGCCCAGAGCCTGCCCTAACGCCGGCTGGCCCGGGTGAGGTGAACTGGGGGTGGCGTGGGTTGACTGAAGGGTCCTCCTTGTGCCCCGACCACCGGCTTTGCTGATTCTCAGCGCTCCCTGCTTGTGGTCGGCCCAGAGCCCCGCGCTCTGCTCCTCACTGCGCAGAGCTTCCTGAGCTAAGCGATCGGCTGCTTCCTTCAGATGGAAGGGAAGGTGCTCTCTGGCCAGTGAACAGGCAGGTATGTGGAAGGCACGTCAGTTCTCGTCAAATGAGGGACTGAATGATGAATGAACTACAGAGTCAGCAAGGCAGGGGAGAGGAGACACGGGCTGCGTGCGCACAGGAAGCTGGGTCGAAGTTTGCAGGGAAGTCTCTTCCAGCGTCTGCCAGGCTGGTTAGCAAGGCTTACCTGGTCCTTTGTGCTCGCTGACACAAGACTCCGACAACTGTGATTAAAATAGTTCCACGGGAAAGGCCTCTCTGAGTTCCAAGCATTCAAGTTACTAATGAACTTTCGTTAACCTGTGATTTTATAGCACGTTCTTATTAAATGAACTAATAGCACGGTTCGTGGAAGTCACTTCTGAGGTGCTCAGTGACAGCAACATGTAATTAATGGTAAAGGCTTAAAGTGCAAACAGGGGTCTTAGCTATCCAAACAGCTTTTTTAATGCCAAGTTTCTTGATGATCTTTAATAGAGCCTTGCAATTGTAGCAACAATTGCACCTTCAGTGGCTTCAGTAAATCTGAAGGCTCCTCCTTAATTTATTTCCAACATTTCCCTGTAGAAAAGAAATTCTGGGCACCTAGCTGCAGCTGTACATTGGTTACCTGTTCTGAAAATTACGTTGTCAGTTCTCTCTTTAGTAGAAGGAGGTTATTTCTCTTCCTCCCAAAAGCTATATTTTAATGAATTTTTTATTTTACTGATTTATTCTTGACTGCTTTCTCCTTTCCATTTGACCTTTTGGGCCAATCAGGGCTTTTAGCCAAGGATCAAAGAAATTTGAGTCCTGGCTTAGGCAAATCCTAGACTCATTTCTTTTGCCTGAGTTCCTTCCCTCATCTCTGTCTGACAAAGGTAATCATCACATAATATTAATCAGGTGAAATCCTGACCTCTGAAACAGTAAGTTTGTAAAGCATACTTTCTTGATAGCAAGTCAATATATTTTAACGTTGCTACATCTTAAAGCTGTAACTTGCTTTTATTTATTTCTTGTTGAAATGAAAATCGCATGAAATTGACCACCCTCACCATTATAGATGTCGTGACTCGGAGGCTCCCAGTACATCCTCAATGAAGCGTGATCGCCGCTGCTATCTGAGTCAGGCACTGATCAATGGCAGGGCTAAATTCTGAGAAATGCATAGTGTGCTGGCACGAACTAAGATGGCCTAGATGCCACTGGGCTGTGAAATCTCAGGGGACTACCGTCACATATGCTCTCCATGACGGGCTGAAACATCATCATGGGGTATATCACTATAATTCCAGAATATCTTCATCAGCCCAGAAGGGAATTCAGTGCCCATTAGGCACTCACTCTCCCCCTTGTCCCTCCTACTGGCTCCTGGAAATAAGCCACGTGTCTTTTATTCCCTATGGGCTTCCTATCCTGAATCTGTCATACACGTGATTTTCACAATATGTGCTAATATGTGGCTTCACGTGTTTGGTTTCTTACTTCATGTGATATTGCCTAGGTTCATCCCAAGCCGCCTGTTGCTTATGCGCTCATCTTCTGGTGGACTGCTGGGGTGTTTCTACATTTGGTTACTATGACTATCATGCTGTGAACATTGGTACATGATGAGTACATGAGTTTTTCTTTGGACACCTTTTCAATTTTCTTTTCTTTTTTTTCCCATTTCTGTATTTGGTGCAGGGTCTCACTATGCAGATCAGACTTGTGGTGATTCTCCTGTTTTCAGTCTCCCCAGTGCTGGGATTACAGGCAAGCACCACCACACCCAGACTCTGTGGCTGGCTCAGTGTGCACTGAGGGTGGGGCTGGCATGACATAGAGGACCGGGGATTGAACCCTTGTCCCTACACTTGCCAAAGAAGGAATTTTAGTCCCCTGAACTATCAGGTTGGCCCCAGTCCTCAGTTTTCTTGAATATGTACATTAAAGGCAAATGTCTGGAGTATAAAGTGATTTTCTAAGTTTTTAAAATATCTAATTTTATTTTGACATGTCTTGAAATGTTCTGTGAGTGATTTATTAGACAGAATATTCTGAAACCAGTGAATAAGAGTCTTTGCACATGACACGTGAGGTTGGAGTGTTAGTTCACTGGCTCTTCTTTTCATTCAGTAGTTCAAACCTTCAAACAAGTTACCTAGAGGGTGAAGTTAACGTAAAGTGATCTTCTCTTCAATCAAAATTGCTGAAGCGTGTGTTTCTCTATTCTGGGTTTCTGTTTAGCAAATATTCATTGGGTTCTGATAATAAATTGATGCGTATTTTAGAATCTAGTTATACAGACAAAAACACAAAGAGGATTCTGACCCAATGGAACTCCATTGGCAGGAAAATAATCTTAGATATAAATAAAACTCTGGGAGAAGATGATCTGAGGAATTAATGTGATATCTCTACAAGGCTATGAGACAATGCTTATTGAAGTCTAACGTTTGTGAGAATGACTGGGGGGAGGTTATTAGATGCAGAGTTAAGTTAATTCAAGAGGGCTTGGGTGGGATGGGACCCCGCTTCCCAACAGTTTCCCATGTGATGCCCATGAGGCTGTGGCTGGCGGGAAGGCTCTCCGGAGCTGCTGGCTTCCCAGCAAAGCCTGGGTGTGGGATGCTCACAGGACCCAGCCACGCACCAGTCCGAGATGCAAAGTCACACAGTGAGCAGCACCGCTATCCCCTTTCTGGGGAAGGGGCAAGCTTGGTGCATCCGAGGCAGCGGTGTGGAGGTAGCAGCTCTGTGGCCTTCCCTGCACCGCAGGGCCTGTTTGTATCCAGAATGACCTAGAATTCCTATGACTTCCTGCTGTGCCAGTCACAGCCTATTTCCACCAGAAATGTAAGAATTCATTCCTGGACCTGGGGGCACCTCCGTATCAGCTTCCTTCATCTAAACATCTCATATGTTTTTGGAAAAACATCCTTCTCTCTTAGACCACTCATTGTAGCTCTCATTTCTTCTTAACCTTGAGTTTCTTGAAAGGGCATGTCTTGCTTGCCCTTTTTAGTTAACATATGGAATATTTCCAATGTAATTAACCATTCTGAAACATGACTTTGACTGCATCAAAATAAATTTAAAAGGGTACAGATATAGCTCAGTGGTACAGCCCCTGCCTGGCAAGAACAAGGTCCTGAGTTCTATTTTTGGTGTGCACACGCGCGTGCGCACACACACACACACACACAGAAGAAAAGAAAGTATATTCAGAAATTTCTGGGTTTATATAATGCCATTTAAAAAATTATTTTTGGAGGACCTATTATAAACAAGATTATATTGAATATTATTTATAAATCTAATGCCATATCATTTATTAAATTCCTTAGAATAAAATTTTAGGAATAAAACAACTGCACTTTTCATGACCGAAGTTTAACTATGCGATTGTTCTAATTTATACTAATACATCCATGTTTACATATACCTTCTCCATATTAACTTGTAGTACAATCATTATCATTATTTTGTGCAATTTTCAATAAGAGACAATTTATATAGCATAAAATTCACTTTTACAAAATGCCCAGTTCACTGTTTTAAAAGTATGTTCAAATGATTGTGTCTGCTTTATTTATTTATTTTTGTTACACCTGCTTCTTCTAAAATTTGTTAAATGTATTGTGTTCCAACTCTTGTTATCTTCAGAAGTTAGTACTGTTCTTCTTAGGTTTTGTGTATAATTCTTCTTATAATTTACAATTAATAATCATGTCTCCACCGAGCCGGCCCTGCCCCTGGGGTGTGCTGAGACAGGGATTAAGACTGGGTGTGGTGGCACACGCCTGTAATCCCAGCTCTTGGGAGGCTGAACACAGATGGGGCACTAGAGTCCAATCTACATAGTGAGACCCTGGAGACCGTGTACTTAAAAAAAAAGTCACATCTCCTGTTCGAATTATTTTTAACTTTTATTTCTCTTTCCTGACCTATGGCATTGGCTGGACACCTTCTGGCATTTATGCCTAATGCTATTTTGCTATATAAGGTAGGGAAGAGGAACTTATCTGAATTTGATATTTAATGTTCTACTTGCTAAATGTGTAGCAAAGGGAAAATTATTCATGATTGCGAATTTGAGCTTCTCCATTTGATAACAATGAGGGACATTGATAAATAGATTTATTGAAGCAGATAACAGGTAAAGTACTTAACAAAGTAGATGTCCATCGCTCTCCACTGACTTTCTAAAGATCAGTGCTGCCCAGGAGTATAAAATGATATGGAAGCGAATACTGTGATACTATTAAATCAGGCACATAAATGCAGTTGGCGAGAAGCAGTATTTTCTGGAAACTCTTGAGCTGGGCTGTCCCAGTATTTTCTACACAGGGAGTTATCTCATCATGCTTCCTGCCTTTAATCAGGATCCCACTTCTACCAGCCAAGAAATATAGTTCTTTGTAGCACTAAATGTGTCTAGGGAACCTCCTTTCTTCTCTCTTGGAGTCATGAATTCTTACTCCTAGCGTACCTTTGGACTCTTCTCATTGGTACTATAATCTGTGACAATATGCAACTCTTGAGTTTGTTTTTGTGGCAGAAAGTGTTAGACTGTCCTAATCCTGTCTAAATCCTTTAGCCACCACTAACTTACTGCATTCACAGTATGAAGGGCGCTGAGCAATTGTATACGGGGGCAGGACCCACCGAGAGGTGAAGGAGGTAGCACAGCATCTTTGAAGTAATTTTGCCATTAGGAAAAGATGCCGGTGTGAAATGAGTTGATCAAAAGAAAATCTTTATGATACAAACATAATCTGCTTGTTATTTTTTATATAGAACCCACAACAAAAATTTTATTGAAGAGTTTAATAATTTTTGAGAGCATTTTTGATCATCTTGGAATTTGCAAACTTCTTAAGAGTTCTGAATGCATTTGAAATGGAGGAAAGGGAATTCAGCAGAAAGTTTTAGTGTTTTTTAAATGCTGAAAAATATTTTTTCTTTGTTAGACTGACCATCAGTAGTGCTATGAAGTGGAGGTTCAGAGACAGGCTGAGTGAGAAGTCTGTTCTTGTCCAAGCTCAGGCATTTACTGAAAAAAATTGCTTCAGGCCATAACTTTGGCATGTCATGGGTTAAATAAAGGTCAACTGCAAGTGAAAAATAAAAATCAGTTGGTCTTTTGGTGTTAAAGGTGCAAAATAGTTATCATTTTAGATGCTTTCCGTGCTCTTATAATTCAAGGATCTTGGATTTCTTTTTCCCTCAACTCAGAATTTTCAGCCAAGCGCTGTCCATAATGTACAGGAGTGCCTTGGGGCATTTTGAAGGGGAAAAGGAGAAAATTTACCATATTTAAAAAAAAAATTCTTGCCTAGCTGGGCTTTTGCGTGATTTCAGCAGTTCAGTGGTACAGCTAGCTCACAGGGGTGAGAGTCATCTTTGACATCTAATTTTTATCTGTAGTCATTAGGAACATGGATTTCTATAGAACTAGGTTCAAATCCCATTGTTGGCTCACTGTTAATTTCTGTTGATGTCTAAATGTAGATTTGTAATTCCTTTTAATCTTTACTTTAATACAGTGGCCTTTGTTAGGGAAGGGGTTAAGGGTTATGGAGGCAAATGATCAGCCAGGGAGGCCTCAGGAGTTCCGTATCCCCTGGGTTTTAATCTCGATTCCATCACATTCTTTAGAGCGCACAGAAGAGGAATCCGCTACCCAGCACTGTTGAAAGGCCTGCCTGTGCTTGTGCCTTCACCCAGTAAGAGCTCATTCAAGCCAACTTGCATTGGTTTATTATTATCCTAGTCTGCAGTATCTTCTGCCACAGAAAGTATTGTAAGCAGTAAAAATCAAATAGAGGGAAAAAAAAAAATCAAATAGAGGGCTCTCTAATGGTCTGGCTACTTCTAACAAATCCTGACAGCTGTGTGATAACTGCCATTGGCTGGCGTGCGATGGAGTGTCACACAGATGCACAGATGTGGGGCAGGTTCCACTAAGTAAGTGGAGATGTTGGATTACCTGTGTAAGTCAGGTCATTTTCCAAGGCAATCTCCCTTATCAAAGCGATTAGGCGAGAGGCACATAGACAACCTTATAATAACACCCAGGACAAATTAGGCTCCCACAATTTCTGACAAAGTTAATTTGTGCACCCCCCTCAGAGAACAGGTAAAGTTTCAGCACGTCTTTTCTGGAGACTATGCGAAAACATGGGTTATCCCAGAATTGTCATATGCACCACATTTAGTGAGAAGAGTCCTGTCCTACCTGCATTCCTTTTAGTGAAAAGATCTTGCTGTATTCGTGTGTGCTGTCCTAGGATAAAACCAATAATAGTGAACTAGTGTGTGATAAAAGTCTTTCATTTTTAAGAAAAACATTCTCTCGGAATACAAAATGAATGATTTCCCATTAGATAGTCTTTAGACATAGTCTTCATGTGACTGGTGATAGGTGACTGTAAAAATAAAACCTTATTGCTGATCATAGCAGCCAAGACAGAAACCCTCCTGATGAGAACCCTGTGCATCTGCAGGGCACCCGCTCCTGTTGGCTTACTCCTAGAAGAAGGGATTCACTTATTTTTAGACCTCTAAGGGAATGTTTAGGCAGCACACGTAGAAGATGGTTGGTCAACTTTTGCTGAATAAAGGCATCGCTATATATGAATATTTCACATAGTTGAAATCCTTTCTGTGACTCTCCAGAGAGTCATTTAGCCCGTGCTTGGACATTTTAAGTTACTGGTAGCTTACAAAACTCCCTGGCAGTCTTTCTTATTGGTGGATCACTCTAATTATTAGATCTCTTTCTTGAGTCAGATTTTATCTCTGTGTAATTTCCATACTTAGGTTTTAGTTTGGCTTTACGGGGGAACATTAAAGTAAACCTACTTCCCCTTCTCATGAAAGTACATCAGATATTTCAAGACAGCTATCATATCGTGTCCCCCTATAATTCTTTTTTCTCCAAGTTAAATGACCCTTTTCTGGATCGTATTGTTTCCAGCTTCCTAACCATCTTTATCTTTCTTTTCCTTTTTTTGGTCAATAGTTCTAATATACTTATCTGTAATAAATAAATTTTAAGCCCAGAATTGTGGTAAGTAATCTATCTATCTGTCTATCTGTCTATCTGTCTATCTGTCTATCTGTCTATCTATCTATCTATCTATCTATCTATCTATCTATCTATCTATCTATCTATCTATATTATTTAAACATTCATACTAACCACAAAAACATATTTTTCTTAATAAAGACACTGTCAAGGCCACTGACAGCTAAGAGACACGATTCAGATTCATTTTGTCCCGAAATAACTACAAAGCCACACACAAGTTAGCTGTCCTTTCTGGGCTTCAGTTTTCTTACCAACAAAATGGGGCATTATAGTGATCCCCCTAAAACTGTTGCGAAGTTCAAATGCATTAATATTTGTAAAGCACTTAGAAAAGCATGCGGCTAATGCAAAGCATTGTACATGTTTGGGAAGCCAGCAATCTGGTTTATGCTTTTACTCTGCACTGTGCCCTTCTCCCTGCAAAGTTTCATTTAAAGGGAGTGTGGCAGAATGAATGACAGCCCCCAAACATATCCTAGCACAACCCCCGGGGACCTGCAGGTTTGCTTTGCGTTTTGCAGATGTGGTTAATTTGATCTTGCCTGTAAAGGCGGGATCATCCTGGGCCATCGGGGTGGGCCTTACGCACTCCCATGGTGCTTACAAGAGGGATGCAGCAGTCAAAATGAGAGAGAAATATGTGATTGAGGAAGCAGAGGTCTGAGTGATGTACTCTGAAGGTGCAGGAAGGGGCCGCAAGCCAATGGATACAAACAACTTTTATAATCTGAGAAAGACCAAAGAAATAGGCCCTCTGTAAATGCCTTGGGTAGAGCCAGCTCTGGCAACCTCTTCACTCCAGGAGAAGGAAACTGATTTCAGGTTTTTCCTTAAGGTTTGTAAGAGAAAATGTTTTAAGCTACTGTGTTATGTTTATGTTTGTGGTAATTTCTTTTCTTTTTTAATAACAGCCATAAGAAAATAATATAGTGTCTGAAACCTTGAGTTGGAAATAGCTCATGTAGAAAGCGCCTCAACTGCTGCTTTGAGCTGCTTTGACGAGTGTCATAGATGTTGCATTTCTAGACCACTTGTGGAAAGATACATCTTACTTGAAGAACGTTCCCTGTGGCTTTGTGTGTTGCACTCACAGCCTTGGGAAAGAGGTTTAATTACCAAAAAACTCACTATACCATTTGCTATGGTTGTGTCCAGTTGTCTCCCCCCAAAGCCTCATGCAGTCATGGGGTGGGGACTTCTAGAGTTTGAGATTAACTCATGATTCCCTGGGATTATGGGTCTGAGTACTGCTGGGATTATGGGTGTGAGTGCTACACCCAGCCTGTGGAGGATAGCCTGAATGTAACTTAAGAGAGACAGACTTCCTCTCTGTTGCCACTATTGTTACTAACTCCTCCATTTGCTCTTGGTCTTTGGTGCCACTGTGAAAGGCTGCTCTCTGCCCTGTGCCACTCTGCCTTGGAGCCAGCTGAGCATGGACTGAAACCTCCAGTAACTGTGAGCTAAATAAACCTTTCCTGCCTTCATTTTGGGTGTGGGGTATTTGTCCCAGGAATGAGAAAAGAGTAACTGAGACACCATTCTATCTGGGTCTCATGGGTGCCCATGATGATCAGTATGTGGAGGAAGCTTTCTATTGTGGGACCTTTTTCTTTGTCCCATATCAAATGTCCTCCTCCCCATTGTATTTTGGGGTATCCTTTGGATCTCTGAGTGACAGCTCTGGTATCTTCTCCCAGCTCCCCATGATTCTACCTATTACTTAATAAATAACAGTAGCTATTTATTATCTACTATTTGTCAAGTGCTGTTAGGGGTTTAGACTGTTACATCTTTATTATAATAATGATTACAATCAAATTATGTGGTTAGAATGATACAGATAATAGTTTTATTTTAAAATATGTAAATTTTAATTTCTCAGACTTAATTTTTCCCACATTTGGATAACATCTGTCTGTATTTCTCTAAGTCTTGTTAAGTATGTTGAACAATAAATAATGGTGAATAGAGATTCTATGTTCATGCTTCACAATGTTTTTTCTAGTCAGTTTCCTAAATTCATGTCTGTTTCCAAAGGACCTTTAAAAGTAGAAATCTGAGATCAGAAAGTTATTTTTCAGCATATCAATAAGTGAATACTTTAGGGAAAGTTTATGATGAGTTATTAATCAGCTCTCTATGGGGATAGGAATTTTAGTAACTTGGAACCTAACTAAAAATGAAATTCATATAAATTTATGTTTACCAGTGAATACAAGAATCTTTAAGAAAGATCTACTGAAATTAATACTTACATTTTAATCCTCTAGAAAATCACCAGAGGAACATACATATTTGATTCCTTTTGGTAGAATAATGTTTTGGTGTCATAGGGTTGTCACACAAAGTGCTATAAACTCAGTGGATTAAAATAACAAAAACGTGTTCTTGCCTAGCACTGGGGGCCAGAAACCTCCAATCAAATTGTTGACAGAAGTGAGTGCCTCTTGAGGAGTTAGAAATGTCCACTCTTCTGTTCGAGAACAACTTTTAATCTTAAACCCAGTTGCGCACTTTTCCTTTGTCCGTGTTCTCTGTGTCTCTTCCTAGAACGCTAGCCCTATTAGATTCAGGGCTCTACACTACTTGAATATAAACATTTAACTTACATCCTGTGCACACCTCTGAGGATTCTGCTTCTACCTGAGGTCACACAACAGGTAGCAGCAGTGAGGACTTCAGCATGTTTTCTTTTTGAAGGTACAATATAGTTTAACTAACAAAACCAAGGAAGAGGAGAACCACCTGAGTGACTAGAGGTCCCATTCAGAAAACGAGCCCCGGACTTCTGCCTTCTCTGGACATCAGTGCCTTCTTTCCTAGTATATTTCACTTTATGTTTTCATGCATGCATAGAATAATTGTTCAATTATATGCTTTAGAATTTCATGAGGCTGAAAATCAAGCTCACTAATTATGATTTTATAAAATCTTCCATTTTTTTTGTCAATTTTTCATATCATTAACTTTGGTTCCTCCAAATACGTTTTATTTATTTCCAAGATCACATAATTGGCTTGGGTGGGCTGGGGAGATGGCTCAGTAGAATCAGCGCTTCCCTGGCAAGTACAAGGGCCTGAGTTCAATCCCCAGTTCTGCAAAACAAACAAAAAAAGAATTGGTTTGGGCCTGAGTGTTTTAATTTCTGCCAATTGGTTTTCTGATTCTTATTACCTGCATTTCTGTAGTGGCCTTAAGTTTCATTGCAGCGATTGTGCTGTAACTTTCAGTTTAGGACGTGAGACCTAGCTAGTGGCACGTGGATTCTGAGCGAGGATCGTTGCTCCTGAGCTGCAGTTTGTCGCTGGTCGCTCTGGTCTCCTGGTGGGATCCCTGTCTCTACCCAGCTCTCCAGTCGCCGCGGGAGGAAGCTGGCAGCTCCGCGCGGGACGCGCCTATGGAGTTTACAGCTCTCCTTAGTTAGCTAACCACCCACTCACTCAGTAGCCGTGGCATTCCTCTCATCCCCCAGGGCTGTACACAGCGGGAGCTCACTGAACAGCAGGCGCGAAATGTTGCCCGCTAGGGGAGTGCACTCTAGTGGGCTGCGGAGCCGAAGTGCAAAGGCAGGCCACACGGCCTGCGCCTCCGCAGTTGAGCGGGAGAGTTGATGGTGTCCTGCCAACGCCTTGCCCACCTTGAAATTTCATCAGTGCCCACTTTCACGAGGAGTTCCCTGTCTCAAATGTTGTTTGGTCATTATTCCAGAGAATGTTTAGCTCCTTTATGAAGACACATGGCTCTTGTCTGTATTCTGCTGTCCCTGGGCACAACCTTGTCACAGTGAGCATTCAATATATAATCTTAAGATAATGCAACATACGAATCAAATAAGAACAGTGTAGAGTAAGAGGTGACCAATAACCTCTTTTTCCGTCTTTGCAGAGTCCTAACAATGGTACAGGTCTCTAGAGAAAAATCAGAAAAGGTTGACATGACATCTTACAGATGCTTAAACCAGAATTTATCTAAGCAGGGTTTTTAAAAAATAGAATAGACTGCGTTAAAAGTAAATTCCCCAGAGTGTGTTTGTTTAATCCGGCCGATTCATGTGATTACGATGGCTTATATGGGGTGAAATTATATAGGAGATGGGAGAGAAAAGATGTCTGCCCAGCCCCACCGGGCGCGATCTTGGACAGCCGTTCAGTGGACACGCCTTCTAGCAGTTTCCTCATTTTCTCTTGCGTTGCCTTTCTAGGGGTTACTTGGGGGACAGCTCTGCTCTTCAGCTGGTGTGATAGCTCAAGTCAGACACTGACTGGGGGAAACGCAGCTTCCATTGTGGCCTGTTTTTCTATGTGACAGTTGTTCCTATTTTGTGTTTGTTTCTCCTTTAATGAGGATACAACTTTCATCCAGGGAGATGTGTGGGTCACCTGTTAGTGCACTTAAATACACCAAGGCTCTCTACCAGCTGGAAATGGTGACTTATGGCTGAATTATTTTTGCACAGTGAATGGTTTTTCTTTTGACATATTTTAATACACTTGCACACTGAGAGCAAGAGTGGGTGAACAGAAAACAGACTGTTTTATTAACCCAGCAGTCACCTTTGAGGTTTGTACATGTCCACTTTTTTTCTTGTCTTTGTACATAATCCCAAGAGACTGGTACCTGGCTTTGCTCAGAATAACAAAGTCAGGCACAAATCTCAAAACACAATTGTTAGCGGAATGCCAACTGTTTCTTCTCATCTTTTATTTTTTAACTTGAGCATTAAGAATTGTGTCTTTATGGATGAACCATAATGATTAAGGAATGAGTTTGTTTTTCTCTTTCAAATGCTTCCTCTAGCACGTATTAGATTTATTAAACAATGTGTAATTTCAGATGGGAAGAGAAAATAATTTTTGCATGTGTTTTGCAGAGCTCCTGATTTTTTTTTCCAATCCATTAATAGTGAGAAAAAAAAGAAGCAAAATATGTTACAAGCTTTAACTGAACTCAAGTTTCAGCTGAAAGCATAATTAGGAGAAAAAGAGAGGAGAATTCAATTCAGCCAGGAATCCAGGGCCCGGCAGACACAGTTCCACATGCAATTTTTAGATGAATCCATGTTTCATAGACCTTTTCCAGCAAGACCCGCTATTTCTTTAACTCAGTTGCCATCATTTTAAAGGTATCTCCCTATCTGTACAGAACCATAATGTCTAAGCAAGTGCCTCTGAATATCAGCACATTTTAATTGTACTTGAAAATGGAGGAAAAATAAGAATAAAAATTGAAGTCATGTTCCTAATTCTCAGTAAGTGACGATAGTTTCCGATAAGTGCTTAATTTAGTAGCATGGAAACTTTAGGGTAATAAAGCACCCAAAGTGCACATTTTTTTGAATCATCATCATTATAATTATCAACATCTACATCATCATGATAATAATGCTTCCTGACATCTTGGATCCTCTTTATTTTACAAAGAAGGTCCACAGCCTCTCATATTTCTCTCCAAACAAATCAGCATGTACAATCAGGGTGTATCATACAAATGGGAAGATTATTATAGCAACAAAATTTTGCCTCCCCCACCAAGACTTATAAAACATAGATAACTTTTTTCTGCTTACACAGTGTGTGCTTATGTTAGAGTTCTGGGTCTGTACGGCTGGTCCTAGATATTGGGGCATGTAAGTTGTTTGAAGTGAGATACCTATAGTAACGATGTCAAAAACTGACTATGATGTTTGAATGAAAGCTACCTTTTGTAGAGGGAGCATAATATGTTTAGTTAGACAACATTTTGAAGGAATTTTGATTTTGATCTAGGAGGTTAGACTAGATAACTAAAGGCAAACACCGTGAGACTATGAACTGATGTTTAGTGACTTATACTGGGTAACATACCTAGATGACATAGGTAAGTGACAGACTAGAACCCATGTATCCTGGCTCCCAGAAGATTTCTAAAATTCAGTTTAATCTAAAAACCATAATTTAATGATGTCCTTGTGGCCATGTTCTTGAGCTATATTTATAGGATACAAATATGCTACAAATGTATATTATAGAATGGGAAATAGATAAACACAATGAACAAAACACAGTATACTGTAGATGTAGTGCCTTATATGGATTTTAGGGGGTCAAATGTTTTATTATTGTACAGTAATTTGGTTGGACCTAGAAAGTTTTATTACATTCATTTCCAGGAAAGAACTATACCAATCACATTTGCTTTGGCTTTCATATTTTATCTAGTCTTAAATACAACTCTATCCAATAAATCGCAAGAAAATATTTAATCCTAAATGCTTATTCACTGTGCACTGAGCACCTCAGAATCTTGGCACCTGGGTGGAGTGGTACATCCCAACAAATTCAGCACTTGGGAGGCTGAGGCAAGAAGGCCAAAAATTTAAGACCAGCCTGGGCTAGAGAGCAAGGCATTCTCAAGAAAAAGAAGAAAAAAAAAAAAGTAAAACAAACCAAAGCAAACTGAAAAAACATCATTGCTCCTTGAAGTAATCAATCTATTTTAAATTTTCCTTTGTAATACTCGTGATTTTCTTTCTCAAGATGTGTGTTAAATTCTCAAGATGTATGTTAACTTGACATGCTTCTAATGGAAAAATTATGTAAGATTTTGAGATCTTGCCATTTTACCATTTATTTATTTAATATTTTATTATTTATTTATTTTTATATTATTATTATTTTGTATTTAACACAGAGTCTACAGAGTCTCACTACATAGATCTAACTCCCAAGAGCTCAGATTACAGGCACATACCACCATGCCCAGTCTCTATTTATTTATTTATTATTATTTTTAATGTATTTGGGTTGCAGGGTCTCACTACGCAGCTTGGGCTCATGGCGATCCTCCTGCTTTCAGCCTCCCCAGCACTGGCATTACAGGCCTGCACCACCACTCCCAGACTCTGGCTGGCTCAGCCTGTCCTGGGGTTGGGGCTAGCACGGCATGTGGTGCTGGGCATGGAACTGCAATCCCTGTGCTTGCCTAGGCAGGTGCTTTAGTCTGCTGAGTTATCTCACAGGCCCCGATCTTGCCATTCTAGATTTCATCATCACTTTTGTCACATTCTCACTAGCAAAAAAAAAAAAAAAAAAAAAAAAACTTTTTAACCCTTATTAAGCAACCACTGTGGGATGGGCGTCATGCTAAGCATGTTATGTCCATTCTAATTTTCCGGTAATTTAGTATAATAGCCATATCTTAGTTACTTTGGTCTTACTGACCCAACATCCACAAGTTAAAGGAAGCAAGGTTTATTTTGGCTCACAGTTCGTAGATGTTTTGGTCCATTGCTGGCTGATTCCAGTGTGGGGTGACATGGACAAAGGGGCATCATGGAGGAGAAACAGCTCATGGCAGGGCAGGCAGCAGGCAGCAGGCAGTGAGAAGCAAGCCTTTGTCCTTCTTTTCCTCTTCAGTTTACCCAGGCCACAAGCCTACTGGTTCATACCACCTACACACAGAATAGGCTTCCTATATTCCGACCCAGAACTATGCTAAATCGATTAACGGACTAGCTGAGTGAACACATTCCCTTAATCTGTACTCGCACTCACTAGACCCAACCACCTCAGGAAGCTCCACTTACGCACACATCAGGTTTTGGGACGGTCTCTTAATATAAACCGTAACAAGCTGTAAGTTCCATTATTCAGATAATGAACTGAAGAATAATAAGATAATGAATGATCTTTTTAGGAATTACCTTGAAATTGTATAATTGTCAAAAATGTTTATGACAGTGCTGGTTTCTTATTTGTTTACCTTTCTTGGTTTACCTTTTCTTGGTAGATTTTTTTAGTGAAGTCTCTGATGATTTCCAGTAAGAATAGCCTGGTTTGAAGTAGATGAAGCTACAGATAGAATTTGTTTGCTCCCACTACCAAGGAAAGAGGCTTGATATCAGGTATGGTTGGAAAGCAGAACTATGAATGTATCTAACCTATATCTAAGAATGTGTCTTGGACTTGCGCTTCTATGCCTTACTCTGTGGGTCCTACTTGCTACAAACCTGTGGGCTTCAAGTTCTTTAGGTTTATATTCTTACAACTGGTCATGGAAAAACTTATGGACTGGTTACTCAGCCACAATGTAGAATATTCCAAGGTATTTTTTTTTTTTTCTTTTTGGTGGAACTAGGGTTTGAACTCAGGCCCTTGTGCTTGCCAGGGAAGCGCTTATTCTACTGAGCCATCTCCCCGGCCCTTCCAAGATAGATTTGTTGGGCTCACAGGTCTAGCCCTTGGCCGGTGATTGTGACCCAGATGGTGGATGCTAGACTCAGTTTTTTTGGTCAGGTATTTACTTTTGTAAGCATAGGGAGAGATGAGGGAATTATGTTATCGTGCTAATTAGAACGTGAAGTCCCAATTTGTAGCTGTTAGCGCAGACCATTAAGATGTCCAATTTCATTGCCTTAATTTCCCACCACTTAACATCCTAGATGATTAGATCTCTTAACTCACATCTGGAAGACGGAGGCATTTAGGACATTTTTGTCCATTAGTCTAAATTACATAAAGTTAGTTTTGAACATTTCATGTTGATCTGATCCAGTCATCTGAAACTTCTGTTGGTGATTTGAGATAGAACATTCTTTAGCTGATAGGGAAAATGATTGTCTTCTAAATTTAAAACAAATATTAATGAACACTGAACGAATAGCTCTTATGATGACAGAGTCCTGCTGTCATCCACAAAATATGTGCACAGATACAATGATCACGTTTGCTCAACTCTGTTTTTGGCTAGTAGGTGCCGGCATCCCAGAGCTTGATTACAGTTGTGTGATACAGCAGGGACTAGATTGTTGGGTTTAAAAGCTATGGCAGAGATTTTTGTCTGTATTGTCTATATGAAGGTACTTCTCACTTGAAACTCAGTTTGAAGTCATCAACAAGGTCACTTCTATAGTTTTTTAAATATTGAAACATACTTGTATGAAAGATTAAACCTTAAACATTTGTGTTGTGCCAACATCATACTAAATGGTCAAAACCTGAAGGCTTTCACGCTACTATTATTATTATTATTTTTGTGGCCAGGTCAGCCTGCCCTGGGCGCGGGGCTGGCACAACATGTGGTGCCAGGCATCACACCACGGTCCCTGTGTTTGCCTAAGCTTGCCTCAGCAGGCGCTTTAGACAGCTGAGCTTTTGAAACATACATTAGGGAAAGTGTACTTGTCCTTTCATGATGCCACTGGAAAAATGAAATACTTAAGGAGCAGTCTAAAAAAGACAGTAAAAGACCTTTACCTTGAAAGCTGTAGTAATCTGAAAAAGGAGATTGAGGAGGGCATCAGAAAATGGAAAGATACTTCTCTTGAGGAGGAAGAACCAACATAGTGGAAATGACCACATCTCCAAGATTGCTACACACACTGAATGCAAACCCAATCACCATTCCATTAGCGTACCTCACAGAGCTAGAGAAAACAATCCTAAAATTCAAGCAGAAGAGACTAAAACAATCCTGGGCAACAAAAGCAAAGCAGAGGGCATCGCAATCCCTCACTTGAAATTACACTACAAAGCTACTGTGATAAAAACAGCATGATACTGGCAAAAACAATAAACCCCAATATCAATGGAATAGATTATAAGATACAAAACAACTCCAAACACACTCAACCACCTGACTTTATCTTATCTTTGAAAAAGTGGCCAAACTTTTCAGTACTCATTGAAGGAAAGTTAATCTGTTTAATAAGTGCTGCTGGAAAAATTGGCTTTCCACATGCTGAAGACTGAAACTACACCCATGTTTCTCTTCACATTAAACTAAAATACAAATGGATCAAAGACCTAAACATTAAAACAGCAACATTAAATCTTCTGGAAGATAGAATATATAGAACTCTTTTATTTGTATTTTTAATTAATTAATTAATTAATGTATTTATTTATTTATCAGATACAGGGTGTTGCTACAAGGTTTAGACTCATAGCAATCCTCCTGTCCCAGCCCTCTCAGCGCTGGGATTACAGGTGTGTGCCACTATGCCTGGTTTCAGTGACCAGCACAGCATGGGACCAGCATGGAATGTGGTACCAGGGATCAAACCTGGGTCCTTGTACTTGCCAGGCAGGTGCTTACATCGTTAGCTATCTCTCCAGCCTAAACTCTTGAAAACAAAAATATAGGCAGAGACTTCATCTATAAAACCTTTATCATTCAGGAAATACTACAAAGAATATTTATGATCTCATCTCAGAAAGCTTTACATGAGCAAAATAAATCATTATGATAATAAAAAGACTACCCACAGTGTGGGAAAAAATTTTGCTGCTGTTCCTCAATCGAAGTATTAATATCTAGAACATATAAACAACTAAAAGAATAATTTCCACAAATTTAAAGACCCAATCCAAAACTGGGCATTTGAAATGAATAGACACTTCTTCGATGAAGAAGGTCAAAGAGCAAATAAATATATAAGAAAATGCTCAGCATCACTGGTCATGATGCTGGGACAAAACAAGGCTGAGATTCCGTATGGCTCCAGAAAGAGGGCAGCTGTCAAGAAGTCAACCAATGACAAATACTGGAGGTGTTCTGGGGAAAGGAGCCCTCTCCCACTGTTGGTGGGAGTGCAGCCACTGTGGAAATCAGTGTGGAGAGTCTTTAAAAACTAAAACTAGAGGTTCCGTTTGACCCAGCTATTCTCTATGATGAATGTGGTCATTATGTATATCTAAAGTGTACTGATAAAATTAACTGAAAAGAAATAAAAAAGAAAAATTTCAGGGCACATCTTTTTTTAAAAAATGTGTTTGTTCGTTGCAGGGTCTCACTACACAGCTTCGACTCGTGGTGATCCTCCTGCTTTCAGCCTCCCCAGCACTGGGCTTACAGGCATGCACCACCATTCCTGGTATCTGGCTGGCTCAGCCCACCCTGGGGCACGGGGTACTGGGATCTCACCGCGGTCCCTGCACTTGCCTAAGCTTGCCTAAGCAGGCGCTTTAGTCTGCTGAGCTATCTCGCCGACCCCAGTACACATACTTTTTAACATATATACTAAAAAGAAAAGTTTGTTGTGTACTAAACACAGATAAACCATGAGACTTAATAACACATTGTAATTGATGGGGTCTCAAAGACTTCACAGCAGAGAAACAGGCAGAAGGAAAAGGGGGGAGGGGCTTTGTTATCTTTGAGGACACAGACAATCTGGGGAGATAAGGGATTCTCTGAGCTGGAACAAAGACAGGCTGAGGCTTTATGACCTTTTGCCAGGGGTGGAGTTTGAGGGGGATGTTTAGATATAACTGAGGGGCTGATAGGGGTCTTCCCTGAGGTAGCAGGAAAAGTGAAAGGAAACTGCACCCTGGGCTGAGAGAAGAAAGGTAGGGGGGTCTCAGGGAAGACGAGCTGTTGTTTTACCGGCTTCAGTCATATTAGATGACCACCATAATAATCCAGCAGTTTGTACTAGGGCCATGACCTAACAGTAATGCATTTCGATAAATTTTAAATATGGAAATAAAGCTGTTCTACTGTCTATAAGATGGGATGCTGTTTAATCAATAAAAAAAAGTCTCTTTAAGCACAGGTCATATGTCCCAGGTTTTTTTTTTTTTTGTCCTGGGGATCAAACTCAGGACCTTGTGCTTGCCAGGCCCAGCACTTCTGCAGCTGAGCTATCTCCCCAGCCCTCAGCTTTGAACGAGAATAGGAATATGCAGTGTGGGAAGCTTCTTAGAATATCTCAGTTACGCTGCTTATGTGAAGAAAGGCAAAATAATCGGAGAGAAAATGAGTTTGCATTTCTATGGCAGTTTAAAACTTCTCTTGCATGTCCCTCCTCCGCCCTTGCTCAGCGCCTCACAAGGCAGGGGCTGCTGGTAGGAGCGGGGAGCAGAAGGCGCTGGCTGGAGCGCGGAGAGAAGGCACGATGGGCGCGCAGCTTCCTGCGGAAAGCCCTCAGCGCCTGCGTTTCAAGGCGCTACATCTGCTGCGCACCAAGTCTGTCTCCTTCTTTTGCCAACGCTGACGTTGGTGGGTGAGAGGCACGGCTTAGGCGACCTTAGGTCCCTGATGGCCGGCTCTCTCCGCGAGGTTCACAGGTCTGCCTGGCCGTCACAATTCTTACTATTACTATTATTATTATTTTTTTTTTTTTGAGGAAATATATTACTTCATCTGCTAGGAAATTTCTACTTCTTCCTTTGTCTGGTTTTGCTCTTCATTTTACTTTTGTTTTAGGGCATACGGCAGAAGGGCTGTAGGGAACGGAGTTGGGAAACAGAAAAGGAAATTTCACTACCAAGAATAATAATCCTGATAAGATGAAATTTTTTAAAAAATAGGAAAAGCAGTGAAAAACAACTAGAGTCATAGATTTAGGACTAACTCTTTTACACTAAGATTCTATTTTGTAATTATACATTGGATATTCTAACTATGTTAACCTATAGGATTGGGTCATCTCCTTCAGCTGTAAATCTCATTTAAATTTATGCTGGAGAGTCTTTTGAAGTTATCTATTTCAAAGAACTCTTAAAATCCTACTTTTAAAGATAAAATTCAGACCGAAAGAAAAAAAAGGAAGCTGTGTCAAGTTAGCCCATATGTTAGATCTCACATACTTTAAGGGTGTCTCTGCCTTTATTGTTTAATGAAAGGGACAGAAATTATAGAAAATGTAAAGCTGAAAAACAAAGTGGCAACTAGGCATTGTCGTTAAAGAAAAAAAAAAAAACAACCCTCTTGAACAAAACGAAGAAGTGTCTCCCTGAAGTTGCCTCTTGCTTACTGAAGACCAGGGAATGCATGCGTGGTTTAGGTTGAGCGTGAGCGGTGGACGAGCCGGCTCAGGAGCTGGGCTGACACTAGGTTACGCCACGCACCATAATCAAGGGGTTTAAGAAGTCACCTCGTCTTCCATTGGGCGCGAGGCGTCTAACAACCTGTGCAATAGGTTATGTCCCCACAACTTACGAATGGAAGCAAATGGCTGTCTGACGCCAAGGGGGAGTAAAAATGGGAGTCAAATGTTTTCTTAGAGTCCTTAAATAGAAGTCAGCCTGGCACTGTCATTCTTAGTAATCAATACCTGTGTCCCAATGTGTGTCTTGATTTTAGGTAATGAAGCTGAGTGACTTAGACAAGCTTTTGCATAACGTATCAAGACACTCAGAGAAGTTACAATTCGCCGCTCTCTTTGCTATTATTTTGCTCTAATTTCCTTTTACTTATCTTGAAAGAGAAAATCAGTCACTTTCAACTTCGTAATCTTCCTCCTTGCATGTAATAACTGTCATTCATTTTCAACTTTTCCTTGAATATCTTTTTTTTGAGGCCTTCCTTATTATAAGTAGGAATCATCTTTTTAAATGTCTCATATGTACTTAAAGATGCATCAGGAGATTTAACAAAACTATTTCTTTAGAATTTTTTTTTTAGTACAGGGTCTTACTTCATAGATCATACTCATAGTGATTTTCTTGTTTTCAGCCTCCTGAGCGCTGGGATTATAGGTGGGCACCGCCATGCCTAGTCTCACTTGCAGTCTGGGTGTGCCCTGGGGCCAGGGCCAGCATGGCATGCTGGAGATAGAGCCCTGGTCCCTGCTTCTGCCTAAGCAGGAGCTTTAATCTGCTGAGCTGTGTGGCTGGCCTAGACCTATCGTTCTTATGTACAGGTGCAGGTCTGGGGACTAGACCGTAGTTGATGCTAGTGAAATATTTGGGCAATATACGGTTTTCCTTTATCCTTTACTCTTAGGATTCTTTACTTTTAATTTTTACATTATCTCAGGCAAATCCATCCAGGCTTGGTCGTCATCGTTTCTCATCTAGGCTGCTGCCCTGCTCCCGCGGGCGGGTGTCCTTGCTTCCGGTCGTGCTGCGGTCCCGTCCGTCGGTAGCACATGTCTGCAGGGGTCATCGTGGCAAAGTGAGGCACCTTCTTTTCCGGTGACGAACATGTCAACACAAGTTTCCCAATGCCTTTCATTTGCATGAAGGTAACTTTTTTTTTTTTTTTTTGGTGGAACCGGGGATTGAACTCAGGCAAACAATCTACTGAGCTATCTCCCCAGTCCCTAAGGTAACTTCTTAAGTTGACTGGAATTGAGGTAAATCCCTTGTACCTTTCCTTATTTGAGTACTGGGGGAAGTAAATAAATTGCGCAAGTGACCCTTAGGTAATTTTTTCCATATTATATTTTTCTCAGCTGGATGATAGTTGGAAGCCAGACAAAATCTTTTTGTTTTTTTTCTTTTGGCGGAACCGGAAATTGAACTCAGATCCTTGCTTTTGCCAGTCAAGCGCTTATCCTACAGAGCCATCTCCCCGGCCCCCAGACAAAATCTTTTAAAATTATATTCTGTGGTGATGAAGACCTTATATTGTTTTTAATATTAATAATTAAGGATGGGTTACTAAACCTTTGAGAATGGAAAAAGTATGTCATGATAAAAACGAAGTAGCTCTTCTAATATTCCTTAAGATTAAAAGAGGGTACAAAAGATACTAGCGAGCCAAGTGTAGAGTTTTCTTTTTCAAATCTTGTATGTATATATGTATGTATGTGTGCATGTAAGTATTTATTTGATACAGAGTCTCATTACACAGCTCGGCCTCATAATGATCCTCCTGTCTCAGCCTCCCCAGCACTGGAATTACAGGTGTGCACTACCACACCTGATTTTGGTGCCCGGCTCGGCACACCCGGGGTTCTGGGGCTGGCATGTCATGGGGTACGAGGGATCAAATCTGGGTTTTTGAGCTTGCCAGGCAGGCCTTTAGACCACAGAACTATCTTCCCAGCCCCAAGTTTTCTTTAAGAATCATCCTTGAATCTTCTCTCAAATATGAACAAATGCCCCTTTGAATCACAAATTCTTAGACATTACTAAATATTATTATTGTCTAGAACAGTTTCAAAGAAGTTATTATTTGGGTCCCATTAAGAACAAAGACATGTATGAATAATGGCCTCGTGCTATTTTAAATTCTGAGATATGACGTAATGATTTTGATTATCTATAATATATTCATTATTGTGCCGTCTCAATACCCCAACTTCCTTTATATAATAAATGCTATTTTAAACATGAGAATTTCTTTGCTGGTTCTTGTGAACATAAAAATCCAACTTCTTTACCTAAATAAATAGCTAAATTAGGTCTGTTCTTGGGGCAAATAGTTAAAATATTTTAAAAACTTTAATCCATAAATTTATATAAAGTGTGGAAACAGTGCATATGTTGAAATTAATTGAAATTGTTACTTTCCAGTTCTACCTTTAGGTTCTTTTCTTCTGCAGGGAGAGCGGGTTGCTATTGCCTCCTCTTTCTTCACTGTTATTAACTTTTCCCCTTTTATCAGAAAAAGGATCTTGACTTCTTTGATTCTCTTATTGATATTTTAAAGGACCGTTTTATTCCATCTTTTGCTGTTCCCCTCAGACAGGTCCCGTTTCAATTGTCCTTTGTCATTCATTGTCAGTCTTTGTGTCCATCCTCTTACCCCAACCTAATTTTTTTCTTTTCCTTTTTTTCTGAGGGGTGGGGTGCGAAGTGAAAGAAACTGCTTTTGGGAATCTCTTATCAATTTCAGGCTTTAAATGGAATGCTGTCATCTTCCAATGGAAATTGTGGTCTGTGCCAAAAAAGGCAAGATTTCTTTGTTTCGATCAATTGGAACCTCTTTTCACTCATTTGAAGATATTCCTAAAAAGAACTTCTAAATACCTCGTAGCTGGAAAATGCTGACTGGGGGCTCTCGTCACTGGGAATAAGGGGCGACATCTGCTTCGGAGCTCCCGCCTGGCTTCACACTCACGTTCCAGGCCCGCTGCGCTCTTGCCCTTCTGTTTTCGTGGCATCTGCTGTGTGCTCCGTTCTCACCCCAGCATATTTCCAGACCCTTGCCATAGGGCAGAAGCGCCAAGCAATTATTCGTGGAGATAGATGGCCCGCATCATACTGTAAGTGCCATCTGCTCCATAGGAAATCCCTCCCTGGTGACAGCAGTGTCACGCTGGCAGCTCCCAGGAACATCGGAATTGACATACAGGGACAACTGAATGTCTCATCTTACCCTGAATTCTCACTCCACAAGCACCCCGCGCCAGATGCTTTAGCGGGCTGTGTAACCCCCTGGCTCTTTCTCTTGTTTGCTGTACACCTAAAGCAATTGGCAGCACTACACTACAGGGGCGGTTTCTCCTGACCCCAGCTGGTAAACAAATTATGCCCTAAAGCATAAAGATTGACATACTTTAAATTTTATTATAGCTAAGATGGCTAAATGTAAAATATTTTTAATGTCAGTGTGCTTGCTAGGTGGTTTCACCGGAACACTATTGCAAATAATCAAATCCCACAAATTACTCTGAATAACCATTACTTGGCAAAATTGCAATGAGAGACAAACTTTTTCTTTTTATTTTTTAGGAGTGTCAATCCCATGTTTGGCATTTAGTTCTCCTTTATTGTTTAAAATAGTTGATAGAAAATATAGCTGACAATTTGTAATGGTCTAAAACTTGAAACTTTGCCTAAAAATATGTTTAGGAAAATGTGTTCCTTGGTTCTGAGTGAACTCTGAATGTGAACCAAATCTACATGTTTTGGGGACGAGAGGCAGGATTTGGAGCTGTGGTCCTGTAAATTCACTCTTAATTTCCCACACCATCTACACTCACACCATTATCTTTTTAATAATGCTTGCAAAAATCATAAGAACTTTAGATTCTAAACAGGATGCTAGCGGGCCAGGGAGACGGCTTAGTAGAATAAGCGCTTGCGGGGCAAGCGCAAGGTCCTGAGTTCAATACTGGGTACTGGAAAAAAAAAAAAAAAAAGAATCCTGGGTACTGCACACACACACATACACACACACACACACACACACACACACACACAAACAAAACAAAACACCCAGTAGCAAAACAGAATGCTATAGAATTATGAAAGGCTTTTAAATGTAAGGGTGGAAGTGGAAGTATTCAAGTATACAATTGAGACAACTTATTTGTTTAGTTCATATTGAAGTAAAATTTAGGCATTCAGTAATGGTAAGTATTCACTAGTAATCCATATTAGTTATGTATTTTTTAATTAAATTTCTCTCTTCTTTTTTAATATATAAGATTACTGTATTTCCTTATAAGAGGAACATTTCAACAATTTTTACAGGTGTCAACTGACCTTTTTTCAAACTGTGCACACATCAAATCTAGCATCATGGGAGTTTTATTGTGCAGTGAAACTTTGAAACTATCAATACAAATGCCAGGATACTACTTAAAACATCCACAGGAACTTTTTTCAACTTGATTTTGAATCGTTCACAAACATTTCCTACATAATCCAACATACAACAGAAATGGTACATCTTTTTCTTGCAATTTGCATACAATGGAAAACATGTATATATATTTATACAAAGTTTAACAGACACTAGAAGGTTGACAGTTTAATAAGTCTATAGGTGAGAAATGTAATAAAAATAATCAGAATTTGTTCAGCATCCATCACGTCCATCACCAAGTGTTACTTTAATAAAACCCACTGCCAATTAGGTTTCCAGAATATATATTATATTTTCAATTTGTAGTACTGCTGCCCACCTTGGTTCTTTACAACTAACAGAAAACTGCTGAAAAGTAGGGGCAAGCATTTGCAAAAACAAAAAGCCTCCAGCTTATTATAAGCATGACATGTACGAGGGAACTTCTTCCCAAGCAATGACTGAAACCATCAAGAAATCGCCAGAACTGAATTTGCCAATGTATTCTGCCTGTATCTAAGAGATATACGGTTCTTATTTCCAGCAGAGGAGCTGAAAAATCAAAGTGTTTAGTTTAGGGGTGCACTGGGAAATTCAGCCACCATTTGAAAACTGTCTTTATACAACCAAGATGTCCATCACCTGAGGAATGGATGAAAAAGATGTGATATTTTTATACAATGGAATATTACTGAGCTATAGAGAATGACAAACTCAAAGCCTTTATATTGAAGTGGACGCCACTTGAAGATATACTGATAAGTGAAGAAAAACCAGACTCACATGTGTAAGTATCTTATAGTCTCCCTAGTTATGTATTTTTGTAACACCACTAGAACGAAGGTGTGTGACCTCAAAAGCTCTCTTTTGCTGTTTGTGTTTTTCTGGGTTCATACTATGGGCTGGGTTCATTTTAGGGGCTCCTTTGTTGCCCATTCTGTCTCTTGCTGGGTGATTATCCTTTGGCTGATAGTTTATTTACTTTTTATTTATATATTTATTTTTAATTTTAAAGATAATAAAAAACACTAAACATGCTGCAGAATTTCAAAACAGGATGATAGGAAATTCACAAAGGTTGTTATATTACATACAATTATCTTCCAAGTGGTTGTTTAGATTATCAGATATAGACCTGTAAAGTGGCTCCAACAATACAGACACTAACCATTCCTGTCACTGAACTCATAGAAAGGAGTGGTACAATTATCTTAGCTGTCTTGTACATATATTTCCTACTTCCTTCTTTCTTTTCTCCTTTCCTTCTTCCCAGTTGTTCTTTCCTTTTGAACAGTTTCTTTCCACTTCACAGTATCTATTGTACCTTTTGGATTTGATTCACTTAGTCAGTTTTTCACACTAGAGACAATACAGTGTTTACACATGAGGTCTGATTTATTTCGCTTCTGAGTATGGTCTCTAGCTGCGTTCATTTACCTGTAAAAGCCTCAAGTTTGTCTTTTCTTGTATCTGAGTAATACCCCATTGTGTGAAAATACCACGTCTTTGTTAAAAATCTATTCCTGGGTTGATGGGCATTTGGATTGCTTTCAAGATGTAGCTGTGATACATTGTGCTGCTACAGACACGGGTGCACATACAGCACTGTGTGTGGCATGATACTTTCAATTCTTTTGGGAAAATACATGGAAGAGGCATAACTGGGTCTAGCGACCTATAATCCTAGTTTTCTGAGGCAGCTTCACACTGATTTCCATAGTGGTTATCCCAGTCTACACTCTCACCAGCACTGGAAAAGGGTTCCTTTCCCCCCACGGCCCTGCCAGCAGTTGTTATTGGTTGATTTCTTGAAGACGGCAATTCTTTCGGGGGTGAGATGGAATGTTTTCTCTAGTTCTATCACATATGCTAATGATACTTTGATCAGAGCTGCATTAAATCTCTGTAACAGTTTCGGGAATATGGTCATTTTCACAGTGTCAGTTCTTTTTATCTGTGAACAAAGAATATCTGTTTTCTGAAATCTTTTTTGATCTCCTTTTTCAGAGTACTGTAATTTTCAATATCTAAATCATTTTCTTCCTTTGATAGATTGCTTCCTAAATATTTCTTTTCTGTTTTGTATACAGCATATTGTGAGATTTTGCTTGTAGATACACTCTGCCAGTCTATTTCTTTTGATTGGTCAGCTGAGGCCATTTACTTTAGTGGTAATCACT
>NW_004524789.1:2025242-2028968 GCF_000260255.1 Octodon degus
GATTTTGCTTCTTAATCCATGCTGTCAATCTGTTTCTTTTGATTAGTGAGTTGGGATCTTTTATGTTGATGGCTATAATATATATATATTGGCTTTTCTTTGTAATGTCATTTTCCTGCTGTTCTTTCCTTACGTTTCCCCTCTGATTAATTACTTGCCTTTCTCTGTGGTTCCTTGCTATCATTGTTCTTGGAACTATGGTCATCTTTATCTCTTTTTAGAATACCTTTCAGTACTCTTTGCAATGTTTGTTAGGTAGTCATAAATTTCTCCAGTTCTCTGTAGTGGAATTATCTAATTACTTCATTAATTTTGAAAGATAGTTTTGCAGGACACATTAACCTAGGTTGGAAGCTGTTTTCTTTCAGAACCTGGAATGCTTCCTTCCAAGTTCTTCTTGCCTTGATTGTTTGTGCAGAGAAATGTGCTGTGATTCTGAAGTTTTTCTTTGTAGGTGATCTGTTTCCTTTCTCTAGCAGCTTTTCATATTCTATACTTGTGCTGAATTTCTGGGATCTTGATATGTCTGGGTGTGGATTTATTTTGTTTATAGCTAATTGGAATTCTACAAGCCTCACTGATCTGTATGTCAGATTCTTTCTGTAAATGTCAGATTCCTTTTTTTTTTGCTTGGGAAATTTTCTGCTAAATAGTCTTTTTATGCTATTTGTGTTGCTCCTTCTTTTTCATTGACATCTATCAGTCTGATGCTGTTTTTCTTTGTGTCATCTTTCAGCTGCTGAACTGCTATTTCTTGGTTCCTTGTTATTTTTTAGAGATGTTTCCTTTCATGGCTGCTAGCTGCAATGCTGTTTTCAAGGTCTGAAAGTCTGTTTTCAGTTTACTTCAAGTGATTTTGCCAGCTTTCAGTGGAATTTTTAATTTCCTGGATAACCTTTTATCGTTTGTTCGTTTTTGTCTTTTGGAGACAGGGTCCTGCTGTGCAGTGCAGCTTGCCCATGAGCTAACTTCAGAGCCAAGGCTGATCTTGAACTTGCAATGACCCTTCTGCCTCAGCCACCCAGTCCTGAGATGACAGGGGGGCGCCACCACGCCTAGCCCTGCATAGCTCTTGAACCTGTTTCATGCATTCTGATGCTTTCCTAAATTGTTCGTTCAAGGCCTCCATAAATTTTCGATGGTCCTCTATTTTTTTTTTAACTTTAGATATGCTGAGAAATTCTTTCATTATGGTTGCCATTTCTTTCTTCAACCTGAGATATTGTTTCTGATCTGATTTCATCTATAATCTGATGAAATTGTTTCTTTACTTGCCATCATTTCAGAAATTTCAGATGTGTTACTCCCAATTACTTCTAGGTCAATGTTTCCTGGACTTGGTTTGTGGGGGCTGGATGTCTGAGATTGCATTTTGCTCCTTCATTTTGATATGTTGTATTTAAAAAACATTTTTTTCTTTGATTACCCTTCTGATTTTTGGTAATAGATAGTTATATCACTAGTATCAGCCTATTTTCTTTAGAAGTAGTCTGTACTTCAGGGATACTTCTGTGTGTAGGACGTTCTTGGTGTGTGTCTGTCCCCAAATCCTACCTTCCCAATTAATTGAGAGTGGGGTGTTAGTTTCTGTGTGGCTCAGTCCCCAGTTTTTTGCTGTAGGGATGTGGTGAGGTTATTACCCCAGTGCTTTCCAATATTGCTTCACAAGGGAGAACAACTCAGTAGAACAGATATGACATCCTATCATCAGTAGTACAGTTAACAACAAGTGCAAGTTAGAAACTTACAAGCTGTGACAATTCTTGATTTTGTACTGCCGCCCACAGGAGCAAAATCTGCAGTTACATAACAGAACTGACCACATATTAGGAGCTTGTGTGGAAAGTGCTTCCTCTTGATGGAGTGGATTTACCCTGAATTCCTCCAGATGAGCTAGTTGCTGTGTCTCAGTTGCTTTCTGAACTGGCTCAACCTCACACAGGGTAGGAGTATAGTCTCGGCACCAGGGTTTCTCCAGACAGAGGTTCCTGAGGCTTTTGAGGCTCTCTGAGGCTCACTGTGGCTCCTGTGATGGTGGGGCAAGTAGTGTAGGTGTTTTCCCCTTCCCAAGTGGCTTACCAAGGCTCCCAGTGCTCCCCACGGCTCACTGTGGCTCTGTGATGGTGGTGGTGGGTGTGGTTTCTCCAAAAGGCTCACCAAGGCACACAGTGACTTGGGCAATGGTCAAGACTAATCATTGAAAAGACAGCAGTCTCTTCCAAAGTCCTGGTTGTTCATGTTTGCCTTTGGCTGGGTCAGATATCTATAGCAGAGTCTAATAACATAAACCTTCTAATCTAGACACTGTGAAGAACTACATTTGCATGAAGTTACATTGGACGAATCTAGATGATTAAATGTAAGTCAGTGTCTTAGTTACTTTTTTCATTGCTGAGACAAAATACCAAATGCCCAAAGTTAAAGGAGAAAAAGCTTATTTTGCCTCACAGTTTGTAAAGGACTCAGTTCATAGTTGGCTGGCTCTGTCTTGGTGACAGGACAGAGGGGAAACCGCTCATGGTAGGTAGGAGGCAGAAGAGCAGGGAAGAAGCAGCCCGCACCGAACAGAAAGCTTCAGGTAACAAGCAGCAGCCTTCTTTCTGTTTCTTAACCTCAATTTAGGCATGGGCTCTGTACATGAGCAAAATACAGACAAGCTTTCTGCCAAGTAGTAACAAATATGCCTGGAGTCCAACAGCCAGCGCAGTCCTTCTTCCTAGCAGAAACCTCCCAGACCTGGTCTTTACCGACAGTATTTCTATCAGCCTTCTGATCTGCTGAGCTCTGACCAGAATCTCCCACCAGGCACAGCTCAAGGTATTCCAGCACTGTTTCTTCAGTTAGCATCTCCCAACCCTTCCACACGCTTCCCTCAAGTCAGTTCCAAAGATTCCTGAACCACATGATCAGGCACAACTATAGAAAAGATCTCACTTCTTTGACATCACATTCCATATCTGCCAGTGTTTACTAGGGAAAATGGACTTAATAAAAATGCACACGTACATGAGAACTTACAGGGCTGGCTTACAGTGGCCCATAGAATCATGCAGGGAAGCACGTAAAAAGCCCATCTAGGCACTGGGATCTGAAGGGTCTGGTCACAGGCCTGGAGCTCAGTGTGGTACTCCGTGCAGGTCTGTGTCAGAGGCCAGAGGGCCTGTGACGGGATGCTGGTGTGTCAGTGCTAGAAGAGTCTGCCCTGGAAACCTACAGAGGACATCCAAGGTGAAAGCCAAGACTGGCACGCCTGTGTAGAAGCAGAAGAAGGCTTTCCTCCCTTGTTTCCTTTTATACTATTCTGGAGATAATCTTCCTTAGGGGTGTCTTCCACATGCAGGACTCTGCTGAGCCAGTTTAACTGGGTATTACTCACTCAAGTTGACACAATTACAGTCAGGTGGTGGAAAATACGTAATGGAGTGGAGACAGGGAGGTGCACTGCATCTTCTTAGGTACTATAGCTATAATCTGCCTCATGTTGTTGAATTATCTGTCGGCTGGCAGAACCTTACTTTCCCGACTATTTTTTTTTCTAATTTTATTTTGAAGAGTAAAAAGAGAAACAAAAACAAATAGAAAAAAAAGACATAGAAATATGTAACATAGAATAATACCTATGGTACAGATTTTCCAAACAGGAATAGCTAATTAACAATAGTTGTTATATTATCTATTTTTATCATCAAATCTGTGGCTCAGATTAGCAGATATAGTTATGCAACA
>NW_004524789.1:2029860-2035729 GCF_000260255.1 Octodon degus
TTTTTCTATATTACTGAAATGCTATATTAAATTATATAAATCTGTAAGACAGCTATCTAAGCAACACAAAGATCAGTGAAACTAATTTCTTAGCTCCTGATTCTTTTTCTATACATAGTTTATATTTAGGTGTTTTAGAGGGTATATGTTTTAGAAACATTTTCTCTAGTCTATCTTTTTATTCTTTTAGCTCAGTCTTTCATAAGATAATGTTTTTAGTTTTGGTGAAGTCTAATTTACCAATTAGAAATTTTACTTTTGGTGTTAAGGTCTACGAACTCTCCTGATACATTGAAAGACTCAAATTCTAAAATTTTCTTAGGATTTTTCACCCAGTACATGAAATGTACTGACCTCTAGTTTTGTTTCCCTCTTTCTCGCATCTATATTTTTTGTCTGGTTTTAGTAGCAAGGTATACTGACCTCAGAAACTGAGTGCAAATGTATTAGCTTCTCCTGTTTTCTAGAAGAGATTGTATAGAGTAGGTGCTAATTTTTAACGTTTGTTAGAATTATCCATTGAAGCTGTCTGGACCTAGAGGATGATTTTGTAAATTTTGCAATTACCAATTTTCATTACTTTAGCAGTTTGAGTGTATTCCACCCTAAACTTCAAATTGTGACCGTTTCTGTTCTTGCCTTCACCTCTATCACTTTTGTTTCACGTATTTAAAAAATTGTAGTAGCACGTGTTTGCAGCACGTGACTGCATTCATTCCGGGGAGTTGGTGCGTGTGCACGGCCTGCTGCGGGCTGAGCCGGGCAGCGCACGGCGGTGCTCCGCAGTGGTGCCGCATTCGCTCTTTAACTATTGGCGAGCACCCGTCTTTATTCCTGGTGAGTTTAAATGCCCAGAAGCTTGTGTGCTATTAACGTAATCATACTTGCTACTAATATTTCCATAGTACATATTTTTTTCTACCTATTAAACTCTTATCTAACTAATTTAGAAGTCAATTTCTTGAGCGTAGTGCACAATTTGATTAGTCTCTGCATTTTAATGAATAATTTTTAACTTACAATTAATGTAACTATTGAGATGTTAAAGATTAAGGCTACCACTTTGTTCTTTCTTTCTTTCTTTTTTTTTTTTTGTACTGAGGATCAAACTCTGGACCTCGAACTTTCACGCAGGTGCTTATGCTGAGCTACTTCCCTGGTCCCAAGGCCACCACTTTGTTCTTTGATTTGTGTTACCTTTCTTTCTTGGTCTTCTATTTTGGATTTCTTTTTTTTTTTCCTGTGAACAATTTGATAATTTTTTACAGTTACAGTTTTGATAATTTCTTTTTTATTTTTTACAACTACTCCATTTTTATTTTATTGATTTTATATTATAATGAAACCCCTTTAAGCAATCTAGGACCTACAGTTGGTGTCCAGCATAAGGGGAAGGAGTAGAAACACTTGATTAACAGTTTTTACCCACACATTTTATTTTTATTTATTTTTTATTTTTATTTTTTATTTTTGTGGAACCAGGGATTGAACTCAGGCCCTCGCACTTGCCAGGGAAGCACTTATTCCACTGAGCCATCCCCCCGGCCCCATACCCACACATTTTAGACAGACAGTTTTTTCTTTTTGTTGAGATTTTAGTAATAAATTCATAAATTAGGAAAAGCTTCCATCCCTTTAGTGTTAAAATAGAAAAATGAGCAGTGCCAACAATAGTGGCTTAATTACTGGTATACAAGAAAAAAACAACAGCAACAAGTTTTGTTAATTATGCATTTTAAATATCAATATGTGCATTTCATTTTATAGTCATAAATTTTCTAATCTGTTTTAGACAACAGCATGTGATAATTTTGAATCAATTGAAATATTGCTTTCAATTTGAAATATTGTGAATACACGTGTATAAAAAATAACCCAACGTATGACTCATCTGACAGATGTTTAAAGATCAGTAAAGGCTTATTTTTGAACATGCAGTTAGAAGAGAGGGAAGCAAGCCAACCTCTCTGCACGGTCTTGCCGCCGGCTTGGCCGTGCAGTGGTGTCAATAGTGGCTTTTGGAAGGATCCACGTGCCTTCCGCCCATCTGGTTAAGATCGGACACCACAATCATCAAGAGGGGTAGAGGAGGCAGCACAAGGACAGTGGGCAGGTGTCAAATGTCAAAATTTAAGAATGCCTTTGGCACTTTTTCTGGGTGCAGGACAAAAACAAATCAATGAAGGGAGAAAGTTATATATAATTAGGAACAAAGTTACAATTGAATCAAGAAATGATAGCCGAATTAAGTTTTTTTTAATAGATTGCATATATGGATGCTTAGCCACACTCTTAAGATCAACTCTTTAAGAGCAGAACTTTATATCTAATTTACATGCTTCAGATCCCACCTTTCTTGTTTTTTACAGCAAGGTCTTGTATCCAAATATCCACTTGTACACTGAGAGCTTTAAGAAAAAAACAGGACTCAGAGGGACTGCCATTTTTAGCAGCAATGAAGTATCATTAGCCCCTTTTTTTACATACCAAATTCAAGTCACTATCAGAGGTGAGTGCACCACAGGGTCACTAGGTACAAGATTGCTAGTTCATTTTTAAGTAACTTGAAATTACCCCTAACTCCCACCCCATTAATCCCTTTTATAAACAGCAAACATTTTTGCTTTTACACATAGACGAGCAGGCTTGTTTCAATATGAAAGTGCTAATTCATTTACAGATTTTTCAATCAGTTGTGTAGTGCTACAATAAATGTCCAATAATCTATATAGGAAGAATCTTTGATGAATGAAAGGATGAACACAGAATAAGGCTATTAGATTACCTTATCTTATTTACATACAAAGGACGCCCAATGGTAAGGAGACAGAAATCAGATGAATACTCATAGGTATAAAAATTACATCTACCTTTGAGTTTTATACTATAAATGAGACACTTTAAATAGTCCTGTAGCCTATGCCTATTTTTTCCTCAGAAAAAGAAAAGCTGCCTTCATGACATCCCCTTTTGTTTCAGATTTTCCAGTGTCACTTGAAACTTCAGTCAGGATCTTACTTTCTTAAAAAAAAAGAAAGAAAGAAAGAAAGAAAATACTCACTAGTTCCTCCTCCCCCACAATCCCTCTGGCTTCTTGTCCAGTGCTAGTGTTGTAGGCAGCTGAGTTAGATGGAAATATTATAGGCAGTTAGACAGGGCCAGGCCCTCAAGGAGACAAGATGGAAGACAAGGTGACTTTGCAACTTGGAAGAGACAGACCCATATGGGCCACACCTCAAGACCAAGACAAAAAGAGGACGCAGAGCTACATACTTCCCTAGGGATGGGCATTAGGGATTGATATCCTAAATAGTATCAATCAACTTGAAAGAGCCCAAATGAGTCACTAGCCCAACCCCCAAGAGGAAGAGACCGTGTTCTGTATTCGTGCCCGCTTGCTACGTGACTCGCTTTCCCATTTGATACTGGATTTAATCAATTTTACCTGAGCAATGGTGCTTGTAATTTCATTGGTTGACCATAGTTTGGCCCCACCTCATGCCCAACTAAGCAAGTTCTCACGTCTTCTCCTCCACCATAGACCCACCTCACCACATGTCCTTTAACTGTTTTCTTTGTTCCTCATTAGGACCATGAGTCACAGCCTGATACCACACAGGATTATGATTTTGAATTGTTTGAAATATAGCTTTAATTATCTGATACTCATCAACAGAGTTGTCTTCATCATCAGTAATTGTGGAATAGCCTTCCAGGGCAGTTTCCTCAGCATCATCTTCTTCCCAGTCTTCATCTCCATCTTTACCTGCTTGTTTAGCCAAAACCTCCAAATACTTTTGCTCATCTTCATCAATATTATCACCTTCATCACTTCCCAGTTCCTCTGTCTCATCCTCATCACTGTCGTTCTCATGCTCCGCACAGTAGGTGTAGGCTCTTTTTAAAAGGATAAAAACTGGCAAAATTTATCCAGAAACCTGATTTAAAACTTGTGGTATTTGATCCATATCAATAAGAGCACAGAGACCCAGAACACACAGTTTCCTGTCATGAAGCCCCAAGAAACAGTCATGAAGCCACTGTGTAAGGAAATGACTTGTAAGCGAAGATTTTCTAAGGTGTTGAGGAGCAGGTGGGGATCATAATACAAAGCTGCAATTGCAACCTGCATGCACCTCGTTCGGAGTTCACTTGTCTTAACCTCTCTTGTTACCTCTCTAAAGCTGCTTCCACAAACAGGGCATGCGCTGGTCGATGCCATGCCCTTTGCATTGTAGAATGATGACCTCTAACAATTTTGCAGCATGACATTCTGCAACTCCTGTAAGAACCTTTTTGCACATACTGTATATCATTTCAAGATACTTGGTATCAGATAAAAGTGTGTCTGTATCCACGTTACGTAATTATGCAGAAGAGGCATCATATCTGTAAAGTAATCAAAACCATCCTGCTGAAAGACCTCAAATACAAGAAGAAGCAGCTGCCACTTCTGCTGACGTGTCAAGCCATGTGCCAAGGAGAAGACCTCATCATAGAATTCTAAGACATGCTGCCATAAAACAGTGCCAATGACCTGTAAGCAGATTCTCTCGAGCGGCTGGGTTATCTCTTTATGATCTTCAACTACACTAAGAAGTATGTCAATTGTATTAAGGATTCTCATGGCTGTTACTGCTTTGTCATCACTTCCTTCTTCATCTGGCCCTGTCTGGGTTACTTGGTTAAACATCATTGCCAAATGTTGTGTCATTTCTCCTGCAATAGGGGTAACCTCTTCACTACTTTCACAGATCATTGCTTGAATTACACTGGTAAGATCATCATTTTCTGTTTCTCATATAATATGAAGAAGAGCCTGCATTACAGGTCTGATGGATGACGTGATGCACTCCAGCTTTTTCTCGATTGCTGATCCGCACCTGGAGTGCAATGGCAGCTTCCGCTTTCACAGGCATTTCTCTATCATCTATCTGACATCTTCTTGTCAGCTCTAATGCTGTTTGTAGATTCTGATCACTTTTGAACTTCACTTCACAAAAACAGTGAAGTATCCAGCAAGCTGTTGCTTTCATGAAGCCTAGTTCACTGCTGAAGAGAGGAAACACATGATTCTCCAACATATATCCCATCTGATCTTTGTAGATCTGTTTCTTCAGAAGCACTTCAGCCAAAGAGTCAATCATATGCAGGGCTCCATCTTTTTTTTTGTTTTTTTTTTTGAGGCTCAGCATTTGGTTCTGTAAGAATCTGGTCACAAAATCCCATTGTCTTCTGTGGTACCTCTTTCCTCTTCCTACAGGCTGCAAACAAAAGTGTCTGGGCAGCAGTGGCGGGAGAAATGAAATCTTGCAAGACATCGAACTTCATGCAAGTGTATTTATAAGGGTCCTCCTGCCAAAGTTCTTCATCGAATCTGTGTAGCACATCAAAGGAAAAATAACATCAAAGAATAATGCCTTGTACGTGAGGCTTCAGATTCTTCCAAGTGAGGGCATGGGAAACTCCTTGGTTAATGTAATTTGATGTTTGCTGTAGAACTTGAGGAGCCATATATTGCTTCTCCTTGTGCTCGTATAATACCTTCAACAAATCTTGCTGGATACCAACAGCAAATGCCTTCAGAAATACCTCAGCGAATTCATCACACTCCTTGGAAACATTGCCAGGGCTTCCTTATCTGTCAAAAAGCCTGGCTAAAATGTGTAATTCTCACATTTACACGTCTTACATTTCCACCATGGTAATTCAGGTCTATCATCTTCAACTTGAAGTGTTTCATTAGGTACATCCCTATTCACAACAGTCTTCAAAATTTCTACCCATTCTGTCAGGTTCTGTGGATTTACCAGCTCAGTGGTCAGGTTCTGTGGATTTACCAGCTCCAGTGGTCAGGTTCTGTGGATTT
>NW_004524789.1:2036124-2037982 GCF_000260255.1 Octodon degus
GTATACTGAACAAGAGCATAGAAGATCTTGAATATCTGTTTCTGGATGAGAACAGACTGATCTGGCTGATCCGAAAGAAGCTGGATAAAACGATCCTTTAGCGCTGGCAGAAGGACTCGCTCCTGTGGTTGCTTATACTCATACTTTTTCACAAGCTGGTGAAGACAAAGGAGAATTCCCAGCCAACAAGCGCTGTTATCAGACTGGAGATGAAAGCCAGTCTTGTCCGCGGTGGCAGCCCAGTGGCTGGGACAGTGCTGTTTGATGCTACGATGAATACACTTAGTCAGCTTACCCTGGTAAGCCAGGAGCGTGGAGAATGGCTTCTACAGTATCTGCTCGAGTATAGCGTCCCTCTCCCTCTGGTTCGGTGTTAGGAGGTATATCCCCTGGGGGTGTTTCCCCGACCTGGCCAATACTGTATTATCACGTTTTTCAGATGGATAACACCTGCCTGTCTTACAGGTACATCCACTTGTTCTACATAGTACTCTGGAGCAGGGTTGACACAAAATTCAGAGACCTGTGTGCTTCATTGAGCCGGCGCTCCGCGGCCTTGCGCAGGGCTGAGTCCACGGTGCCGGCGTCCACTGCAGTGCGAACTCGGCCAGACCCGGGCATGGGTGCCACTGGGCCACGAACAGCGCCAGTGGCTGCGCACGTGGACCCGCCGCACTCCGCAGCGGCTACCGTGCAAAAGGGATAGTTTCTTTACGTTTTATTTATTTATAATATTTTAGAGCATAAATAATTTTTTGAGGGGGGAGTTACTCTGCGTGTTACAGCTTTCATTTATCTATTATGGTCTATATGCTTTACTCCCTCCGAGTATTGACTTTTTTTCTTTTATTAAAGATTTAAAAAAAATTAATTTTTAAAAATTTTTTCATGAACTTTATTGAAAATCAATAATTATACAGCATATTAAAATTGTTGACAAATATTGAAATGTGAAAGATATAAGATGTAGACAGAGTGAATTTTAGAGAAATATTTCTGAAATGAACACACAGCATGAGATGAATATTAGATTGCCCATGGTAAATAAATTAGTCACAAACTTAAATGAATATAACAATAAAAATTGTCCAAAATGAAAATGAAGAAGAAAGAATTTACAGATCAGCCACATAATAGTTCACTCAGTGCCAAAATCAAGAAACTTATATTCATATAATTAGAATTCTCAGAGTAGAACAGGGAAGGCAATAAACATGTAAAGATTTAAGATTTCTGAGTTGAAATTATTAGCACCACATCTCCAAGAAAAATGAACATTTTCAAAAACAAATTTGAATAAAATCATATCAAGATACACAAAAATGAAATTGTCCAAAACTAATTGTAAAGAAAGAAATCATTAAAGCATATACATAAAAAAATTAGCCATGGAAGAACAAAATTAAATAACATCTTATTTCACATTAGGAAAAAAAAAAGAGCAAGTGTGTAAGAAACTAGACTAATTAATGCAAAGGACTGAAAGAAAAAAAATCTATCCTTACATAATTTTATGCTTAGCAAACATACCTTTGAAAACAGTAAAATATTTTCCAGTTATGCAAAATCAAAATATTCTAATAACTCCAGATATAGTACATAAAAAATAACAAAGACCATAATCCAGAAGGCAAAAGAAGTTGCTGTATAGTCCTGGATAAAGAATAAAGAGCTCTCAAAATGGTAGTTATGCAGGACTATGTAAAATATATTAGGGAACCAATTTAAAAGGTCATTGAAAATTTCTATAAAACAGTATCAATCAGGGCTGGTGAGATGGCTCAGTGGTCTAAAGCACCTACTTAGAACAAGCTTAGCAAAGCACATGGACCGCGGTTCAATCCCCCAGCACCACATG
>NW_004524789.1:2038772-2043119 GCF_000260255.1 Octodon degus
ATCAAGTTGTAAACTTTTATTACAAATTAAAAATGAAGTTCTTAAAAATCTCAACTTGACCAGATATGAAACAATTTAAAAACCTTTAAAGGTGTATTGAGAAAAACCAGACTTTTTTAAAAAGCACGTTTGTCATCACCAAAAAGCGACGTCTTTAGGTAAAAATAATAAAAACCCCATGCTGCATAGACAATGCAGATAGTTCTAGTTATCTGGTCAGCGGGCAAAAAGCAAGCGCTTCAGGTCTTCAGCTCCAATCTTTCGTTCATTTCTTATTGCTGGAATTTCCTACTCGTTTCTTTCTTGCTGGAGGACTAACCGGACGATGGTAGAGCTGTGAAGCCGGCGTTTGCTCAGCCCGCCCTGCTCAGCCTCGAGCGGACCAATTCCCAGCTGGTGGGTGCTGCTTTGTCTCTTTGCCGTCTTGTGGTTTAGGGTTTTCTGGGCGTCTGCGTCGGTAATTGAGTTGACGGTACCACGTGGAGGCGGCTGCTGACCTGGGTCTCAGCTCCTTGATCTTCCTTTTCTCCTTCACTGCCGTCCTCTCCGGGCTGTCTTGGCGAGGAGGCCCTGCGGCATCGCGGTCTGCAACCTCCGTCCGCGTGCTGTCTCCCCCGGCCTACCTTGCTCTCCTGCACCTGGCCGCAGCCCCTCCACCTCTCCTCGCGCAGGAGGGCTGGGGTGCTGTGGCCCACGCACGCCGCGGGTCTCCGCACGCACGCAGTGAGGTGGGACCTTGGCCCGCGGTGGGGCCGGCGTGGCTGGGCTGGCCCTCGGGAGCGCCCCCAATCCCTCGTTCGTCTCCCCACTCTCGCTACGCTGGTAATCCTGCAGGTGCTTGCGTGGAGGACCCCGCGACGTGCCCAGCGGCTAGGATGGTTGCGTCTGCTGCATTTGCTGCCTGCAGCTGGAGCCATCCGCTGCCTCGCGCCCTTGTCTCCTCCAAGGTCACGCTCCGCGGTCTCTGTCTCCTGCACGGCGCAGGTCCTTCCTGGGGTTGTTCTTCTTTATGGCGGTCTGGTGTACAAGTACATCTTCCTGGGTGTCATCCCTGTTGATGAAGCCATATCCGTTTCTTACTTTAAGCCATGTTACGTGCCCAAAACCTTCCTTGCCGTGGCCTTCTTGTCCCCGCCGGCAGGGGCCCCCACGTGAGGCCGCCCGAGGTGCGGGGCTCGGAGTCAGCAGCGCTGCGGGTGGGGCGGGCGGCTGCGGGGTCCCGGCGGCGTGTGATGGTAACTAGGCCTGCGGCGGCGGTGGGCTGCTCAGGGCCCTCTGGGGTCCCTCTCCGCTCCCGCTATGGATGGAGCTCCGAACTACTGCTTTTGTAGACCTCTTATTCTGCTGTGTTTAATTGTTTGCCCTATTTGGCGGGTTCTTTCCATTCTCATTCATGGGGCTGTGATCAATTTGCTCCCTCTCTAGAACATCATTTAGTAGTCTGTGTAGGCTTGGCTTTGTCATCATGAAATTCTTTAGTTGTTCTTTGTCATGAAAATATTTCACCTCTCCATTATATCTGAAAGATAGTTCTGCAGGATAGATCAGTCTGGGTTGGAATTTGTTTTCTTGCAAGATTTGAAATACTTTGCTCCATGCTCTTCTTGACTTGATGGTTTGTGAAGAAAAATCTGCCGTTATTCTGATGGGTTTTCCTTTAAATGTGATCTGTTTCTTTTCTCTAGAGGCTTTTAGTATACTGTTCCTATGCTGAATTTCTGGGATCTTGATTATTATGTGTCTGGGTGTGGTTTTCATCGGGTTGATGTTATTTGGAGTTCTATATGCTTTGGTTACTGAATGTCAGACTGTTTCCCCTTATTTGGGAAGTTTTCTGCTATTACTTCTGCCCATATCCTTTTTATATCGTTTGTATTGACTCCTTCATCTTCATTGAAGTCTATTAGTCTTACGTTGTTCATCTTTGCATTGTTAGGGCCAGCAAGGTAGCTCAATGGACTAAGCACCTGCTTAGGCAAGTGCAGGGATTGGGGTTCGATCCCCCGCCCCACAGGCTGTGCTGGTCCTGCTCCTGGGTGTACTGAGATGGCCGCTGAGGCTGGGCGTGGTGGTGCACACGTGTAATCCCAGTGCTGCAGAGGCTGAAAACAGGAGGATCACTGCAAGTCTGAGCTACATAGTGAGATTGTACCAAATTCATTAAAAAAAAAATTCCAATCTTTTTTGGCTGGGGAAATGGCTCAGTAGAGTAAGTGCTTGCCTGGCAAGAGCAAGGGCCTGAGTTCAATCCCGTTATGAAAAAAAAATTCTATCTTTGCATCATCTTGCAGATGTTGAATTATTTTTTCCTGCATCCTAGTTGTCTTTAAGAGATCTTTTCTTACCTTTTCACTAGCTGCAATGGTGTCTTCAAGGTCTGAAAGTCTATTTTCACTTGCATTCAAACGGTTTTGCCAGCTTGTGATTGAGGTTTTAATTTCCTGTGTAGCACTTTGACTCTGCTTCATGCATTCTAATTCATTCCTGTATTTGCTCATTCAAGGATTCCGTCATTTTTCTATTCTCTTCTATTTTTTCATCAATGTCTTCTTTAGAAGCACTTAGTACTACTTTCATTATAGTTGTCATTTCTTTTTTAACTTCAGAGATTATTTCTGATCTGATTTCCTCTATACCTTTCTGCAGTTGTTTCTTTACCTTAGATGCTATTATTTCAGAGATTTCAGGTGTGTGCTTTCCAATTTCTCCTATGCTATTGTCCTCTGCATTTGTTCTGGGTTGGCTTGGGGCCTGAGAAGGCATTTTGCTCCTTGTCTTTGTCATTTTGTATAGCACTGTCTTCTGATCTTTTGTGTAGAGCTTTGATAGAGTTATTGCCTTAGCACCAGCTCCAGATCTACCAAGTTCAAACTAGTCCAGGTGAGTATGGCTTGGTTCTGGCTGCTGCGCTCCATCCACTTCTTTCTGCTGCAGCCCTTGGGGGTAAACTCTCTTTGCCACTCTGGCAAGGTGTTCTGGTCCTGGTTCATCTGGGTGAGTCTCGCCTCTAGCCTTTCTGTAGGGAGTTCTGCCACAGGGTTCCATACCAGGCCTGTCTGATGGAGGAAGTTCCACTCACACACTGGGCCTGGGTTCTGGGTCAAATGCGAATCTAGTGGGCCCTGGCTGGTCCCACTCACATGCCAGGCCTGAGCTCTAGCTCAAATCAGGATCCAGTGGGCCCCCGTGCAGTCTCACTCATACCAAGCATGGGGTTGAATCTATTTTTTAAAGAATAAAAAATAGTAATAAAAAAGCATCAGAAATGATTCAAAATTTCACTAAACAAAGTAAAAAGAATTCAACAAGGGTTGCTATATTGCATGATATTATCTTCAGATTAGTTGTATAGGTTACCAGATATAAATGTTCAAAGTTGATTTTTTAAAATGTATTTTGTTCAGCTCACTATGCAGTTCATATTCATAGTGATTCTCTTGTTTTCAGCCTCCCCAGTGCTGAGATTACATGTGTGCATCACCACGCCCTGTCTTGGTGGCCAGCTCATCAAGCCCTGGGGGTGGGCCCAGCGTGGCATGTGGTGCCAGGGATCAAACCCCTTCCCTGCACTTGCCTAAGCAGGCTGTCTCACCAGCCCTCAAAATTTTTTTTTTAAGAAACAAAGCAAAACAGCTTTTCAACTGACACTCCATCTTCCAGTAATTTGCCAAAAAGACAAGGAGAGGGGAACCAGGTATATGTTCTGTAGGCCTTTTAGAAAACACCTTATTGTTTCTTTGACCGTATGCATGCAAATCTACCAAAAGGGTGATATTGTAGACATCAAGGGAAAGGGCACTGTGCAAACAGGAATACATCACTAATGGTACCATGGCAAAACAGGGAGAGTCTACACCATTACCCAGCATGCTGTTCACATTGAGGTAAACAAGCAAGTCCAGTGCAAGATTCTTGTCAAGAGGATTAATGTGCTTTTTAAGCATATTAAACACTCAAAGAGTTGTGATAGCTTCCTGAAATGTATCAAGGAAAATGATCAGAAAAAGAAGGAAGCCAAAGAGAAAGGTAGCTGGGCTCATGGAAGTGCCAGTCTGCCCCACTCAGTGAAGCATCTTTTAAGAACCAACAGGAAAGAGCTGGAGTTGTGGGAACTTAGTCCTTGTGCATACATGACCTAGGCTGGTGATGTCAATCTACCATTCAGCACCTAATTGCAAGCTTAACTGTTCTAGGTCTTACTTTAAAATAATAAAAAAGAATCATCCTGTGTTGGAAGGATGGTTTTCTTAAGCTGAACAGATATGTGGTGCCTTCTTACCTCAGAAATATTTGGAGCAGATTTTTCCTGTACCTAGTAATTGTGTCTAGTCTTTACTCCTCAGGCTT
>NW_004524789.1:2043219-2044861 GCF_000260255.1 Octodon degus
CTTTCTTTCTTTCTTTCTTTCTTTCTTTCTTTCTTTCTTTCTTTCTTTCTCTTTCTTTCTTTCTTTCTTTCTTTCTTTCTTTCTTTTGCTAAAAGATATTGAGGTATTGTACTATTACTCAGGTATATAACCAACTATCCAAATATTTATGAAATCTTTATATTAATTTATATGGGGAAAAGACATCAAAATAAATGTATGTCACTTCAGTTAAACAAATGGAAGTCTATTTCAGTTAAATAAATTGTTTAAAGCACCAAAACCAAAAAAAAAAAAAAAAACCCAAAAGAAAAAAGAAACCAAAAAAGTAGGGCCAGGCAAATAGCTCAGTGGGTTAAAGTGCCTGCAAGCAGGCGCAGGGGCCAGGGGTTCGATCCTCAGGCCTGCTCTGCTGGCCCTGTCCCTCGGGTGCTCTGAGACAGCAATTGAGACTGGGCATGGTGGTGCGCACCTGTAATCCCAGCTCTTGGGGGACTGTAAACAGGCGGATCACTATGACTCTGATCTAGTAGTGAGATCCTGAACACTCTGTAGACCCTTCCCTAAAATACAGAAAAAAAAATTATAAAAAATTAAAAAGAAAAAAATTAAGCATTAACTCCTCCTTTCAAAAGACCAGCAAAAATTGGCGGTACAATTATCCAAACTATCCTGCATATGTACATAAATATCTTTTTTCCTTCTTTCTTTTGTCCTTTTCCTCATCCCAGTTTTTCCTTCTCATTGAACTAATTCTTTCCTTTTCACAGTATCTATTGTGCTTTTCAAATTATATTTTACTCTTTTTTATATTTATTGTTTCAGGTTCTCACACTAGTGAGACAATATGATGTTTGCACATGTGAATATGATTTATTTTACTTACCAATACAGTCTCTAGTGGCATCCATTTATCTCAAATTTATCTTTTATTTTCATTTTTGCAGAACTGGGGATTGAATTCAGGCCCTGGTGCTTGCCAGGCAAGCCTTTATTCTGCTGAGCCATCTCCTCTGCCCCTTTATCTTTTCTTTATAGCTGAGTGATACTCCATTGTTTGAAAATACCATGCCTCTTTTATCCATTCTTCAGTTGATGGACATTTGGGTTGCTTCCAAGATTTAACTATGACAAATTGTGCTGTTATAAACATGGGTGCACATATACTGCTGTAGTATGCTTATTTTTTAAATTTTTAATAATTTTATTGAGAAACAAATAGTAATGAGACAGTTTCACAACTGATTAGTAGGACAGTTTCAATAATTAATACATTGCACATTGTTGTCTTAGTGGTTATTCGCTGTACAAGATGCAGACATGATATCCTGTTCACAAACACTATTAGAACAAATCTTTCTATTCATTGAATTAAGAGAAAGCTGTATATCTATTCTAAATATTTTGTATATACAGATACAAAATGGTCTTTTATTTGTATCGAATTTTTTGTTTAGTTTTGTCATAGAAGGATATTCCATTGTCATTTAAATATTGTAGAAGCATGAATTCAGAAAATTATTCTAATATAGTCCAGCAATCCATAATAGTAGTGGGTTATCCGTAGGACTGGCAATGTCAGAAGTTGTTGACTTGAGCCTTTTACAGCTCAGCATATTAATATGGCTTTACTTTTTATACTTTGTTTTCATACTTTTCTGCT
>NW_004524789.1:2045471-2046117 GCF_000260255.1 Octodon degus
ACAAACCTTTACTTGAGAGACAATATGGCAGTGCTTTTGGAAAAATAGCTAGCTGGCTTGACTGGGACCTCCAATCCTAGTTTTTTGAGGAATCTGTATACTGATTTCCCTAATGATTGTAGCAGCCTGCACTCCCACCAACCGTGGAGAAGGGTTCCTACTTCCCCACAGCCTCTCCACATTTGTTGTGGCAGCTACCGGGCACCCAGTTTTAGTTCTCTGCCGTATCTTCCTTTGTGATAATGGTTGGCTGGGGCTGATGCGAGCGCTGACACAGATGAGGGGCTTGGGGAAAAGCTCATCAGATGCTCTTGGCAGTCCTCCAGGTGAGGGTGGCCTGGGCTCATCCAAGCTATGACAAGGATGAGGTGGGAGCCGGAAATGGCCCCCTGGGCCTCCTGGCAGGCTTCTGGGTGGGTATGGGCAGCTGGGACTCAGAAGAGCTCTAGTGAGGGTGGGGAGGTGCAAGGCTAGGTCTACTATGTCTCCCTGGCAGGTTTCTGGGGGAGGATGGGCAGCAGGCCTCAGATGAACTCTAGGGTGGGGTGCAGGGGAGTAACACTATGTCTACTAGGTCCTCCCAGCAGTTTTCAGGGAAAGGACCTCAAATTTCAAAAATTACTCATGTTTAGATTGTTTTACCTAA